>NC_092715.1:182270327-182573758 GCF_047496885.1 Scyliorhinus torazame
TAATTGGGCTAAAGGTGGACAAGTCTCCTGGCCCTGATGTGATGCATCCCAGAGTGTTAAAAGAGATGGCTAGGGAAATTGTAAATGCACTAGTGATAATTTATCAAAATTCTCTAGACTCTGGGGTGGTCCCAGAGGATTGGAAAGTAGCAAACGTGACACCACTGTTTAAAAAAGGAGGTCGTCAGAAAGCGGGTAATTATAGGCCGGTAAGCTTAACTTCGGTTGTAGGGAAAATGCTGGAATCTATCATTAAGGAGGAAATAGCGGGGCACCTGGAGGGAAATTGTCCCATTGGGCAGATGCAGCATGGGTTCACAAAGGGTAGGTCGTGTCTGACTAATTTGGTAGAATTTTTTGTGGACGTTACCAGTGCAGTAGATAATGGGGAGCCAATGGATGTGGTATATCTGGATTTCCAGAAAGCTTTTGACAAGGTGCCACACAAAAGGTTGCTGCATAAACTAAAGATGCATGGCATTGAGGGTAAAGTGGTAGCATGGGTAGAGGATTGGTTAACTAACAGAAAGCAGAGAGTGGGGATAAATGGGTGTTTCTCTGGTTGGCAACCTGTAACTAGTGGGGTCCCTCAAGGATCAGTGTTGGGCCCGCAGTTGGTCACAATTTACATAGACGATTTGGAGTTGGGGACCAAGTGCCATGTGTCAAAGTTTGCAGACGACACTAAGATGAGTGGTAAAGCAAAAAGTGCAGAGGATACCGGAAGTCTGCAGAAGGATTTGGATAGGTTAGGTGAATGGGCTAGGGTCTGGCAGATGGAATTCAATGTTGCCAAGTGTGAGGCTATCCATTTTGGGAGGAATAACAGCAGAATGTATTATTATTTAAACGGTAGGATGTTAAAACATGCTGCTGTGCAGAGGGACCTGGGTGTGCTGGTGCACGAATCGCAAAAAGTTGGTGTGCAGGTGCAACAGGTGATTAAGAAGGCTAATCGAGGAAAAGTGAGTTGTTTGTGGTGCATCCAGGGGAGCAGAGCAGAGAAATAGAGGACTTTCCGCTGAGGAAGGTAACGAGGGACTTTCGTTACTTGGGGATCCAGATAGCCAAGAATTGGGGTACATTGCATAGGTTAAATTTAACGCGATTGGTGGAACAAATGGAGGAGGACTTCAAGAGATGGGACATGGTATCCCTGTCACTGGCAGGGAGGGTGCAGGCGGTTAAAATGGTAGTCCTCCCGAGATTCCTCTTTGTGTTTCAGTGCCTCCCGGTGGTGATCACGAAGGCTTTTTTCAAAAGGATCGAAAAGAGTATCATGAGTTTTGTGTGGGCCGGGAAGACCCCGAGAGTGAGGAAGGGATTCTTACAGCGTAGTAGGGATATGGGGGGGGCTGGCACTACCGAGCCTAAGTGAGTACTACTGGGCCGCCAATATCTCAATGGTGAGTAAGTGGATGGGAGAAGAGGAGGGAGCGGCGTGGAAGAGATTGGAGAGGGCGTCCTGTAGGGGGACTAGCCTACAAGCTATGGTGACGGCCCCATTGCCGTTCTCACCGAAGAAATACACCACAAGCCCGGTGGTGGTGGCGACTTTGAAAATTTGGGGACAGTGGAGACGGCATAGGGGAAAGACGGGAGCCTTGGTGGGGTCCCCGATAAGAAATAACCATACGTTTGCCCCGGGGAGAATGGATGGGGGATTTGGAATATGGCAAAGAGCAGGAGTAACGCAACTGAAAGATCTGTTTGTGGATGGGAAGTTCGCAAGTCTGGGAGCGCTGACCGAGAAATATGGGTTGCCGCAAGGGAATGCATTCCGGTATATGCAACTGAGGGCTTTTGCGAGGCAACAGGTGAGGGAATTCCCGCAGCTCCCGACGCATGAGGTGCAGGACAGAGTGATCTCAAAGACATGGGTGGGGGACGGTAAGGTGTCAGATATATATAGGGAAATGAGGGACGAGGGGGAGATTATGGTAGATGAGCTGAAAGGGAAATGGGAAGAATAGCTGGGGGAGGAGATTGAGGAGGGGCTGTGGGCGGATGCCCTAAGTAGGGTAAACTCATCGTCCTCATGTGCCAGGCTAAGCCTGATTCAATTTAAGGTGTTACACAGGGCGCATATGACTGGAGCACGGCTCAGTAAATTTTTTGGGGTAGAGGATAGGTGTGCGAGATGCTCGAGAAGCCCAGCGAATCACACCCACATGTTCTGGTCATGTCCGGCACTACAGGGGTTCTGGGTGGGGGTGACAAAGGTGCTTTCGAAAGTAGTGGGGGTCCAGGTCGAACCAAGCTGGGGGTTGGCTATATTTGGGGTTGCACAAGAGCCGGGAGTGCAGGAGGCGAGAGAGGCCGATGTTTTGGCCTTTGCGTCCCTAGTAGCCCGGCGCAGGATACTGTTGATGTGGAAGGAAGCCAAGCCCCCGGGGGTGGAGACCTGGATAAATGACATGGCAGGGTTTATAAAGCTGGAACGGATTAAGTTCGTCCTAAGGGGATCGGCTCAAGGGTTCACCAGGCGGTGGCAACCGTTCGTCGAATACCTCACAGAAAGATAGAGGGAATGGAAAAGAAGAAGGCAGCAGCAGCAGCCCGGGGGGGAGGGGGGGGGGAGATGAACCAGAAGGACTCTCAGGGTTGTTAATATATATGTACAATATGTATAGGTCGATGCTATAAATTTGTATATTGGACTGTTAAATCATATTTTTGGAGAGTGTTTATCTGAGACAAGGCAGTTGCCATTTAGTTTTCGTTTTTGTTATATATTATTTATTCTTTGTTTATAAAACAGGTCATTGTTACTTATACTGTTATATTATTGTGTAAAGGATACACAATGTACTGTGATGGTTGACCAAAAATTTTCAATAAAATATTTTTTTTAAAAAAGAAGGCTAATTGAGTTTTGTCTTTCATTGCTAGAGGGATGGAGTTCAAGACTAGTGAGGTTATGCTGCAATTGTATAGGGTGTTGGTGAGGCCGCATCTGGAGTATTGTGTTCAGTTTTGATCTCCTTACCTGAGAAAGGACATATTGGCACTGGAGGGAGTGCAGAGGAGATTCACTAGGTTGATCCCAGAGTTGAGGGGATTAGATTATGACGAGAGGTTGAGTAGACTGGGACTGTACTCATTGGAGTTTAGAAGGATGCGGGGGGGATCTTATTGAGACATATAAAATTATGAAGGGAATAGATAGGATAGATGCGGGCAGGTTGTTTCCACTGGTCGGGGAAAGCAGAACTAGGGGGCATAGCCTCAAAATAAGGGGAGGTAGATTTAGGACGGAGTGTAGGAGGAACTTCTTCACCCAAAGGGTTGTGAATCTCTGGAATTCCTTGCCCGGTGAAGCAGTTGAGGCTCCTTCTTTAAACGTTTTTAAGAAAAAGATAGATGCCTTTCTAAAGAATAAAGGGATTTGGGGATATGGTGTACGGGCCGGAGAGTGGAGCTGATCAGCCATGATCTCATTAAATGGCGGAGCAGGCTCGAGGGGCCAGATGGCCTACTCCTGTTCCTAGTTCTTATGTTCTTATGTTGGGAAGTCTGATCTCTTTGCGGTTGAAGTCACTCTAATAGAGCAACTTGGCAATGTTAAGTTCAGAGGTAAGTCTTTCATTTTTATATGGGTAGTGTTTGAGATTTGGAGTGTTTTTAATATTGTACAACTATTAAAGAGATGGGAGAGGGATAAACTTGAAAACTGCAGGCCAATCACCCAAATATAGGTGGTTGGAAAGTTATTGGAAACCATTATCAGGGATAAAATAAACTTTTATTTGGAAAGGCATTGGTTAATCAAGGAGAGTCAGCATGGATTTGTTAAAGACAAATCATGTCATTCTTTGATGGGGTGATAGATAAGACAAAGATAGTGCAGTAAATGTATATATGGACTTAGAAGATAACATCAAAAGAAGTGGCACACAAGCTTGTTGAGAAAATAGGAACCCTTGGAATTAAGGTAAAAGAGGCAGAATGGGTACAAAATTGGCTCTGCGACAGGGAGCAAAGGACGTTGACGGATTGATGTTTTTCAGACAGGGAAGGGATGTTTAGTAGTGTTCCCCAAAGGTCAGATTTTGGTCCTTTCTATTTTTGATATTTATAAATGACTAAACTCGGGTGGCACGGTGGTGCAGTGGTTAGCACTGCTGCCTCACGGCGCCGAGGACCTGGGTTTGATCCCGGCCCCAAGTCACTGTCCGTGTGGAGTTTGCACATTTTCCCCTTGTCTGCGTGAGTCTCACCCCCACAAACCCAAAGATGTGCAGGATAGGTGGATTGGCCATGCTAAATTGCCCCTTCATTGGGAAAAAAGAATTGGGTACTCTAAATTTTTTTTAAAATAACAAAAACGAAATGACTAAACTCGGGTGCAGATGATACAAAATTGGCAAACCTGTAGCTAGTAATGCAGATAGTTATAGATTTTAGGATGACTTAGACTGCTGAAATGGACAGAGGCATGGTTAACGCGGAGAAGTGTGAATTTATGCACTATGGGAGGATGAATATAGAAGGAGAGTATACTCTAAATAGCAGAGTTCTGAAAAGCAGAGGTGAGCCAAGATATATAATCTTAAAGCTGGCAGGTCAATTTGATTGGTGGTTAAAAAAGCAAATGGGTCATTTTGGCTTATAAATAGTGGGACAGGATATAAAAGCAAAGATTATGTTCGCACGTTATAAGTCTTTGGCTATAGGCCTCAGCTGATGTATTGTGCACAATTTACAACAACCAAACTCCAGGAGAGATGTCAGGATGTGGAAGCGCTACCTTGAAATGTGGTGGAAACAGATTTCATAAATAATTTTAAAAGACAGTTGGACAGGTACTTGACAATTATGACCTTAAGAGAGTTCAGAGCCAAAAACCAGGATGTGAGACTAAGCACAACTGCCCATTCAAAGACCCAACTCAAGGCTGAATGGCCTCCTATCTCTATACAGATTAATCTCCAGTCTACACTTTAGAAAGGTTATCATTATTTTCCATGGTATTAATGTTAGACTAATTAATGGGCCTTTATCCTGGTAGGTTTTATAGTACTTTTGTATTCCGCATAGGAGAAAAAAATTGAGATTTTAATTGATGCAGTATTTGATATGTTTCTCCATGTTGATGTTGAAAATATTCCACAGAAAACCAAAATAATTGGGGCAGTAAGAGACTTCATCTAACAGATATCCTAAATACTCAAGTATCTTATTTTTTTTTGCAAGTATATATCCCCAGGTTTGAAATGGCCATCGTATTTGAAATATTTCTGAGACCATTTTGACCATTCATTCCATAGAACTCTATTGTGTCAATACTAATACATGTGAGTAATTGAAATTATTGACAATTAGATTATTTATTCTAATTGTGATCAGTAATTTATGCTCACAATAAAAGCACTCTTCCATATTTGATTGGATTTCTACAGAGCCAATTCATTTTCTATTCGGCTATTAAGTATAAAATTGGATTGGATTTGTTTATTGTCACGTGTGCCGAGGTACAGTGAGAAATATTGTTCTGCGTACAATCCAGACAGTTCATTCCATACATGAAAAAAAACATAGGGCCTGCGTAAATGCACAATGTAAATACATAGACACAGGCATCGGGTGAAACATACAGGGGTGCAGTACTACTCAGTAGAGAAGATTTGTAAAGAGATCAAATCAGTCCATAAGAGGGTAATTTAGGAGTCTGGTAACAGCGGGGAAGAAGCTGTTTTTGAATCTGTTAGTGCGTGTTCTCGGACTTTTGTATCTCCTGCCCGATGGAAGAAGTTGGAAGAGCGGATAAGCCGGATGGGAGGGGTCTTTGATTATGCTGCCCGCTTCCCCAAGGCAGTGGGAGGTGTAGACATAGTCAATGGATGGGAGGCAGTGTTCACGACTCTCTGTAGTTTCTTACCGTCTTGGGCCGAGCAGTTGCCATACCAGGCTGTGATGCAGCCAGATAGGATGTTTTCTATGGTGCATCTGTAAAAGTTGGTAAGAGTCAATTCGGACATGCCAAATTTCCTTAGTTTGCTGAGAAAGTATAGGTGCTGTTGTACTTTCTTGGTCATAGCGTTGATGTGAGTGGACCAGAACAGATTTTTGGTGATGTGCACACCTGGGAATTTGAAGCTGTCAACCATCTCCACCTCGGCACCATTGATGCAGACAGGGATGTGTACGATACTGTGCTCATAGTTTGATCCAAATGTGATCATCTCAATGGCAGAAACCATAACAACAATTTCTGTTGTAAAAGGAGGGTTGGGGTGAAATTATTTCAGTGCAGAAAGACATCCTCTTAAATCACATGGCCAGAACCCGTTGTGAACACGCTGGAAAATTTAGTGGACCAACAAAAATTCCATTGACATTTGGTGGAAAATTCCAGCCATATAGCTAAGGCAGAGTAAAGGGCACTTTGTACTTTAACTGGTCATTTGGAAAAGCTTGTAATGACAGTGTATGCCCAAGTGAGAAAAATAATCATTTTCTCAGTATTTGTTTCTTTTATCAATGTCAGTAGAATCACCCATCAAGTTTTGTAAAATAAAAACAGAATATTCTTTTAATACTTCACAGGTCCGGCGGCATCTGTGGGGAGAGAAACAAAGTTTCTTTTCGGTAAGTTTTGTAAAGTTTTTGAATCTGACCCAAAAGTGGTCCGACAGCATAAGTTATCTTAAAGAGCCTGACAAAGTCAGGCACATTGAGTTTTCACTCAGAATCCAGGACACTCCAATTCACAGTCATTCCTCGGTCAGGTGGAATATCTATCTGCACCAAGCTTGCCCGCCCCGTAGCTCCATCAACTTCAATAGAAAGTAAAGTCAGGCTGCATATAAAACAGGCTTGCTGATCTGATTGTGTTCGTCTCTTGCTGGATGAGTTGGTAAAAATGACCCCACCTTAACCTCAGAAATACTAACCAGTAATCCGTTTCCCTAGTGTTAAGACCACGGAGGAGACCAATAACTTTTAACATTGAGTTAATAGCTGAAAAGTATAAAAATATTTTACATTTTAAGATTTTTACTGTAACAAATGACTAAAACAGTATCCACTAAATACTATTTTTTATAGACAACTTATACTTTAAACAAGGAATGTTACTCTTTTATACTTATCACACAACTCTGGCTCTCACACAAAATAACCCACATTCCCATCCAGTTTCCAATGGGTTCCCATTTTCCCATTTGTCAAGTAGTAACTACGAGTGACCATGTCCAGGAGCTTCCCTCAGTTTTCAGCGAATTTCCCAAATTCACTACCAGCACTATAGCCCACTCCAATGATTCTGCTTCCCTTCTGACCATGACAGGATTAATTTCCTGGATCCCTTAGATGGGAGCAGAGTTCATCTCCCTCCCGTATCTGGTTTTAATAGTTACAAAGAACCTGCAGCCTTCTCTTTGCTGACCATACCAATATTCCCCCCCCCCCCCCTTCCCTTTCTCTCTGAATGTCGGCATGGAGCCAGCAGACCTGTTTATTGTTAACATAGCTGTCCTTCCTTTTCTTCCCAGGTTTGAGAACTTTGCATCTTGCTCAGTATGTCCCTTGACTAAGCCAGGCCTGTTGTCAGGCAGAATTCGGAAAAATCACATCACCACCTTTATTTTAACCTATCATAACATTCTATACACTTTAACAACCAACTTACGACATACAGTACAAGCAAAAAATTTCCCTTCCCCCATTTTTCATTAAACAGCCCATCTTGGCAGTATCATGATAGTTTAACCTGTATCAACCAAATTTAAAGACCCTTCTATGGTGATTCTTAAAGTCCTTCCTTTCATATGATTGAGAATTGGCTTCATTGTCAGTAGCTCTTTATAATAAGAATTTTTATTGTCACAAGTAGGCTTACATTAACACTGCATGAAAGGGCAGCACGGTGGCGCAGTGGGTTAGCACTGCAGCCTCACGGCGCTGAGGTCCCAGGTTCGATCCCGGCTCTAGGCCACTGTCCGTGTGGAGTTTGCACATTCTCCCCGTGTTTGCGTGGGTTTCGCCCCCACAACCCAAAAATGTGCAAGCTAGGTAGATTGGCCACGCTAAATTGCCCCTTAATTGGAAAAAATGAATTGGATATTCTAAAATTTAAAAAAACAATACTGCAATGAAGTTACTGTGAAAAGCCCCTAGTCGCCACTGTCCAGCGCCTGTCCGGCTACACAGGGAGAATTTAGAATGTTCTATTCACCCAACAGCACGTCTTTCGGGACTTGTGGGAGGAAACCAGAGCACCTGGAGGAAACCCACGCAGACACGGGGAGAACGTGTAGACTCCGCACAGACAGTGACCCAAGCTGGGAATTGAACCTGAGACCCTGGCGCTGTGAAGCATTAGTGCTAACCACTGTGCTACTGTGCCACCCATATGTGCTACTGTGCCTTTCCCTTGATGATTAAAGTTCATGTTGTTTTGTCCTCAGTTATAAGATGCCCAATTGCTTCAGTCTGGGAAACTATGTCAAGAACAATATTGCTGGTGTCTGATAGTCTCTCTGGCTTTTGAATCCCAGCAAGTGTAAATTGTGGATTCAGAAGAAATTCCCTGTCATAATGCCTCTGGATTCAGTATTTCCTTTTGGTTTCTGTAGAAGGGAATTTTTATAAACTGCAGGAAGTCTTACAAAAGATTAATGACCCTTGGGCTATTAAAACACCTGATAGTGTCCAGACGAGAGAATATAATGACCCATTGCACGGCTTGGTATGCTCGTGAGGATGAGCACACATAAATTTACAAACACAATGTCACTTAGGGATGCAGACCTCATTGCATATCACTCCTTTTCATTTTTCGGTGTTGTGGGATCAGGAATGTTAGTACAGTTGACCCATAGTCAGAGGGACCTTTTTAGGATGGGTTTAACATTGGCAGTAAGACATCCCGCTAAGGCAAAGCAAATAGGAGAAGTGATCAAAGAGGCCAAAGGAAAAAAGTAATACATGGGATTTATATTGAAATGGACGGACAAAATTGCCTGATTGAATTTTATGGCAAACAGGAGGGCAAAGTGACCTGGAAAGAGGAGCAATGGCCTGCTACATTTGAAAGACAACAACCTCCCCGAGAGAGCCAGCATTTACTCACTTCAATCCTGGCCTAGGCACTGGCACATCTATGGGCCCAACATTAAAATCATGTTGGAAAAGTACATTCTGCCCCAGCACATTGGGTGCAGTTACAGAAGTATGTTGCCCTGTCCTGCTTAAAACTATACAGGTTGGCACCGGAAGCAGAAAAAGGGATAGAGGGAATGATCAATGCATATTATAGCAAGGGGTGCTGAAGAGAACACAAAGCCCCTGTAACACCCCTATACTCCCCATTCCAAAAGTAGGAAGACCCAACGAGTGGTGGTTTGTGCAAGATCTTAGAGCCATCAATAAAATTGTTATCACTATTGCTCCATTGGTGCCGGACACAAATGTCATTTTGTCTTCTATACCACCAACAACGGATACTTTCTCAGCCTTTTTCTCCATACCATTGCACCCAGAAAGTCAATATCTATTTGCCTTTACATATCGGAATCAACAGTATTAAAAAAAGACTTGGATGAGTGCCAGTTGTCATCCAGCTCAACGCTGTTACAATATGCGGACAATTTATTATTGGCCTCAAAGGGGGGTCTAACTTGCTGACAGGATACCCTTTTGTTATTGTCATACCTGGCAGAAAGGACATAGGGTCTCAATGGACAAGCTGCAATTCTGTCAGGAAACAGTTCAGTATTTGGGATTTCAACTGCAGCAAGGACAGCGGAGGCTTGGGTCTGAAAGAATACAGGCTGTAGCAAGGGTTCCAACTCCACGTACGAAAAAGGAAATCCTCACCTTCCTCAGCACAATGGGCAATTGCAGGCAGTGGATACCGGACTACAGAGAGATGGACGCAGTACTGCGCAAGGCTACCTGACAGGATGCCCCTTCAGTTGTTACCTGGATCCCAGAGAGGGAGCAAGCATTTCATAATTTGAAACAAGCCATGATTAGCGCCCCTGCCTTGGGACTTCCTAATTTCAGCAAGCTCTTTACTCTTTCTGTGAATGAAGCAGGGGGATTTGCAACAGGGGTCCTGGTGCAAGAGCATTGAGGAGGGAAAAGACCCCTTGCCTATTACTCGGTGGCCTGTGGTAAAGGGTATGCCAAATTGCTTAAGAGCAGTAGCAGCCACAGCGGCCATAGTAGAAAAAAATCAGTTTTGCTACTGCTTAATTCATCCGCAACGTAGCATTTTACTGCGGCTCGACACATTGGGTACGAAGTAATCCTCTCTAAAACCAACTTTACCTACAAGCGAGCGCCAGCTGTCAACCCTGAAACACTCTTGCCCACGCCCTCGGAAGAAGAACATCTGTTTCAACATGACTGTGTACAATTGGTTGAAGCCACCACAACCCCTCACCTTGATTTTGGAGCCACCCACTCAAAAATCCAGACATCATCTTTTTCACTGATGGGTTAGCAAACCAACCAAATGGTACGACCCTCCTCGCTGGCTATGCAATAGTAACTCCATTCGAGATAGTGGAAGCTTTTGCTCTGCCTTCTGGAACGTCTGCCCAAGCGGCTGAGTTATTCGGGCTTACTAGAGCATGTATTCTAGCTAAAAGTAAGACAGTCAATATTTATACTGATTCTCAATACGCTTTTGGGGTGGTACACGATTTTGGCCAATTATGGAAAAACAGGGGTTTCATAACTTCCTCCGGCCAACCAATTAAACATGCTGAATTGGTTTTAAATTTACTAGATGCTGTTGAGCTGCCCAGCAAGATATCCGTTTTAAAGTGTGAAGCGCATACTACCGCAGCCGATGAAGTCACATGCGGCAATAGATTTGCTGATAAAATAGCAAATGAATTGTTTCTCAAACAGCAGTCACAACTGCAAGCGACTGCAGTTGAACTTCCATCCACCATAACAGAACCAAAGTTAAAACAGGCACAGGAGCAAGCCTCTCTACAGGAGCATCTCTCTTGGCTAATAGCAGGCTAATATCAAGACAATTTTGATAGGTGGATAAGGGCTTTGAAAATAGACCAAACGTATGAAGCTCTCAGAGAAATTGTACTTTTGGAGGAGTTTAAAAATTCAATTCCTGATGTAGTGAGAATTCATGTAGAAGAGCAGAGGGTTAAAACTGTGAGATTAGCAGCAGAAATGGCAGATGATTATGAATTAGTTCATAAATCAAAGTTTGGTTTCCGACATCAGTTTCAGCCTGTGAGGGATAGAAACTGGGGACATGAGAAATACTCAAGTGGTAAAGGTAAAGGTGATCTGATGGGAGATAATAAGGAGAGTGTACCTCAGATTTTAAAAAGAAATCCAGGAGGGTGGGAAAAAAAAGAAAAGTTTCAAATGTTTTCACTGTAATAAACTAGGCCATGTTTATCTTGGGTAATGATATAGCTGGCTCACAGGTGGGAGTGATGCCTACTGTGGTTGATAAGCCAGTGGAAAATTAGACAACCCAAGTGTTGAAGGACGAATATCCCGTGATTGGGATACCAATGGGTATTAACAGTGACAGGGGAACTCATTTTACTAGCAAATTGACCAAAGCCCTAACAGAAGCCATGGGATTTGATTGGAAATTGCAAATACCATATCAGCCACAATCCTCAGGAATGGTGGAAAGGGCGGATGGAATAATTAAAACTGCAGTTACAAAAGTGTGTCAACAAAATGGGCTGCTATGGCCAGGTGCCATACCCATAGTAATGTATACCCTGAGAAATCAGAAAAATCGCGATACAGGCTTAACCCCGTATGAGATATTAATGGGACGTCCCATGAAGCTGGAACAAAACCCCCAATGACCCCAGCGGCAGTTGCCTTAATATGGACAGATGAGGCATCACTCAAATATGCCCAGGCTATGTGCGAGACCGCTGGAAAAATAAATGCAAAGGTGCGACAGGCTCAGATGCATCCAAAAGAGGGAAATACACACCCCTTTAAAGCTGGAGATGTAGCCATCTGGGATGGCCACTTCCCAATTACAAAATGGACACTTTGCAAAGATTGCAGGTAAAATGGACAATACTAAGAAAGCAAGCAGATGCAAGGTTTGTCTGTTGATTGGAGCCATAGCTCCCAGACAAGACCGATACTGCAAACCATTTCCATGCTAATGAGCCATCCCCGGGAACAAAAGGTAACATTTAAGTAAACAATACCAAGACAGACACCCCGGCGCCATAGGAGACCAGAACAAAGCAGGCCAACGGCCACCTAGGACACGCCCAGCAATCAGGGCACCCACCCCTCTGTTGGAGGAAATCGATGAGAACGATTGGGAAATGGCCCGATTAATTGGGGCCAAGTTCAAGGCACGCCCAAAAGCGCGCAAAGCCCCTTTTGGGTATAAGAAGAATCTCCCAAGAGAGAATCGCTCTCTTGCGACCCCGGCTCTCACCGAGGAGAGACCTGCCCAACAGCAACATCAGAACAAGTAAGTCCAAGGTCAACGCACGCTACGAGACAGACGCTCCTAGCTGTTATTCTGTACCAACTCGACCCCAGCAGCCTCAGAACCGAACAACGGCCATTGTTCCTCTGACTGAGTGGGCGCCTGAAGCTAAGTATAGGCTTTTAGCAGTAGTGATAGTTTAGTTTGTAGAGTTTTATGCATGAGTACATTTGACTGTGTGTAAATAAATGAGCATTGAGTTTGAACTTACGAACAGGTGTATCGAGTCTTTGATCAGTATTCGGCTTTGAACCTTGTGGCAGTATCGAAAGTACCTGGCGACTCCAGAGCAAACATAATTAGAATTAAGGAAGGCGACCATATTGGCCACCATCTTCAGAGCCAAATTAAGAGAAACAATTAGCAACAGAGATCAAGTATATGTGAATGCACTAAACAAAGATTCTTTTTCTCCTAGGTGGGAAGGACCCTACCAAGTGCTGCTAACAACCCGAACAGCTGTTAAAGTAAAAGAAAAGCCAGATGGGATCCACGCAACTAGTATAAACTACATCATATGGAACTTTGAGAGTACTAGTGAAACGCTGACCTGAAGAGAATGACGGCGCTACTGTTCTTATATATTATCATATTCGTCCAACATCATGTAGAAGGTAATCTGCATACTAATACCTTAATATACATGTCTCACTCATACGCAGAGAGGGTAAATAAATTTAGTTGTTGGGTTTATACACAAATTCCCAGATGCTTGGGGGAGGGCATCCCTGTGCGACCCATCCCAGTCACCAGTAACGAGATAGCAGAGTGGGCCCTGCAACGGAATAATACAGGGCATGGGGAAGATACACAGTATATGTTAAATTGGAGATTAGCTGGATATGATATGAATAGGTTTGAGGAATGGTGGGGGCCTAGGTTTAATGTTTCACGTCAACCGCCCTGGTTGATCCTTCCCAATTATACTGGAGTCCCAAAAGAAAGTATATGCTTTAACAATCATAAAACATATAGGACCCACTCAGTAGGCACGAGTCAGTGTGATCAGACCTTGAATTGGCAACCCCCTATGTTCCACCTTACAGCTAAAGGACTATTCATCTTTGATTGGTCAGGAGTTGAAAATCAAACTAGTGGAGGCTCCTGGGAAGGGGATCCGATTAGACTAATGATGACTGATATATAGTCAAGCAGCTGATTAAAATAATACAGGGTATTTAAGGCAGCTAATCCGCCAATAAAGTCCCTTCTACAATTCCCTGTGGCCACACCAGAAAATTGGGAAGGCTCCTGCTATTTGGGATACGTAGTCCCTGATGTGCATCACATTCGGCAATTGCAGGACCATCCCCATCACAGGACGACACAAAGTATGGCATGGGTACAAATGCTGGGAATAATGCTACCACCATTAGGAATAGCCACTAATGCATACGAACTACGAGACATCCTTGAGCAGGTAGTGACACTGCGGAGGCTGTTAACCAGATAGAAACTGAGATGGTTGCTATAAGAGCGGTTGCCCTACAGAATAGGATGGCTCTTGATTTCTTGTTAGCTGAAAAGGGAGGTACTTGTGCCTCAGTGACTGCTGCACGTACATCCCTGATAATTCAGAGAAAATTGATAACCTGGTGGAAATTGATAACCTGGTGTATCACATTCGTACGATTGCATGAGGATGGGGGATGGAACTTTGGCTTTGGGTGGTTGGGAACATTAGGACAGAGGATTGTGATTTGGATTATAATCGTTGTAAACCTGATTGTCGTATGGTTACTGTTTAAATGTTGCTTGGGATGTTGTCAGGGCATGGGGGCGCGTATGTCAGCGTTGCCTCCACG
This sequence comes from Scyliorhinus torazame, assembly GCF_047496885.1. NCBI lineage: Eukaryota > Metazoa > Chordata > Chondrichthyes > Carcharhiniformes > Scyliorhinidae > Scyliorhinus > Scyliorhinus torazame. The sequence continues at coordinate 182,284,599 of NC_092715.1, forward strand.
GTCCCAGCCACTTAACAATCAGGTATCTATCATACGTCCATTCCCCTTACATTATAACCCACCCTTTGCTGCTGAGGACACTGTAATGTACTAACAATGTGTTGATCATAAGATCAACAAGGAGGGAATTGTAGAAGGGACTTTATTGGCGGATTAGCTGCCTTAAATACCCTGTATTATTTTAATCAGCTGCTTGACTATATTTCATGGAAATAGGCACTTGGCGAAGCATGATGGATATATAGCCTTATTTTCAGTCAAAAAGATCGAAGTTCTGTATGAAACAGTCAGAAGGTCATACCATGTAAACAGGCGTACAGCTGCACATTGTTTTGCTGACAGCAGACAATTATTATTTTTCTTAGGTGAGAAACTCAAGGCCTGTTATTAAACTTTGCTCACTTTTCTGCCTTGGCTAATCTCAAGAATGCCTCTCTGTCCTAGATATTGCTAACGATATTACAGAAATTACTCACCTTACCTTTGTAAAGCAGGGACATTTGTAAGACTGCCGTCATTCTAATTCCCTCAACGAACTTCGTATTTAAATAAAGGACTTTTTGCGAAAACCCGAGTGGTGACTTTTTTTTCTTCAACAGTTTCCTTTAGAATCAATCTAAGAACCACTTGGCTCAAACTGAAATGTTGATCTCCATTTTCTTTCATGACTGTATGCCCTTAAATATCCAAATTTGAAAGACACGTCTCAGCTAAGGAACCATCCAAGTCATCTTCCTCCTGTTTTAATGTGGATTATGGTTCTCCTACGCTGCCTTAAGAATTTTGTTGAGAGACTTCCGGTTGCGGCGATGCGGAGCTAAGCAGCACTTTTCGGCAGCTCCTGCTATAATGGACTTTTGGGCTCTCCGGAGGAGCCCCAACGGAAATGTTTTGATTGAATCGCATGTAGGAAGGTGAAGTAAGGTCCCCCCTTACGTCGTTTGGCAGGGATTAGCGGTGGAGCGACGGAGAAAGAAGCTTTGGAGCAGCAACAAAAACAAGGGGGGAAAACCAAGATGGCGGAGGACGGAGATCGAGCAGCATGGGGGCCGGACCAGCAGGAGTTCCTCAGGCGCTGCGTGGAGGAGCTTAAAAAGGAGGTGCTGGCACCAATGCTGTTGGCGATCGAGGGGCTGAAGGAGCCCCAGAAGGCCCAGGCGGTGGAGCTCCGTGAGGTGAGGGATAAAACTAATGAGGACGAGATCCTGGGCCTGGCGGTAAAGATGGAGGCGCACGAGGCGGTGCACAAGAGATGGGCTGAGAGACTCGAGGTCCTGGAGAACAGGTCAAGGAGAAAGAATCTCCGGATTCTGGGTCTCCCCGAAGGAGTGGAGGAGACTGATGCCGGGGCGTATGTGAGCACGATGCTCCATTCGCTGATGGGTCCGGAGGTCTCTCCGAGCCCCCTGGAGCTAGAAGGGACTCACCAGGTCCTGGCGAGGAGACCCAAGGCTGGCGAGCCGCCAAGGGCGATAGTGGCGAGGTTCCATCGCTTCGCGGACAAAGAGAGTGTCCTGAGATGGGTCAAGAAGGTGCGGAGCAGTAGATGGGAGTCTACCAGGACTGGAGTGCAGAGGTGGCAAAGTGGAGAGCAGGCTTCAACCGGGCCAAGGCGGTGCTGCATAAAAAAAGAGTGAGATTCGGAATGTTGCAGCCTGCGCGTCTGTGGGTCACTTATCAGGACCGACACCACTATTTCGAAACGGCAGAAGAGGCTTGGACCTTTATCCAAACCGAAAAATTGGACTCGAACTGAGGGGCTGTGGTTGTGGGGGAGATGTTGTCTGTATACAGGGTTGTAAATATGGGTAAAGAATGTTTCACGGGTGGGATGATGGAGGGGATGGGGGAAGAGTTCTTTTTTCTTTTGATGAGATAGTGGGGAATGTGGGCGTCGGTGCTGGAGGGAGGTGAGACTCGGGGATGGGGGAACTGGGATAAGGCCGCAACAGGAGCTGCGCCACAGGGGGCGGGGCTGGCTCAGGAAAGCGCGGGCTTTTTCCCGCGCTAGGGAGGCGGGGGATGGAGGAACATAAGGAGGAGGAGAGATTCCCACACGGGGAGATCAACGGGAAGGCAGGGGAAGCCGGGGTCAGCAGAAGTCAGCTGACTCACGGAAGTAGTATGGGGGAGCAAAAGAGCTAGATGCGGATCTAGCGGGGAGGGGGGGAGGGAAGGTGGGATAATAGGGTTGCTGCTGCACTGGCCGAGGGGGAACTGAAAATGGAAGAGGTGGTCGGGGCGGGGGTTCCCCGTCTGGGGGACGGGAGGGTGCGGGAGACGCGGGCACGGGACTGGCCTAAGATAGGTGATGGCTAGTCGCGGGGGGGGGGTGGGGTAGGGTAGGGGGGGGTAGGGGTGGTGGGTAGGCCCCCCCAATCCGGCTGATCACGTGGAATGTGAGAGGCCTAAATGGGCCGGTTATGAGGGCCCGAGTGGACTTCCGGGTGCGGCTATGCAGAGCTTGGTCGCATATTCGGTAGCTCCTGCTTGGAACGGACTTTTGGGCTCGTTACAGGGCCCCCACGGCATTTGTTTGCCGTTTCCCGGTGTGGGAAGAAGGCTGCAACATTTCCCCGACAGTGTCCCCAAGGAGGGTATGTCTCTTGGTTGCCAGACACGGCAGAAACAGTAAAAGATTTGGCTGCAACTGCAAGATAAGCAGGGCCTCTTCCAGCATGCAGGCGGGGGAAGGGCAAGCTTAAAGCTGCAAGCTGACCTGAGGGCCTGTATCAAAGGGAACAACTGTGAAAAGATCTCATCAAGGCCACTGAAGGGACTTCTGGTTGCGGTAATGCCTAGCTAGCCGCACGCTTCGGCGGCTCCAGCTCCGAAGGACCTTCGGGCTCTTTTAAGAGCCCCAACGGGGAATTTTACGACGACGCAACCCGGTGTGGGGTGTGTGAGAAGGGAGTCCCCCCCAAACGAAGGAGGAAAAAACTGGCGGCGGCGGCTGCAGCGCGAGGAATCGTCGACCAAAGGGTCAGAAAGAGAGAAGTACAAGATGGCGGCGGAGAAAGCGCAGGCGACATGGGGGCCTGAGCAGGATGAAATCGTGAGACGGTGCGTGGAGCTGCTGAAGAGGGAGGTGCTGACCCCGATGCTACAGGCAATTGAGGGGCTCAAGGAGACATTAAAGACCCAGGAGACTGAGCTCCGCGTGGTGGAGCAGAAGGTGACAGATATTGAGGACGAGATCCTGGGCCTGGCGGTTAAGACTCAGACGCACAAGGCACTTCATAAAAAGTGTACTGAAAGGATCGAGGCCCTAGAAAACGGAGCGCGAAGGAAGAACCTTCGGATACTAGGTCTCCCTGAGGGTGTGGAAGGAGTGGACTGTGGAGAGTACGCAAGTAAGATGCTGAGCTCACTGATGGGTGCTGAGGCCCCTGCGGGCCCCATGGAGGTGGAGTGGGCAAATCAGATTCCGGCGAGAAGCCCAAAAGCGGGAGAACCACCGAGGGCGATAATCGTGCGATTTTACCGCCTTAAGGTCAGAGAAGAGGTCCTGAGGTGGGCTAAAAAGGTGCGGAGTAGCAGATGGGAGAATGCTGTGGTACGGATATACCAGGATTGGAGTGCGGAGGTGGCGAGAAGGAGGGCGAGCTTCAACCGAGCCAAAGAGGTGTTGCATAAAAGGAAGGTGAAGTTTGGGATGCTGCAGCCGGCAAGACTATGGGTCACGTATCAGGAGAGACACTATTATTTCGAGACGGCGGAGGAAGCATGGTCCTTCATCAAAGAAGAGAAATTGGACCGGAACTGAGGGACTGATGCTGCAGGAAATGTTATTGTTATTGTTTTTGTTAATGTTACGGTGGAAGTTAATTGAGAAGTAAACAGGGAAGGGGGGAGACATTGGGGAAATGTGGGCGCCGGTGAGGGGGGAAAGACGGGACATAGTCGGAGAATGGGGAAGGAGAGGGGGAGGGGAAAGGGATCTGCGCCATAAGAGACGGGTCAGGTAAAGGGATGTTCCCGCGCCAGAAAGAATAAGGCGGGAAGACAGGCGCAAGGCGGATGGGAGTTCCCCACACGGGGGGGTCGAGGAGTGAGCAGGAGTAGCCGGGGTCAGTTGAAGTCAGCTGACTTACAGAAGTAATATGGGGGGAGCAATCATGCTAGAAAGAGATCTAGCGGGGAGGGGGGGAGGGAGGGGCAGGGAGGGGGGGGGGACAAGTGGGTTGCTGCTGCGGAAATCCAAAAGGAAATGGCTAAAGAGTGGGTGGGCGGGGATGGTGTGCGACGCTGGGGGAGCGAACGGGAGCGCGGAGGCGGGATATGGGACTGGCCTAGAGAAGGTAATGGCTAGTCGACACGGGAGGGGGGCAGGTAGCCCCATAGTGAGGCTGATCACGTGGAACGTGAGAGGCCTGAACGGACCGATAAAAAGGGCCCGAGTGCTCGCGCATTTGAAAGGACTAAGGGCAGACGTGGTTATGCTCCAAGAGACGCACCTAAAGGTGGCGGACCAAGTTAGGCTAAGGAAAGGATGGGTGGGACAGGTGTTCCACTCAGGACTGGACGCAAAGAATAGAGGGGTGGCCATTTTGGTGGGGAAACGGGTAGCATTTGAAGCAAAGAACATCGTAGCAGATAGCGGAGGTAGATATGTAATGGTGAGTGGTAGGCTGGAGGGAATGGAGGTCGTGTTGGTTAATGTGTATGCCCCAAATTGGGACGATGCGGGATTCATGAGACGGATGCTGGGGCGTATACCGGACCTGGAGGCAGGAAACTTGATTTTAGGAGGGGACTTTAATACGGTGCTGGACCCGGGGCTAGATAGATCCAGCTCAAGGACCGGAAGAAGGCCGGCAGCGGCCAAGGTACTTAAGGGGTTTATGGACCAAATGGGGGGAGTGGCTCCATGGCGATTTCTTAGACCTAGGGCTAGGGAGTTTTCCTTCTTCTCCCATGTCCATAAAGTGTACTCCCGGATAGATTTTTTTGTGTTGGGAAGGTCGTTGATCTCTAGGGTGGAAGAAGCTGAGTACTCAGCCATAGTGGTTTCGGATCATGCCCCACATTGGGTGGACCTGGAAGTAGGAGAGGACAGGGAGCAGAGAACACTCTGGCGATTAGATGTGGGACTGATGGCGGATGAGGGAGTGTGTGCAAGAGTGCGGAGGTGTATTGAGAGATACCTGGAGGTCAATGACGACGGCGAGGTCCCTGTGGGAGTGGTCTGGGAAGCATTAAAAGCGGTGGTCAGAGGAGAGCTGATCTCTATTGGGGCCCACAAAAGGAAAACAGAGGCCAAGGAAAGGGAAAGATTACTGGGGGAGATTTTAAGGGTGGACAGGGAATTTGCAGAGACCCCGGAGGAGGAATTGTACAGGGAGAGGAGACGACTCCAGACGGAGTTTGACCTTCTGACCACCAGAAAGGCGGAGGTACTGTGGAGGAAGGCACAGAGGAGGAGGTATGAATATGGGGAAAAGGCTAGTCGCCTGTTGGCGCATCAATTGCGAAAGAGGGCAGCAGCGAGGGAGATAGGAGGAATTAGAGACGAAAGGGGAGACACGGTGCGAAGGGCAGGAAAGATAAATGAGGTGTTCAAGACCTTCTATGAGGAATTGTATAGGTCTCAACCCCCAGAGGGAGAGGAGGGGATGCGGCAGTTCCTGGACCAATTGAAGTTCCCGAAAGTGGAGGAGCAGGAGGTGGCAGGCCTGGGAGCGCCGATTGAGGTGGACGAGGTTATTAAGGGACTGGGAAGCAGGGAAGGCCCCGGGGCCAGACGGGTTCCCGGTGGAATATTACAGAAAACATGTGGACTTGTTGGCCCCGTTGATGGCGAGGACGTTCAATGAGGCCAGGGAAGGGGGGACTCTACCCCCGACGATGTCGGAGGCGACGATATCGCTAATTTTGAAGAGGGACAAAGATCCGTTGCAGTGCGGGTCCTATAGACCTATTTCACTATTGAACGTGGACGCCAAATTGCTGGCAAAGGTACTGGCAGCGAGGATAGAGGACTGTTTCCCGGGGATGGTGCACGAAGACCAGACAGGGTTCGTAAAAGGGAGACAACTGAATGTTAACGTGCGTCGACTATTAGGGGTGATAATGATGCCCCCAGTGGAGGGGGAGGCAGAGATAGTGGCGGCAATGGACGCAGATAAGGCATTTGATAGGGTGGAGTGGGAGTATTTATGGGAAATGTTTAGGAGGTTTGGGTTTGGGAACGGGTTTATTAGCTGGGTTAGACTTCTTTATGGGGCTCCAACGGCAAGCGTAGTTACAGGTCGACATAGATCGGAGTATTTCCGATTATATAGGGGAACAAGACAGGGATGCCCGCTGTCTCCATTGTTGTTCGCGTTGGCAATTGAACCTCTGGCCATGGCGTTGAGAGACTCCAGGAAATGGAGAGGGGTGATTAGAGGGGGAGAAGAACACCGAGTCTCGTTATACGCAGATGACCTATTGTTATACGTGTCGGACCCAACGGGGGGATGATAGAGGTTAGGAGAATTTTGAGGGGGTTCGGGGAATTCTCGGGGTATAGGCTAAACATGGGGAAGAGTGAATTATTTGTGATCCATCCAGGGGACCAGAGTAGAGAGATAGAAGGCTTACCGCTAAGGAAAGTGGAAAGAAACTTCCGATACCTGGGGATTCAGATCGCTAGGAGCTGGGGAACCTTGCACAGACATAATCTGACACGGCTGGTAGAACAAATGGAGGAGGACTTCAAGAGGTGGGACATGCAGCCTTTATCGCTGGCGGGCAGGGTGCAAGCAATTAAGATGATGGTCCTCCCGAGGTTCTTATTTGTATTTCAATGTCTCCCTATACTAATCACCAAGACCTTTTTTAATAAAATAGATAGGAGCATCACGAGCTTCGTGTGGGCAGGGAAAGTTCCGAGAGTAAGGAGGGTGTTCCTTCAGCGTAGTAGGGACAGAGGAGGACTGGCACTACCGAACTTGGGTGATTACTATTGGGCCGCCAATGTGGCAATGATACGTAGATGGATGATGGAGGGTGAGGGAGCGGCGTGGAAAAGACTGGAGAGAAAGTCCTGTAAAGGGACGAGTTTAGAGGCGCTGGTGACGGCGCCGCTACCGTTCTCACCTAAAAAGTTTACCACGAACCCGGTGGTGGCGGCAACACTGAATATCTGGGGACAGTGGAGGCGACAGAGAGGGGTGCGGGGAGCCCTGGTGGGGTCCCCTATCAGGAACAACCATAGGTTCGCCCCAGGAAGAATGGATGGAGGATTTCAGAGCTGGTACCAGTTGGGAATTAGGAAGGTGGGAGATTTATTTATAGATGGGACTTTTGCGAGCTTGGGAGCATTGGAGGAAAAGTATAAGTTGCCCCGGGGAAATTTCTTGCGATATATGCAGGTGAGGACGTTTACTAGACAACAGGTGAGGGAATTTCCGTTGCTCCCGACACAGGGGATACAGGACAGGATGCTTTCAGGGGTGTGGGTCGGAGAGGGCAAGGTGTCAGAGATTTATAGAGAGATGAGGGAAGAGGGGGAGGAGTCGGTGGGCAAACTAAAAGGAAAGTGGGAAGAAGAATTGGGGGAGGAGATAGAGGAGGGTATGTGGGCTGATGCCCTAAGCAGGGTAAATTCCTCTTGCTCATCCGCCAGGCTTAGCCTGATTCAATTTAAGGTGCTACATAGAGCACACATAACGGGGGCAAGATTGAGCAGGTTCTTTGGAGTGGAGGACAAATGTGGGAGGTGTGGCGGGAGCCCGGCAAACCACGCACATATGTTTTGGGCGTGCCCGGCACTGGAAGGGTATTGGAAGGGAGTGGCGGGAGTGATTTCGCAGGTGGTGAAGGCCCGGGTCAAACCAGGCTGGGGGTTAGCTCTAATTGGAGTTGCGGAAGAGCCGGGAGTGCAGGAGGCGAAAGAGGCCGATGTCGTGGCCTTTACGTCCCTAGTAGCCCGGTGCAGGATCCTACTCATGTGGAAGGAGGCGAAACCCCCCGGACTGGAGGCCTGGGTAAATGATATGGCGGGGTTCATTAAACTGGAGCAGATAAAGTTTGCCCTGAGAGGATCGGCTCAAGGGTTCACCAGGCGGTGGCAGCCATTTCTCGACTACCTAGGGGAACGTTAGAGGGAAGACAGATGACCAGCAGCAGCAACCCAGGGGGAGGGGGGGGGTTTAGTTTAGTTAGGTCAATAGACAATGGGGTTTTGTTACCTGTGTATTGTTAAAAATTTCTGTTTTATTGTTTCGTTTGCTTTGTAAGGGAAAAATTGTTGTTTGGAAAAATTTTTCAATAAAATATATTTTTAAAAAAAGAGGGCCCGAGTGTTCGCGCACTTAAAGGGACTGAAGGCAGGCGTGGTCATGCTTCAGGAGACACATCTGAAGGTGGCAGATCAGGTCAGGTTATGGAAGGGATGGGTAGGACAGGTGTTCCATTCGGGGCTGGATGCGAAGAATAGAGGGGTGGCAATACTGGTGGGGAAGCGGGTGTCGTTTGAGGCCAAGACCATAGTAGCGGACAATGGAGGCAGATACGTGATGGTGAGCCGTAGGTTGCAGGGGACGGGGGTAGTATTGGTAAATGTATACGCCCCGAACTGAGAGGATGCTGGATTCATGAAACGGATGTTGGGGCGTATTCCGGACTTGGAGGTTGGGAGCTTGATAATGGGTGGGCATTTCAACACGGTGTTGGACCCAGCATTAGATCGTTCCAGATCTAGGACGGGGAGGAGGCCGGCTGCGGCCAAGGTGCTCGGGGGGTTTATGGATCAAATGGGGGAGTAGATCCGTGGAGATTTGCCAGGCCTTTGGCCAGAGAATTTTCTTTTTTCTCCCATGTACATAAGGCCTACTCCCGGATAGATTTTTTTGTACTGGGCAGGGCATTGATCCCGAAAGTGGAGGGAACGGAGTATTCGGCCATAGCCATTTCAGACCACGCCCCACATTGGGTGGAGCTAGAGCTGGGGGAGGAGAGGGACCAACGCCCATTGTGGTGGTGGGATGTGGGACTGTTGGCAGACGAGGAAGTGTGTGGGAGGGCGCGGGTGTGCATCGAAAGGTATCTGGAGGCCAACGACAATGGGGAGGTGCAGGTGGGAGTAGTATGGGAGGCGCTGAAGGCGGTGGTCAGGGGAGAGTTAATCTCCATCAGGGCTCATAGGGAGGAGAGAGAGGGCAGGGAAAGGGAGAGGTTAGCGTGGGAGATTTTAAGGGTGGGCAGGAGATATGCAGAGGCCCCTGATGAGGAACTACTCAGGGAGAGATGAAGTCTCCAGACGGAGTTCGATCTGTTGACCACAGGGAAGGCAGAGGCACAGTGGAGAAAGACACAGGGGGCGATGTATGAATGTGGGGAGAAGGCGAGTCGGATGCTGGCACATCAGCTCCGTAAGAGGATGGCAGGGAGGGAAATAGGTGGAGTCAAGGATGGCAGGGGAACTACAGTGCGGAGTGCGGTGAAAGTGAATGAGGCAGTCAAGGACTTTTACGAGGAGCTGTATAGGTCCCAGCCCCCAGGGTGAAAAGAGGGGATGCGACGATTCTTGGACCAACTGAGGTTCCCAAGGGTGGAGGAGCGGGAGGTGGCTGGTTTGGGGGCGCCAATTGGGGTGGAGGAGCTGGTTAAAGGACTGGGGAGCATGCAGGCAGGGAAGGCCCTGGGGCCGGATGGGTTCCCGGTGGAGTTTTATAGGAAGTATGTAGACCTGTTAGCCCCGTTGCTGGTAAGGACCTTCAATGAAGCAAGGGAGGGGGGGGCCCTGCCCCCGATAATATCGGAGGCGACAATCTCTTTGATCCTGAAGCGGGATAAGGACCCACTGCAATGCGGGTCGTATGGACCGATCTCGCTCCTCAACGTAGATGCTAAGTTGCTGGCAAAAATGTTGGCTACGAGGATTGAGGACTGTGTCCCGGGGGTGATTCACGAGGACCAGACAGGATTCGTAAAGGGTAGGCAGCTAAATACCAATGTGCGAAGGCTCCCAAATGTGATAATGATGCCATCGGTGGAGGGAGAGGCGGAGATAGTGGCAGCCATGGATGCGGAGAAGGCCTTTGACCGAGTGGAGTGGGAGTATCTCTGGGAAGTGTTGCGGAGGTTTGGGTTTGGAGAGGGGTTTATCAGTTGGGTTAAACTCCTATATTGAGTCCCGGTGGCGAGTGTGGTTACGAATCGGCGGAGGTCGGACTATTTTCGGCTGTATCGAGGGACGAGGCAGGGGTGCCGCCTGTCCCCCTTGTTGTTTGCACTAGCAATTGAACCTTTGGCCATGGCATTAAGGGAGTCTGGGAAATGGAGGGGGGTGGTCCGAGTGGGAGAGGAGCATCGAGTGTCGCTGTATGCAGACGACCAGTTGCTGTATGTGGCGGACCCAGTGGTGGGGATGGTGGAGGTCATGCAGATCCTAAGGGAGTTTGGGGACTTCTCGGGCTATACGCTCAATGTAGGGAAGAGCGAGCTCTTTGCGGTGAATCCGGTGGATCAGGGAAGAGGGATAGATGACCTGCCGCTGAGGAGGGCGGATAAGAGCTTTCGATACTTGGGGATCCAGTAGCTAGGAGCTGGGGGGCCCTGCACAAACTTAACTTGACGAGGCTGGTGGAGCAGATGGGGGAGGACTTTAAACGGTGAGACATGTTGTCGCTCTCGCTGGCGGGCAGGGTACAGTCGATAAAAATGGTGGTCCTTCCGAGGTTTCTTTATGTATTTCAATGCCTTCCAATTGTGATCACCAAGGCCTTTTTTAAGAGGGTAGGCAGGAGCATTCTGGGCTTTGTATGGGCGAGTAAGACCCTGAGGGTAAGGAGGGGTTCCTGGAGCGAAGTAGGGATCGAGGAGGGCTGGCGTTGCCAAATCTGGGTGGCTACTATTGGGCAGCCAACGTGGCGATGATCCGTAAGTGGGTGAAGAGGTTGGAGATGGCGTCCTGCAAAGGAACGAGCCTGGGGGCGCTGGTGACGGCACCGCTGCCGCTCTCGCCGACAAGGTACACCACGAGCCCGGTGGTGGCGGCAACGCTAAATATCTGGGGGCAGTGGAGACGGCACAGGGGTGCGATGGGAGCCTCGGTGTGGTCCCCGATCAGAGGCAACCATCGGTTTGTCCCGGGAAGGATGAACGGGGGGGTTTCAGAGCTGGCATAGGGCAGGGATGAAAAGAATGGGGGACTTGTTCATTGATGGGACGTTTGCGAACTTAGGGGCGCTGGAGGAGAAGTTTGGGCTACCCCCGGGAAACGCTTTCAGGTACATGCAAGTAAGGGTGTTTGTGAGGCGGCAGGTGAGGGAATTCCCACTTCTCCCGGCACAGGGGATTCAAGACAGGGTGATTTCGGGCGTATGGGTCGGAGAGGGCAAGGTGTCGGCGATATACCAGGAGATGAAAGAAGAGGGGGAGGCTTTGGTAGAGGAACTGAAGGGTAAATGGGAAGAGGAGCTGGGGAAGGAGATTGAGGAGGGACTGTGGGCTGATGCCCTAAGTAGGCTTAATTCCTCTTCCTCATGTGCCAGGCTCAGCCTGATACAGCTTAAGGTAGTTCACAGAGCGCACATGGTGAGGGCGAGGCTGAGTAGGTTCTTTGGGGTGGAGGACAGATGTGGGAGGTGCTCAGGAAGCCCGGCGAACCATGTCCATATGTTTTGGTAATGCCCGGCACTGGAGGGGTTCTGGAGGGGAGTTGCGAGAACAGTATCTAAGGCGGTGAAAGTCCGGGTCAAGCCAAGCTGGGGGCTAGCACTATTTGGAGTAGCGGACGAGCCGGGAGTGCAGGAGGCGAAAGAGGCCGGTTTTCTGGCCTTTGCGTCCCTAGTAGCCCGGCGAAGGATCTTGTTAATGTGGAAAGGGGCGAAGCCCCCCAGCGTGGAAGCCTGGATAAATAATATGGCAGGGTTTATCAAGTTGGAGAGGATAAAATTCGCCTTGAGAGGGTCTGCGCAGGGGTTCTACAGGCGGTGGCAACCGTTCCTAGACTATCTCGCGGAGCGTTAGATGAAGGTTGGACAGCAGCAGCAGCAACCCAGAGGGGGGGTGGGGGAGGAGTGGGGTTTTTCTGGGGGGCATTTGAGCAAGAAAATACATGAATGATCCGGAAAACTGAAATGTCCGGGAGGAATCCAATGTACAAAGTTCTGTATCATATTGACTTGCCAAGTTCATGTCTTGCTATGCGAGCTTTCTTTCTTTTGTGTTACGGGGGGGTGGGGGGTTTTGTTTGTAAGGTTGAAAATTTTGTTAAAAAATTCTTAATAAATATATTTTTTTAAAAAAGAATTTTGTTGAGATTATGTTTGTGTTCCAAGAAAAATTCTTTTTTAATTAGCTCTTGCATTCTTTTACATTCATTCTGTTTTTTGGCATCTCACTTGGCACAAGTTTTGATTATTATATTTTAAGCTCCACACCGTTAATGCACCCTCGTAGGTCCTTGTCATTCTACACCAACAGCATCAGGCAGAGCCAAGTCATTTTAGTTAAATGCACTGTCTATCTCTGATTGTCCATTTGCCAAGAACATTTCTGCAGTATTCTGCTTTGACTCCTGTGCCTTTGGGGCCCGCAGGCAAGTTCAAAGCAAGTAGATACAGTTTGCTTGTATTTGTTATCAGAGGTTTCAAGTCAGAAGTGTGAGCTTTTGATTTTTTGGACACATCTTTAGTCCAAGCAGCACTTTCAACAGCAGGATTATAAATAGTCCCTATATTTTTTTCAATGTACATACCGACCATCCCTGGAGATGGCAGCACTTTATCTCACATTGGGTCATTTCCTAGCATAAAATGGTCTTAAATAGAATTGCTACAGTGCAGAAGGAGGGCGCTTGGCCCATCGAATCTGCGCCCACCCTCTAAAAGAGCACCCTACCCCCCCCCCCCCCCCCCGCCCACACACACACACACACACACACACACACCCTCACCCTATCCCTGCAACCTTTAGACTCTAAGAGCAATTTAGCATGGCCAATTCACCTAACCTGCACATCTTTAGACTGCGGGAGGAAACCAGAGCAGCCAGAGGAGACCCACGCAGACACAGGGAGAACGTTGAAACGCCACACAGACAGTCACCCAAGATGTCCCTGGTGCTGTGAGGCAGCAGTGCTAACCACTGTGCCATCTCGCCATCCATAATCTGCAATATTGAGACCACTACAACAATAGCAGACCAATTGCCTAAAGCATGAGTTAAATCCACTCGCCCAATGAAACAAGTAAACAATTTCCATCAATGCCCGTTATCAATACATTTTCTTTAGCAAATTCTCTGGAGAGAAATTCATGTATTTTGCTAACATCAAGCTTTGAATCAACCCTGTATCCCGAAGAATAACTATCTTTTTGGCTCCTCAAATCTAAAACTCCTAGAATCTTTTGTGCTCTGATGTATACCCTGCAAGTACATTACATGATATCAGTTTGCCACAAGCTTCACTCACTAGTCCAACATTTTCTGGAGACATACACGACACGCTCACAAAAGTTACCGGCTTAGCTTTTAACATCCAGTAGTTGGCTTTTCACATGCCCTGTTTTATAGCAAAGGTAACAAAGTCATATTTACATTAAAAACTTATATTTAGCCTCCTGACTGTCTTTTCCACCATTCTGAGAAGCATCTGTCTCTTTGGTTCTGCTGTCTCCCTAAAGGAAAATAGTGTACTTAGTCATCTTCCAAGTTTCTACAGACTCCGGAAAAGTTCCTACACATTGGAGGGTAGCTGATGTAACCCCCACTATGTAAAAAAGGAGGTAGAGAGAAAACGGGATTATAGACCAGTCATTCTGACATCGGTAGTGGGAAAAATGCATTATCTAAGATTTTATAGCAGAGCACTTAGAAAACAGTAGCAGGATTGGACAGAGTCAGCATGGATTTATGAAGGGGAAATCATGCTTGACAAATCTACTGGAATCTTTGAGTATGTAACTAGTAGAGTTGATGAGGATGTGGTTGATTTGGACTTTCAGAAGGCTTTTGAAAAACCCCACATAAGAGATTAGCGTGTAAAATGGAAGCGCATGGGATTGGGGTAGTGTATTGAGATGGATAGAAAATTGGTTGGTAAACAGGAAACAAAGAACAGAAATTCACAGGTCTTTTTCAAATTGACTTGTGGGGCACCACAGGGATTGGTGCTGGGACCCCAGCTTGTCGCAATATACATTAATGATTTAGATGAGGGAACGAAATGCAATATCTCCAAATTTGCAGATGAGACAAAGTTGGGTGGAAGGGTGAGCTGTGAGAAGGATGCAGAGATCCTTCAGTGTGATTTAGACAAGTTGAGTGAGTGGGCAAATGAATGGCAGATGCAGTATAATTTGGAGAAATGCGAGTTTATCCACTTTGGTAGCAAAAGTGGAAAGGCAGACTATTATCCGAATGGACATAAATTAGCAGAGGGGAATGTGCAATGAGACATGTGTGTCCTCGTACACCAGTCTCTGAAGGTAAGCATGCAAGTGCAGCAGACGGTAAAGAAGGCAAATGGTATTTGGCCTTCATAGCGAGAGGATTTGAGTACAAATAGCAGGGATGTCTTGTTGCAATTATACAGGGCCTTGGTGAGGCCACACCTGGAATATTGTGTGCAGTTTTGGTCTCCTTATCTGAGGAAGGGTGTTCTTGCTCTAGAGGGAGTGCAGCAAAGGTTTACCCCCAGACTGATTCTTTGGATGGCAGAATGGACGTATGAGGAGAGATTGAGTAGGTTAGGATTGTATTCGCTGGAATTCAGAAGAATGAGGGGGGATTTCATAGAAACCTAACAGGACTAGACATGGTAGATGCAAAAAGGATGTTCCCGATGGTGGGGCGTCCAGAACCGTAGGTCACAGTCTGAGGACACGGGTTAGACCATTTAGGACAAAGATGAGGAGAATTCTCTTCACCCAGAGAGTGGTGAGCCTGTGGAATTTGTTACCACAGAAAGTAGTTGAGACCAAAACATGTATGTTTTCATATAGCACTTGGGGCGAAGGGGATCGAAGGATATGGGGGAAGGCAGGATTAGGCTATTGAGTTGGATGATCAGCCATGATCATAATGAATGGCAGAGCAGGTTCAAAGAGATGAATGGCCTCCTCCTGATCCTTTTTTCTATGTTTCGATGTTCTGTTCATGATTACTAATCTTCTCTCCAGTTCCTGAGAGAGCTTGCAAACAAAGATTTGCTGTCACATATGTATGTGTGGGATAGTTCATATCTATCAGCCAGAACTGCGGCTTCCCTTAATTTAGAAATGTTAGTGTTCTTTCTGGGAATTAATTCCTAAAGGAATACTGCTTTTACACTCCTCCATTAACAATATCTCTAAAGATTTAGATTCAGCTTCACACCATACTATACCATCAATATTTTTTCTTTTTCTCATGCAAATTACACAAAAGTCTGATTCTGTTTCTTCCTCAGATTTCTAAACTTTGCCTTTAGGCTTCTGGGACTATAGCATACATTTTAGGCATCACAGCCTTAACCATATCATCATCTGCAGACTTCATTTGAAAGAGTCGAATAAACCTCCCAATTCTTACCCTACCAAACACTTTAATAAATCACCCAAATTTCTTTAACTTGGTAGCAGTGTAACTTTGTAGCTATAGGTCAAATACATTTCAATCCTTTCCTTACTAAATTTAGAAACTGGGTGAATGTTCTTTGCCTAATCAAGACCAGGCGTTAAATCTGAACCATCATCAAGCATGTTTGCTATTCCCAGTTCACATAATTGAAGCTTTTCCCAATCTAATTCAAATTTCCTGACTTCTCTTTCTCTTTGACACTCTCTGTCTTTCACATTTTCTTCCCTTTGGAATGTAACTTGAGCTTTCGCATTTCTCTTTCTTTTTCACCTTTTCTCCATCTCTTTCCAAATCGGGTTGCATTTTTGTAACCAAATCCGGGCTGACTAATAATCATAATCTTTATTGTCACAAGTAGGCATACGTTAACTCTGCAATGAAGTTACTGTGAAAAGCCCCTAGTCGCCACATTTCGGCACCTGTTCAGGTACACAGAGGGAGAATTCAGAACGTCCAAATTACCTAACAGCGCGTCTTTTCGTGATTTGAGGGAGGATACCAGAGCACCTGGAAGAAACCCACGCAGACATAGGGAGAACGTGAAACTCCACACAAGGCGGTAATCGAACCTCTGACCCTGGAGCGGTGAAGTAACAGTGCTAACCACTGTGCTACCGTGCCGTGACTAATTCATGTCAAAATTATTTTTGTGTTTTTATATTTGCATTTTCTTATCTTTATCTCCATGGTTTTCGGCATAAGAAAGGCACATCCAGTAAAGTGATGTTTTCTTCATAATCTGAACGGCATCTCCCAGTGTGTCATATCTTATCTTCCTAATTGATGCAGACTGCTCAAGCACAGGACCTTCATACACTATGTTACAAAGAATTGGGATGTCTGGCAGCCAGCGTTTAACATGACCAGTGGCAGAGACAGGACGGCAACACTGCAAGATGCTGAACACAAGCTCTAGTGCAGCAGTCTTTACTCCATTGAGCTTCAAGAAGTAATACCATGTGAGTCACATGCACGCATAACGCCAAATAAAATGGTGACTGCAATGGAGGAACAGGAACTTATATCTCAGGACCAGTTCACTTTCTTCCTTGGCCGTAGTGTTTGAGTATTTAGACCTCACAGGGACGGCTAATAAAAGAAAATTGTTGTCTAATTGAACTAACTATATGAGTCAGTCATGTCTGTTTAAGATATCCACCAACGCCTGCTACAGAGGGGAAGGCAAGCAAGGGGTTTGGGTCTCCGGAACCTGATGTATTACTACTGGGCGGCGAATGTGGAGAAGGTACGGAGCTGGGTCAGAGGGGTTGATTCCCAGTGGGTCATGTAGCCACCTAAAATGGCTGATTCCCTATTAATTTGGTCAAAACCCAATTTAAAATGGCTAACCGAAAAGGCTGATGGGAAAAGCAGCCAACAGGACACAAACGGACAGCTGCAGACAAAATAGCGTATTCGGCTCTGGGGAAGTCGGCCCAGATCGATACTCAAGACTATTAGCAGCACATCAACCCAGACATCTGCAGTTTAATCGGCTATCCCCGGGAACAATTGCAACATCTTAGCAATTGAATGCCGGGCCAGACCTGTCGGCGCCTGCAGTGGCCGAAACAAAGACAGGTGAATGACCACCCCCCGATCGAGGAATCGCCCCATTATTGGACATATAGAACCCAGTGATTGGGAACAAGTCCAATCAATTTGGACTCGGGGTCAAGGGCGAGAGGCGGGAAGCCCCTGGGCCCTATAAAGTGAGGGGCCAAGTTCAGATCTCGTTCTCTCTCCCTTCTTCGCCTGCTCGCAGCCTTCGCAAGAACCTTCAGCAAAGAACCGTAAGTTTGACTCCAGCAATCGCTACCAGATAGAGATTCCTAGCCATCGACCCGTATCAGCCTTTTGAATCCCGCAGGCCAGATCCAATTCGATAAGCCATTCATTTCCCTGACCTGGTGGGCCCTTCCGAAAGTTAAGTATTGGCCAGTAGTGGTAGGTTTCGATATAGATAGTAGGATTATTGTGAAAGCATTAATTGTTGTATATAATAAATGACCGTTGATTTCAACCTTACTCAGCAGTGTGCTGACTTATTAATCATAACTTGAGCTTGAACCACGTGGCGGTATCAGAAAGATACCTGGTGACTCGTGAGCAAAGGTGACATAATCAGAGCTAATAAACTAAGGCTAAAAAGAGCAACAGTCAGAATGGAGGAGAGCTTGTGCAGGGGGTCGGGGCTGAAAGCACTCGCAACAGCGCCGCTCCCGATAGTTCCTGGGAAATACTCAGGGAGTCCAGTAATAATAGCTTCATTGAAAATCTGGAGGCAGTTTCAACAACACTTCGGGTTGGGGGCACGGTCAAGGGAAATGCCGATTCGGGGGAAACCACAGAGCCAGGGAGATGGGATGGAAATTTTCGGAAATGGGGAAAGAAGGGGATTAAGACGCTCAAAGATTTGATTCTTTGCGGTCGGTTTGCAGGATTGAGGGAGCTGGAAGCGAAGTATGGGCTGGAGCAGGGAGAAGTGTTTAGATACATGCAGGTTCGGGATTTTGCCAGGAAGGAGATACAGAGCTTCCCGGAGGAACCGGCTTCCTCATTGCTGGAGGAGGTGCTGACGACAAGGGGATTGGAGAAGGGGGCAGTGAACAGTGGTGTACGGAGCTATTCTGGAAGAGGATAAGGCACCACTGGAAGGGTTCAAAGCAAAATGAGAGGAAGAGCTGGGAGAGGTTATAGAGGAGGGGGTCTGGTGTGAGGTGCTCCGGAGAGTGAATGCCTCCACCTCATGTGCAAGGTTGGGGCTGATACAGCTGAAGGTGGTATATAGAGCGCACCTCACGAGGGCGAGGATGAGACGATTTTTTTGAAGGAGTAGAAGATGTGTGTGAGCGTTGCAGGGAGGTGCCCGCTAATCATGCTCATATGTTTTGGTCCTGTCCAAAGCTAGGGGAGTACTGGAAGGAGATTTTTAGGGTAATTTCCAAGGTGGTGCACGTGAAACTGGACCCGGGTCCCCGGGAGGCCATATTTGGGGTGTCAGACCAGCCAGGGTTGGAAACGGGAGCGGAGGCAGATATCATAGCCTTCGCCTCGTTGATCGCCCGAAGGCAGATCCTGCTGGGATGGAGAGCAGCCTCTCCACCCTGTGCCCTGGCGTGGCGGGAGGACCTGTTGGAATACTTGACCCTTGAGAAGGTTAAGTTCGTACTGAGGGAAAGCTTGGAGGGGTTCTACAAGTCATGGGCACTATTTATTATGCACTTTCAAGAACTGGATAGCATCGAACATTAGTTGAGGGGGGTGAGGGTTGGGGAGGAGGGGGGCTGTGTATATAAAGGATGACTACGGGTAATCCCAGATTCCTTTTTGTCATTTGTTTATGTAAACATGCGGGCTGATGTTTGGGGGTTGGTGGGAGGATGGGATCGTTGTTATTGTTATGGAGATTGACATATCTGTTGCTGATTATTGTTTATTGTTGGTGGGTGTAAATGCGGGAGAAAATGTGAAAAAGGAGGAGAATAAAAATATTTATTTTTAAAAAAAGATATCCACCAACTCCTAGCCAGAAATGTCGAGGCGTTCACTAGCTCCATTTATGCAGACAAACAAGCATATATTTCTGGTTTGTAATCTTATGGGGCATGTGGCAATTCCAAACAGGAATTTGTTTTTTGGGCATGTGGCAATTCCAGTCGTATCACAAGAGTGTTATAAAGTAAAATTAGACGCAAAATCATTAATTCTATGATTGTATTCTATTTTAAAGGAGGCCTTGTGGCGCAGTGGTGGCTCTCCTACTGCTGGACCGGACGGCTGTGCATTTGAGTCCAACGCCAGGACTTCTTGACCACAGAAGGAGCGTTTATCGGGGTTTAGCGAGTTGATTATCAGATCAGAACTCCTTCCACCACTTCCCCATCTATCCCCACCTATTCCCCAAAGGGTAAAAAACAGTATATAGTTGTGAATATACACCAGCAGCAACATTCTATTCTATACACCAAGCTACAAATATTAGGACAGATGGTCTAGTGGATTAACATGGGAGAATACTGATTCATCAGCTCAGGGTGGATAAGAGGTGGTAATCAGCAGGCCCATGTTTGACTGAATGCCATGAAACGTCATGAGTTCCAGAATTAACATCAAGGACTCCCAGTTCCAATTCCTCCCCAGTGTATACCACTGCACCCTCACCTCTGGTGATATCTTTTCAGGTGGGGGACAAGATGTGATGGAGGAGTCTGGGACATTTGCATTAAGTTAGGATTCTGCCAGTATTACTATGTCAGTCTGTTGCTTGACTAATCTTGTGGGCTCGCTGTTCAAATTTTGACACATGTCCCGAGATGTCAGTGAGGAGAACTTTGCATGATTGACTGGGCTGAATGCGCCTTTGTCATTGTTTTCAGTTTTCAGTAAACTACCCAGATATGGAGTAAAGAAAGCGGTTTGTCGGACTTAATGAAATATTTTATGGTTTGAATTTAATCTGCACAATCCATAATAATTCATGCCAATCGAACCGAAGTTTGATTCTTGTTTAACACTTTGTATACATACTGTTCGGAAGTTGGAATGAAATGAAAAGTAAAGAACTGGATAAAAAAAAGAACCTGATAAGAACTTTAGCTGCATTGAGGACTTGTGAGATGCAGATTAGTCTAGCAGCAGGATCAAATAGATACTTTGTTAAGCAAAGTGGAGACGAGCAGTCTCGAGACCTAGATCATAGCCACACCCAGTTGCAAAGCAGAGCTCTCTCACACAATTATGCTGTTGTGCAGAAAAGAAAGCAGCCAAAGTCTGTCTCTGTGAAACCCCATATGTTGTACTCTAGTAGAAGTGACCCTAAAAGACAGCTACAGGTCCCGTGTGGTAATTAAAAAAAAAATTTAGAGTACCCAATTCATTTTTTCAAATTAAGGGGCAATTTACCGAGGTCAATCCACCTAGCCTGCACATCTTTGGATTGTGAGGGCGAAACCCACGCAAACAAGTGGGAGAATGTGCAATCTCCACACAGACAGTGACCCAGAGCCAGAATCAAACCTGGGACCTTGGCGCCGTGAGGCAGCAATGCTAACCACTGCGCCACCGTGCTGCCCTCAGTCCCATGTGGTAATTATGGTAATTATTTGTTGAATTTGGCTCATAGTGCGACGTTACGACACCTAGGCAAGGGCGCGGTCAATTCCAGCCTCACTCATCCCGGAGTCACAACACAAGTGAACTTTTAAAAATATAAATTTAGAGTATCCAATTCTTTTTTTTTCCCAATTAAGGGGCAGTTTAGCGTGGCCAATTCACCTAGCCTGCACATCATTTTGTGTTGGGGGGTGAGACTCACACAGACACAGGGAGAATTTGCAAACTCGACATACTGACCTGGGCCGGGACCGAACCCGGGTCCACAGCACCGTGAGGCAGCAGTGCTAACCACTGCACAACTGTGCCGCCCACAACACAAGGGAATAAACCAATAATTCTTATAAAAATACCTGAAGACCTTGGCCCCTGGCTGCCCAATAATTACAATCATCACGTTTGTCAGCTTAAACACAATTACTGTTTATTTATAACAAGGCCTATCATGGAATTCGCTGATACAGTTGGTTAAACATCAGTATGTACCTAACTCCTAGTTTAACTTGCCCCCCCCCCCCCACTCTCAACTAATACGCAAGACAGACAAACACAGATGGGTGGAAAAATGTAAGTGAAAGAGAAAAGAGTCTTTTCTTCAGATGATTGTTCCTTGCAGACCTTCATCTCAGTGAGCTTGTAGATTACAGTCTTTGATTTGCAGCCTGTACTCACAGCTTTCCTGGAGAGGCGGGGTCCTTGTTTCATAAAATTGCTTTCAGTTCGTGGATTGCCGTCAGGCCCTGTAGCAACAGGAATCCAACACCCACGGGCTAATTGGGCACTATGAGCCAAATTCAACAAATAATTACCATACTTACCACATGGGACTGAGGGCAGCACGGTGGCGCAGCACGGTAGCATTTTGGATAGCACAATTGCTTCACAGCTCCAGGGTCCTAGGTTCGATTCCGGCTTGGGTCACTGTCTGTGCGGAGTCTGCACGTTCTCCCCGTGTGTGCGTGGGTTTCCTCCGGGTGCTCCGGTTTCCTCCCACAGTCCAAAGATGTGCAGGTTAAGGTGGATTGGCCATGATAAATTGTCCTTAGTGTCCAAAATTGCCCTTAGTGTTGGATGGGGTTACTGGGTTCTGGGGATAGGGTGGAGGTGTTGACCTTGGGTAGGGTGCTCTTTCCAAGAGCCGGTGCAGACTCGATGGGCTGAATGGCCTCCTTCTGCACTGTAAATTCTATGATTAAACTATGATTGGAGAGAGAGTTAGGTAGTTCCTTCTGGAGCGAGCTACAGCTCTCACAGCAGGCTTTCTGGAAAGAATTTATCCGGATCTTTTTTTGGAGTGGCTTAGCTACAGCTTTATGGAGAGAATTTAGCTGGATCTTTTCCCTCCGGGCTGCCAGAATCAAAACTGAAACCAAATTGGAACCTCGGAATTCTGAAAAACATATCAATGGGATCAGATCCAATCACCACCTGTTACCAGCAGAGCACATCCTTTTGGGGCCAATTCACCAGCCACCAGCCAAATCAATCAAACTGAGTCATCACTGACACTGGCCAGTCTGCAATCATCAGTTTAAACCAGCACATCCTGCCAGATTCTTCTGTTTGAATGAAAGGTATAGGCTTCTTACACAATGTTTGTCTTGAAATGGTATGTACATCCATAAGTCAAAAATGCAACAGCAAAATAAAAGAAAGGGGAAAAAGGGAATAAATGAGAATACCCTTACAGTTAAAACCTATGGGTTGTTGTTTTGGGGAAGGTGTATTCTTGGAATTTAGGAAAGTAGATAATTTGGATTTGGTGTAATTTAAGTATACTCTCTGGGTTATCATAGTTAATTGTAAACTTTGTTCTTTATTGTTGCCTTTCTTGTGTGTTTTAAAGTTTTCAATAAATGTTTTGTTATTTGAATAATTTATAACAAGATTGGTCCCTTTCCTCGCTCAGTTTCATTTTTCTCACATTTTTCCCAAATCGCAAAAATAGTTAAGAATCGGCACTTCAAGTTTTCCTTCTGAGATTTGGGATGACCTTGCATTGAGGAACAGTGGGATTCATAACAAAATATATAACATTCTGTATAGGCCAAGAGCCAAACCGAATACACCTTTTATAAACGAAATGCTAATAATACAGACGTTTCTTAATTATTACAAATACAATTGCATTTCGTTACTATCCTCGTCAAAGTTGTTGTTGTATTCCTTTAATTGCAGCTTCCACTTAACAAACATAAATTGGCGGCAAGTTTCCCAGACTGAAGCTCCAGCGGCTATCAGTTTATTGCAGGATATTTAAGCACAGATAAAGTATTGTTAATATCACCCTGCCCATGTGACTCCGAAAGGAGCCAGGAAGCAGATCTGAATATCACAAGAGCTGACCGTGAGCGAATACATCCCCTGTCAAGTGACGCGACCTTTAATCTCGACAGGCGGGCAATTGCCTGAACACAAGCCTGTCCCCTCATATACAATTGGCTCTCGGGTTGGAGAGAAAGGTGAAAATGCGGAAGTTTCCACCCCGGCTTGGTATTTTAATCAGATCACAGCCTTCACATCTTTGATCGACGGCCAGGATATAAACACAGGGGTCTATGGCCACTTTAAATTCAGAGCGGAGGGCTTTTGCTCAGAGAATCAACAGGTGAGGGGTGCTGTTTACATGAATTATTCCTAGTTATTTTCTGACGAAGTTGGTGAAGACTAACGTTGCCTCAGAAATGCAGAACTGTTTGCAGGAAGGCAGGATAGCACACGCAGCCACCAGCGACTTTCGTACTACAGATGTGTTTGCACTAGCTGTTGCTCTTTGCGATGTGTGTAACCTCAAGCTATATTTTGTTCATTATACCACGACTTTAAACGGGTTCCCTTTACAGAAAAGTTTTTCAAAGTGGGTTTGTAATGTGGGGAAGCTGTGTTATTAACCATGTGAACTGGATGACAGTCATGTGTTTGGACTAACTATGAGTTTGATTGTGTTTGACTGGAAATATTTTCCTTTAACTCAGATCATTGATTTAACAGAGTCCTCAGCTGTCAGCAAATGGGAGAGGGTTAATTAATTAACGAATGACATAGACTATCAATTTATTTAAATGTATGGAACCCAAATTAATTTGAAGATGAGGAAAAAGTCTACATAATATATGTTTGTATGGAAAAAAACATTAATGCTTTGGAGCTCTGAATGTCAATGGAATTAGACTACAGCTTGACTCAGTTGGGAGCGTTCTTGTTTCAGATTAAATGTTTCTGTGTTCAATCCTGACCATCATCCTCGGCACACGAGATTGAAGAAGTGCGGTACTGTCAGCGTTGTCCCTATATTAGACAAGCCATTCATGAAGGCCTGATGAACTGGAAGCACTTGAACCTCTGGCCAAGAAAAACAAAGCTTTTTCCCTCCTTTAATGCCAAATCACAAATATATTATCCAGTATACAATTGCCATTTGTATGATCGTATTATGTTTACTTAGGTCTGACCATGCCAAAGGCAATACATATAGATCCAACTTCTTTCTTATGTGTAATAATGTGATTTCCTCTGGACACTCATGCTATCGTGGGGCAGCACGGTAGCACAGTGGCTAGCACAGTTGCTTCACAGCTCCAGGGTCTCTGGTTCGATTCCTGGCTTGGTTCACTGTCTGTGCGGAGTCTGCACGTTCTCCCCGTGTCTGTGTGGGTTTCCTCCGGGTGCTCTGGTTTCCTTCCCACTGTCCATAGATGTGCAGATTAGATGGATTGGCCATGCTAAATTGCCCTTAGTGTCCAAAAAGGTTGGGTGGGGTTACTGGGTTATGGGGATAGGATGGAGGTGCGGGCTTGGCTAGGGTGCTCTTACCAAGGGCCAGTGCAGACTTGATGGGCCGAATGGCATTCTGCATTGTAAATTCTATGATCGCTGGTGTGAGATTTAGTGTAAAACTCATAGTGTGAGTCTTTGAGATATTCTGTACTGCAGAATGGACCACTGAAAGACTACTATTCCTTTTGAAATGGAATTGAAGGGTGGCACAGTGGTTAGCACTTCTGCCTCACACGCTGAGGACCCAGGTTTGAACCTGGCCCCGGGTCACAGTCCATGTGGAGTTTGCACATTCTCCCCGTGTCTGCGTGGGTCTCACCCTACAACCCAAAGATGTGCAAGGCAGTTGGATTGGCCACGCTAAATTACCCCTTAATTGGAAAAGGGGAAAAAAAGATATACTCTATTTCTAAAATGGAATTGAGTTTCGAAAGTGCCCGTTTAGTTCAAACTTCCCTTTCAAATCACGGCACGTTAAATCTAATAAAGCGGTTGGATGTTTCACAATCAAACATCTGTTTGTTACTAATATCACTGGTGAACACATTTGGTGGCGTGAAGAAGCCCTTCAGTCAGTTTCAAAATGCTTTTTGATCTTCTTGCTGAATGCATTGAAATAGTAATGACTGATACACAGTTTAGCTTTATGGCATTGGTTTGGATGCTCACTTCCCTTTGGTTGAACGATATGATGACGATACTGGCCTACTGTGCATTTTATTTGCATTAGCAATGTAGGAATCGGAATAAATGTTTTGTTTATTGTCATGTAAGGTCAGGGTACAAACAGTTGAAGCTTTGATCAAAATCTTTGGATCCTCCTTGGATTCTGCAGTAATCCCACAGGACTGTAGGATTGAACATATTACAGCCTTACTCAAAACAAAATAGAGGGGAGAGGAATAAACCTGATCATTGCAGGCTAATAATTTGTTTCTCACATTCTCCCTGTGTCTGCGTGGGTTTCCTCCGGTGCTCCGGTTTCCTCCCACAAGTCCCAAAAGTCAGGCTTGTTAGGTGAATTGGACATTCTGAGTTCTCCCTCAGTGTATCCAGACCGGCGCCGGAGTGTGGCAACTAGGGGATTTTTACAGTAACTAAATTTCAGTGTTGATGTAAACCTACTTGTGACACGAATAAAGATTATTATTATTATTATAAACTTCTGATAGAGCTCTTTTGAAGTTGATTTATTGTCACGTGTACCAAGGTCCAGTGAAAAGTATTGTTCAACGTACAATCCATGTAGCTCGCTCCATACATGAAAATATATGATAAATATGAGGATATATAAACATAAACAGTGAGTGAAGTATACGGTATATAATGCTACAACTGTAGAGAAGATGTGTGGAGAGATCAGAGGGCTATTCAGGAGTCTGGTAACAGCGGGGAAGAAGCTGTTTTTTCAATCGATCTATTGGTGCGTGTTCTCAAATGTTTGTATCTTCTGCCCAATGGAAGAGTGAATAGCCCGGGTGGGAAGGGTCTTTGATTATGCTATACGCTTTCCCAAGGCTGCAGCAGGTGAAGATCGAGTCAATGGGCGGGCTTGCATGATGGACTGGGCGGTGTTCACGACTCTCTGTAATGTTTTACGGACTTGGGCCGAGCAGTTGCCATACCAAGCTGTGATGCATCCAGATGGGATACCTTTTATGGTACATCTATAGAAATTGGTAGTCGTCGTGGACATGCCGAATTTCCTTAGATTCCTGAGGAAATATAGGAAATGTTGTGCTTTCTTGGTCGTAGCTTTGATGTGGGTGGACCAGGACAGATTGTTGGTGATGTTTACACCTAGGAATTTAAAGCTGTCAACCATCTCTACCTCAGCACCATTGATACAGACTGGGTGTGTTGCCATTGATTTTCATATATAATACAAACAGATCTCTGTTAAGCCCAATGAAGTAATCTCCATTCCCACATAATACATACAACAAACCAGCATATAAAAAATACAACGTAGAGCTGTAAGTTGAATATGCATGGTCCACAAATGTATGCATCCCCACACCTGGATAAAGAATTTGAGATTGCATTTGAAATGAACAAGCAAATGGGGATGGACAGTATGTGTAAAGTTACAAGAACAGTACTGGAAAATATGATCCTAAATATTTTGTCAAATCTTAAACTAAACTTCAGTTTGGGGTTGAATCCTTGAAAATGCAGCTTCCTTAACGACAAATTGGGAGCTTGTCGGCTGCTTTGAGATGCAAGTTACTGAGCCTAAATCATCAAAATAATCTGGCAGGGATTATTACCATGTATATCTCATTGATGTTTCCATTTGATGACAAAGTACTTATTACATGAAATCTTAGAACAGCATGTTTTCTGGTTCTGTATTCAGAAGCATGTTCATTCTGATTCATAGAATATTTCAAGTCTACAACAGGGGAAAAAAACAGCCTTTAACAATGTTGAGGTATCAAGTATCAAATTCTTCAAAGTGTTAACTGATGCTGTGCATAATATAGGGGGTGGTTTGGCTCCATTGGCTGTACACCTGGTTTATGATGCAGAACAAGGCCAACAGCGTGGGTTCAATTCCTGTACCGGCTGAAGTTATTTATGGAGGTCCCACCTTCTCAGCCTTGCCCCTTGCCTGAGCTATGGTGATACGTGGGTTAAATCACCACCAGTCAGCTCTCCCCTCTAAGCCTATAGTCACCCCTCAAAGCCTATAGTCACCTGGGGCTATGTCAACTTTACTAATATAGAATCCATGATCCTGTTGTACATTTTGTATTAACATTCAGAAATTTTTCAGTGGTTTAGCTAAAAGTGTTTTTTCAACGTTTCTCAAAGATTGATTTGTTCAGCATTTTTATAGAAATGCTTATGAAGGAATGTGAGTCAAATGTGGGATAAATGGAATTGACATACATATCAGCCATTATCTAACAAAATGGTGGACATACTTAAGGGGCTTAATGGCCTGAATGATTGATTGATATTTATTGTCACATGTACTGAAGTACAGTGAAAAGTATTTTTCTGTGGCCAAGGGACATGCACTGTATGTACATAGTAGACAAAAGAATAATCAACAGAGTACATTGACAAATGGTACATCAACAAATAGTGATTGGTTACAGTGCCAAACAAGGGCCAAACAAAGCAATACATGAGCAAGAACCGCATAGGGCATTGTGAATAGTGTTCTTACAGGGAACAGATCAGTCCGAGAGAGAGTCGTTGAGTCTAGTAGCTGTGGGGAAGAATCTGTTCCTATGTCTGGATGTGCGAGTCTTCAGACTTCTGTATCTTCTGCCTGATGGAAGAGTCTGGAAGAAGGCAAAGCCTGGATATGAGGGGTCTCTGACAATGCTATCTGCCTTCCTGAGACAGCGAGAGGTGTAGACAGAATCAATGGGAGGGTAACAAGCTTGTGTGATGCGTTGGGCTGAGTTCACCATAATCTGCAGTTTCTTGCAATCTTGGGCCGAACAGTTGCCATATCAAGCTGTGATGCAGCCGGATAGGATGCTGTCTATCGCACATCAGTAGACAGTTGTGAGAGTCGATGCAAACATGCCAAATTTCTTTAGCTCCCACGGGAAGTAGAGATGTTGTTGGGCTTTCTTGACTGTTGCATCAACGTGAGTGAACCAGGACAGACTGTTGGTGATATGGTTAATATCTTTTGTATGTATGTAACCAGATTCCTGAGTGGCTGTCAAGAGGAATGGTTGCATAGTGGTAATATCAATGGCCTAGTAATTCAGGTTAATACTCTGGAGCCATGGGTTCAAATCCCAAAATTGGCAAATCTGGAATATAAAATAAATCTCTTGAGTAATGATGACCACAACAACTATCATTGACTCAATAATGCAGATTTGCTGACAACCTTGCCTACGTGTGACTCCAGACCCACAGCTTAACTGCTCCCTGAAATGGCCCAGTAAACCACTTAGTTCAGGGTAATTAGGGATGGGCAATGAATGTTAGCCTTTTCAGTGACATGCACACCATTGCAATAAAATAATATGTATTAAGTTAGAAATTCGAGGCGTTACTATGCCAAATGCACCGGGGCTATTGTTTCCTCATGCTTTAGTTTAATTCCAAAAAATGCACAGTACCTGGACATGTTCCTTTGTCCTGCAGAGGAACTGTCCTTGCAGGTGAATATATCATTCAGTATCATTTTCTCCTCCAGTATAAATTGTTGCTCCCTTTGTAATTTGATTTTATATCTATCCTGATGAGTGCAAGATGCAAAGCTTCAACAAAAGTGTCTTATTGCTCATTGTATACCATCAACCCACTACTTTAAAATAAGTTGTAGGGCATGGTGCACAACGTTCATTGTTGCTGTGGCTTAAATGGAAATAGCATCAAGGAGGAAGAGCTGACCAAAATGCTCAGTTTTTTTTTGTTGAATTTCTAGCAGATGTCTGGCATTCAAGGAGGAAGCGTGTTCCATGAAGGATGTTTAAACATTATCTGAGCTTTGTTTAAATTAAACTTGCACCTTGTTGCCACTCTCTGTGCCTTGCCCACAAATGAGCACCAAGTGCTCATTGGACTAGTAATCCAGGGACCCAGGCAAATGCTTGGGGGACATGGGTTCAAATCCCACCAACTAAGAATTAAATTAAATTAATAAATCTGGAATTAATGTGAGTTTCTGTAATGTTGAGTGACCCATCTTGATGTAGTCCTGAGGTCCCCAGCATCATACCTGCCAGTCCACAGCCAATTAGATTCACTCCATGTGATATTGTCACAATGTTTAAAAAAAATAATCTTTATTGCCACAAGTAGGCTTACATTAACACTGCAATGAAGTTACTTGAATATCCCCACATTCTGGTGCTTGTTCGGGTACACAGAGGGAGAATTCAGAATGTCCAATTCACATAACAAGCACATCTTTCGGGACTTGTTGGAGGAAACCGGAGCACCCGGAAGAAACCCACGCAGACACGGGGAGAACATGCAGACTCCACACAGCTAGTGACCCAATCGAACCTGGGACCCTGGCGCTGTGAAGCGACAGTGCTAACCCCTGTGCTACTGTGCTGCCAGTTATTTGCGAGGGTATCACAACTTGGAACACTGTTTCATGGGGGTGTTTAGTTTAGTTTTTGTGTGAGGAGTAGCCCAGTTGCCAGGTAACAATTATTAAAGAGAAGACAAATGCACACAAACAGGATGACTCTACTCTCACGCAAATAGGATGTATGAATGACTAAACAAACACAGTTTCTATAGAACATGCCCCTCCCACCACACCACCCCACTTGAGCCATCTGTTCCCTGTTCCTAGTCCTCCTTTGACACACTGCTCACCTTTGTTCTGCCATCAATACATTCTAATCTCTTATGTTAAAATAGCAGCACCCTTCTGAGCATTGATCACTCCATTTACATTCCCATTGTCTTTCTGTTCATGACATCCTTGTCAATCTCCACCTATTGCTGTCTGTCTATCCAGTCCCACTGTAACTCCGCCCCCGCACAACAGTATGAATTTCATTTTCTTCCCAAATTCTGTCAGCTATGACAGAATCATCCAGACTCAACTTTGAAATTCCCTTCCCTCTCCACAGATGCTGTCAGACCTGCTGAGATTGTCCAATATTTGACCCACGGGTGGGTTGCAGGCGGGTGTCGGGACGGTCGCGGAGCCGTCCGTCGCGGCGCTCCCGATCGCGCAAATCTGCGCGCAACAGCCGCAGCAGCCGGCTGTTAATAACGCCGGCTGCAAGCGGCCTTCAAAATGGCCCCGAGCAGGTTTAAAAAAAAAAAATGGGGCCGCATTGCACATGCGCAAAACTATGCGTATGCGTGCCGATGATCGGGAACGCACGCGCAGTGTGCCCGATTTTATTTTATTTATTTTTTTCGCAGCTTTTTGTTTTACAAGTTCGGGGTTTTTTGTTCATTTTATTCATGTATTTTATCCATTTCATTTTTATTTTTTTCATTTATTTTATTCTTTTTTTTTTACAAGTTCGGGGGGGTTTTATTTGATAAAACTTTACAGGAAAAAAATGCAGAACTTTGTACCGATGGAGACTCCATACATTCCGACACCGGAAGGCTTCACCTTCATCCAACAGGTTCCATTGGGGGAGAGTGTACCAGGGCCAAAGGGACCCAAAACCATTTCCTCCATTTTTGTCAGCAGCAAACAAGGTAAGAGAAAATGGTGGGTCGCGCAGGTCGGCCGGCGTGGGTCGCGCAGGTCGGCCGGGTTGGGTCCCGAAGGTTGGCCGGTTGGTAAAAATGGGTCCCCGGAAAAAAGTTTGAAAAACACTGATCTACGAGGTACACTGCAGTTACTCGCCAAGGTTCCTTTAACACTGTGGCCCTCCCAGTACAACTGATCGAACGTGGTGAACGCTTCGATGCTGTAAATGGTGGCCTGAGCGAGAACACCAACGTTGGTGTGCCTTTCCTGCCAATGGATTTGCAGGATGTTGTGGAGACAGTGCTGGTTGTATTTCTCTTGGATATTGAGCTGCCTGCTGTACATAGTCCACGCCCCTAAGCGATATAGGAGGGTGGGTATCTGTAGAGGGCTCTGGCGACCATGAGCTTAATGCCAGGTCTGAAGTTCTGGTCTTCAAACACTTTCTTCCTCAGGCCACCGGAGGCCATGCGGGCACACTGAAGGCAATATTGAACCTTATTTTTGATGTCTGCTGTGTCAGTAGTGTCACTAAGTGATATGCATTCTGAAAGAAAAACCTGCATTCTCTCAGGCCGAGTTGCATTCAAATCTAGGCCTGAGAAATGAAAGCGTAGTATGCTGAATCATACCACCACCCAATCCTACAGATGCCTGGCAATGCTATCTGAATTGGACTAAATTTATTTGCATGTCTTCTTGATGATGTTTCTATCCATAAAGGCTCTTGATGGAGCCACTGGAGCGAAGATAAATAATCCTAGTTCTCTCCTATCCAATATAAAACAGCAAAAAGTACTGGATACTGGAAATTGTACTTCTCTCTGAATGCAGAGTTTGGAGTTGGCTGAGTAGACTGCTATTCTGCTGTAAGAATAATGTGACTGTTCTGAAGTAATTCTCTTGTTTGGTACACATTGCCTTGTGCTCATCTCAAGGCCTCAGCATTGTGTTTGAATTAAATCTGTGACCTTGAGATAAACTGGATCCTTCAGTTTTTCAGAAAGCAGCATGCTGACATTTTATGTTCTGAGTTTTCATAAATCCATATTTAGAGCTAATTTTGGACAGTCTTCAAATTAAAATGTGTTTGGGAAGATAAAATCTAAACGTTAACTTTTGTTCCTCCTTCTCTTTACCACATTCTTCTGCTGATCATAAGAATATATTTCTAGATTAAAGTTTTTGGTTGGCAGATATGATAATTTTGCACTATTAACATTTAGAAAAACTAAGGCTTGAAACTCAGTGTGAAATTGTCCCAAAATTTGGCAGCGTGTTGGTTTCAGTCCGAAAACGGGCATCTAGCTCTCAAACTGCACAGCCGCGTTTTCGCTCCAGATTCTCGCATTCTTTGCACAGAGAATCTGAGGGCATAGTTGTGGCACTCTGGTGGGGCAGAGCCTGATAGAGCCAGCAAGGCCGCTCCACAGAGATCAGATTGCCATCTTTAAAAAGCGTCCTGATCTGTGCGCACAAACTCTGCCACCCCTCCTCCTCCACCTTAGCCCTCAGATACCAAAGACACCCTCACAAACATTGGGGCGACCGCCACCCCCCCCCCCCCCCTCCCCCCCCCCCCCCCCCTGTCATGATATTCAAACACACACATCATGATGGACACACTAACAGGCAAATCAGAGTACACAACACCACAACCAATCACAGACAAGAACACCAACCACATAAAAAGCACGAGCACGACACCTGGAGGTCAGTAGGTCTGGGGAGAAGGAAGCATGAAAGAGCTGTTGAAACACCACAAGCAGGGAGCCCCCCACGTGCAGAGTGCAAAGACCAAGTTGTAAATAGTGAGTTTAAATAAACAAGTGTTGTACCATATGCAACTGTGTTGGCTCTTCTGTGTGTTAGAACACCCAACACCACATGGTACAGGAGTGGATCGATACCTGCCTACCAACCTGCCATTCTGGACATGGACCACACCGGCAAACCGCAGCCGATGCAAGTCACGGGGAACCTAGGCACCAACTGGAAGCTCTACAGGCAGCGATTTGACCTGTACATCCGTGCCACCGAAAAACAGAATGTCTCGGATGATTCGAAGATTGCAATGCTCCTCTTCTACGCAGGCCCCCACCCAAATGATGTCTTTAATTCACTGGTGTTCGAGGAAGGCGAAAACCAGGCCAAATATGACACGGTCATCCTCAAAATGGACCAGCACTTTCAAACTGAAGTAAACGAAACTTTCGAAAGATACATCTTTCAGCAACGCCTGCAAGGTAAGGAGGAGCTTTTTCAACCCTTTTTGACGCACCTCCGGATTCTAGCGCAGTCCTGCGGTTACGGCACCACCACAGAGTCCATGATCAGGGACCAGATTGTTTTTGGCGTTGCCTCCAGTGGCCTACGCCAGCAGCTTCTTAAAATAAAGAGCCTCACCTTAGCGTCTGCTGTGGAAGCCTGTGTCCTCCATGAAAATGCGACCTGCCGTTTTGCCCGATTCCAGGCGTCCGAGTTGGCACGGAGGGGGTCCCCAGCCGTCGAATCGGCAAGCCAGGCCGCCCACGACGTTGAACGCATCCAGGCCGTCGATTTCTTCCCGCCCCACGGCCCGGACGACAGCGGCCGCTTCCCGCGCTTTTCGCGGTCTCCCGCGCAGGTGCGCGCCAAGAATAACGGCCACAACGAGGGACGCACTGCGCAGGCGCGCCCACCGCAAGATCGCACTGCGCATGCGCAGTGGCGCAACGAACGCCGTGACGTCATGACGTGCAGCAAGTGTGGAGGTCTACACTTAAAAGGGCAATGTCCTGCAAAATACCAACAGTGCAACAGATGTGCCATGATAGGCCACTACGCAGCCCGCTGTCGTGCGGCTCAACCCATGGATCCGGCGCATCCTCGACAACCTCGCACACGAGTCAGGACCGTCCAGCCCACGCATCAAGACTTCCAGTTAAGTGATGCAGATGACCAGGATGACTTCAGAGTTGCCGTCATTGATGTCAACAAGGTCAATGCCATCAATCCAGACGATGAGTGGTGTGCCACCCTGACGGTCAACCGATCGCGCGTCGCCTTCCGTCTGGACACCGGCGCATCCGCCAACCTGATTGCTTACTCTGCAGTCCAGGCCATGAAGGTCAAACCACTCATCACACCATCCCGGCTTAAGATGGTTGACTATAACGGGAACGTTATCCCGTCCGTAGGATCTTGCCAGCTACAGGTGACTCACAAGGGGTACACGGCCACACTCCCCTTCGAAGTTGTGGGCTCATCAAAGGACTCGTTACTGGGCGCACAAGCGTGTAAGGTCCTTCACCTGGTACAGCGCATCATGTCTCTCTCTCCAGATGAGATATCCGACTTCCCGGATGCTGAGTTCCACGCGAATCTCCATTCCCTCCTCGCTCACAACCAGGAGGTTTTTGAAGGCATGGGGACATTGCCACACACGTACAAGATTCGACTCAGACCGGACGCCATCCCTGTCGTTCACGCACCTCGCAGGGTTCCTGCGCCTCTCAAAGACCGCCTCAAGGCACAACTGCAGATTCTTCAGGACCAAGGGGTCCTATCCAAGGTCACGGAGCCCACGCCATGGGTCAGCTCCATGGTCTGTGTAAAGAAGCCCTCTGGCGAGCTCCGTATATGTATAGATCCAAAAGATCTGAACAACAACATCATGCGGGAACACTATCCCATCCCAAAACGAGAAGACCTCACCAGCGAGATGGCGCGAGCCAACATATTCACTAAATTGGATGCGTCCAAAGGATTCTGGCAGATCCAACTGGACCCGGCCAGCCGAAGACTATGCACATTCAACACCCCTTTTGGCAGATTCTGCTACAACCGGATGCCATTCGGCATCATTTCGGCATCTGAAGTATTCCACCGCATTATGGAGCAGATGATGGAAGGCATCGAAGGGGTACGTGTATATGTGGACGATATCATCATTTGGTCCACCACTCCGCAGGAACACATGCATCGTCTTCGACGTGTCTTCACCCGCATACGGCAAAATGGCCTGCGTCTCAACCGTGCGAAGTGTGCTTTCGGCCAGACGGAGCTGAAATTCCTCGGGGACCACATCTCAAGGTCCGGGGTCCGTCCCGATGCAGACAAGGTTAGCGCCATCACAGCCATGCCACGACCGGCTGACAAGAAGGCTGTCTTAAGATTCCTGGGCATGGTCAACTTCCTTGGGAAGTTCATTCCCAACCTGGCTTCTCATACAACAAACATGCGCCATCTCGTAAAAAAATCGACGGAATTCAACTGGCACCAGTCGCATCAGCAGGAATGGGAGGAGCTCAAGCACAAACTGGTCACGGCACCAGTGCTGGCCTTCTTTGACGCGACTCGCCCTACAAAGATCTCAACAGACGCCAGCCAATCTGGTATTGGAGCGGTACTCCTGCAAAAAGACAGCACGTCATCATGGGCCCCGGTTGCGTATGCCTCACGAGCCATGACCCCTACCGAACAGCGCTACGCGCAAATCGAAAAAGAATGCCTGGGCTTGTTAACTGGACTGGACAAGTTCCACGACTATGTGTATGGCCTGCCACGATTCACGGTCGAAACTGACCACCGCCCCCTGGTCAACATCATTAACAAAGACCTGAACGACATGACTCCTCGCCTCCAGCGCATCTTACTCAAACTCAGGAGGTACGATTTTGAACTGATCTACACTCCGGGGAAGGAACTCATAGTGGCGGACACTCTTTCCCGAGCAGTGAGCACACCACCAGATGCGGAGGGGTTCGTGCGTCAAATTGAGGCACACGTGACTCTGACAGCAGCAAATATGCCAGCTGATGATCCTTGTCTGGCCCACATACGCGCAGAGACGGCGACTGACCCTCTGCTGCAGCGAGTGATGCGCCACATGACGGAAGGGTGGCTAAAAGGGCAGTGCCCCCAGTTTTACAATGTGCGAGATGATCTCACCAATATAGACGGGGTCCTTATGAAATCGCATAGGATCGTCATTCCACACAGTGTGCGCCAGATGATTCTTCGTCAACTACACGAAGGCCACTTGGGTGTCGAAAAATGCAGACGAAGGGCCCGGGCGGCGGTATATTGGCCGGGTATTAATGAAGACATAGCCAACATGGTGCTCAACTGCACAACCTGTCAGAGGTTTCAGCCGGCGCAACCTCCGGAAACACTTCTACCACACGAGATGGTGACGTCCCCCTGGGCGAAGGTGGGTGTTGACCTATTTCACGCGCTCGGCAGAGATTACATTGTTATTATAGACTACTTCTCAAACTACCCGGAAGTCATGCCTCTCCATGATCTGACGTCGTCCGCAGTCATTGGGGCCTGCAAGGAAACGTTTGCTCGCCATGGCATTCCAAGGACTGTCATGTCAGACAATGGACCTTGTTTTGCCAGCCGTGAATGGTCGTCCTTTGCCGCAGCATATGGTTTCACTCATGTGACATCCAGCCCTCTGCATCCACAATCGAACGGGAAGGCTGAAAAGGGTGTCCACATCGCAAAGCGGCTCCTGTGCAAGGCGGCTGATGCCGGATCGGACTTTAACCTTGCCTTGCTGGCCTATCGATCGGCCCCGTTATCCACGGGCCTCTCGCCAGCGCAGCTACTAATGGGTCGCTCCCTCAGGACGACGGTACCTTCCGTCCTGGCACCGACAACAGACCATGAGGCGGTTCTTCGGGACATGCAACTGCAGCGTGATCGCCAGAAAGGTCGGTACGACACACGAGCGACGGACCTGCCCCCCCTGTCCTCCGGAGACAAAGTACGCGTCCATCAACCGTATGGTGGCTGGTCAGCACCGGCCGAAGTCCTCCGACAAGTGGCTCCCCGCTCGTTCCTGGTTCGCATGCCGGATGGTTCCGTGCGTCGCCGCAATCGGCGCGCCCTTCGCCGACTTCCACGTTCACAGCCACACAACACGCCAGATCCTCAACAGGCTTCCGAGGATGACTTTGTGGAGCTGCCGCACATCACGCCCTTTCCATCGCCACCCATGGCCATGCCTGCACAGCAGCCGGTGGTTCTTGATCCACCCTTAAGGCGGTCAACCCGAATTCGTCGCAAACCCATTAGAATGGACTTATAATACAGTTCATATGTTTAATAAGTTGGACAATTTTACATGATAACCTGTTGTTGTTTATCGTTCCAGATGTCGTCTGACTGGACAACTGTTCAAAATTTTTTTTTCTTCTTCTCTCGTTCGCATTTCTGTTATGTTATGGTACAACTGGATTCATGTGACGCACTCGACATCGCCCCATGTACATAGTTCCGTCATAGACACATGCTGCACACGACACACACACACTCTTAGATGCACTCACGTCACGATCATATTTATTACCACGTAGGCACATATCTTTGTAAAAAGGGGGGATGTCATGATATTCAAACACACACATCATGATGGACACACTAACAGGCAAATCAGAGTACACAACACCACAACCAATCACAGAC
This sequence comes from Scyliorhinus torazame, assembly GCF_047496885.1. Lineage (NCBI taxonomy): Eukaryota > Metazoa > Chordata > Chondrichthyes > Carcharhiniformes > Scyliorhinidae > Scyliorhinus > Scyliorhinus torazame. The sequence continues at coordinate 182,321,656 of NC_092715.1, forward strand.
AAGAACACCAACCACATAAAAAGCACGAGCACGACACCTGGAGGTCAGTAGGTCTGGGGAGAAGGAAGCATGAAAGAGCTGTTGAAACACCACAAGCAGGGAGCCCCCCACGTGCAGAGTGCAAAGACCAAGTTGTAAATAGTGAGTTTAAATAAACAAGTGTTGTACCATATGCAACTGTGTTGGCTCTTCTGTGTGTTAGAACACCCAACACCACACCCCCCTTGTACTTCCCACCAAGGGTGGCTCGACAGAGATCGGGCAGCCTTCTTTAAAAGGCACCCTGAACTGCGCACATAATAAACTGCCACCCCCCACCTCAGCTCATAGACACTGAGGATACCCTCAGAAGCATTGGGGGCAACCGCCACCCCAACCCCGTGAATCACATTGCATCATCGGGGGGGGGGGGGGAGGAGAGATCAGAAACCTAAATCTCGCTGGCGCCAATCCCACAAGATTTATCCGCCATTACAGGATTTGCGCCTGCAGCTGAATCGTGGCCGGTATTTGCTTTACTCTGCCAGATTCTCACACTTTGAAATTCAAATTTTATTTTTTAAGTGTAAGAAATCCGGCCATCCAATACCCACTAAGTTATTCCTTACATCATCATCTTCTAATTGTTTACAATTCTAAAAGCAAATGATTGCGGATGCTGGAAATCTGAAATAAAACAGAAAATGCTGGAAATACTGAGATGTCTGACATCATCATCTGTGGAAAGAAATATATGAGAGGGGAATTTGGTCACCACACCAGAACTCTGCTTTCCGTCAGACATTGCCTCGGGATCTTTTATGTCACTGTAAACAATCAGCCTCTCTCTTTAAAAAAAAACGTGAAGCTTGATTCTACTCGCTCTTATTGCAACAGTGTAACTACTACAGGCAAGCTAAAAGAAAGGGACAGAACCCCTGGTTCCTCCACGATTTTGGCCTACAGTAAATTTCCTCTCTTTTGATTAAAGAGTGGATTTTCTGCTGGTCTAAACAAAGGGGGAGATCAAAAAGGAATTCCCTGCTGCCCGAGGAATTCTAGCCAGTATGCACTAGTCCAGTATGTTTTGGACAGAGCATTCATTCACTTCAAAGAATGTATAATTGATGTCTTTTTGCATTTCTTTGAAATGAAATGAAAATTGAAAAATTAAATGAAAATCGCTTATTGTCACAAGTAAGCTTCAAATAAAGTTACTGTGAAAAGCCCCTAGTCGCCACATTCCGGCACCTATTCGGGGAGGCTGGTACGGGAATTGAACCGTGCTGCTGGCCTGCCTTGGTCTGCTTTAAAAGCCAGCTCTTTAGCCCTGTGCTAAACCAGCCCCGGGTTGAAGCAGGTTAAATAAGAATTCACACCAGGTTCACCTGCTGAGGGTCCCAGTCTTCTACATTTAGTAGCAGTGTGCCTCTCCAGTTTCCCAGGTTGGCATCAGGTCAGACCCACTGATGCATGCTCATGGTTAGCAAGGTAAGGGTTTACGGGTGAAGGGCATTGATTGAAGTAGCTTCAGCCTACCTTAAGGCACTGTGACTAGTGGGTGCTGCAGGGGGCGGAGCAAATCATCATCGCCCCTGGTAATGACTGTTCGGTTTGGTTTAGTTAAGTTTCCTTTGCCATTTTGCTTTGTTTCAGTCCCCACCAGGTTCTGTCACCCCTCTTTAATTTGTTTATTTTATTGAGGTTTATTAGTTTTACTCAAGAGTATAAAGAAAGACTGCCCCTCTACCAAGGTTATATTCACAGCCAGGTGGTCTTGGAAAGGGTGCATGTGGTAACCACCGATCTGTCAGGGCTGGGGTGCATCATCATCCCCGGTCACGATATTTTGGTTTGGTTTGAATAGTTGGGTTTACTTTTTATTTTTGTTACAGTGCCCCACCAGAGGCTTGTCACCACTCTTTCCTCCCCCTGCCCCCCTGTCATTTTTGTTTCATTTATTTATGTTTTTGTTCTATTCAAAAAGAAATGCTAGGATGCTGGGTGTTGGTTCAGAAGTAGGCAGATACGTACAATGCTGCATTCTGTAGATTAATCTAATAAGTACATTGATTGGGGTCTGGCTTCCTACTTCACCATCTGGCTTCCGAATGAAATATCACTGGGAAGCAATAGTTGCTAATACTGAGGTTTGCAATTGACCCCGCAATTTAAGAGAGGACCTGCATTTTTAAGGCTTTTTGACAGTCTCGAGACCTGCTCTGTCCTTTTATCCATTGACCTATTAGGCTGATTGGAATTTCAGGTCCAGTATCTCTGAAGATTCTATGTTCTCTTGGTACCACACAGAGTTATCAGCCATAGATTATATCTTAAGTGGGCTTGAAACCCATAAATGTATTTTTCAAATAAATTTAGAGTAACCAATTAATTTTTTCCAATTAAGGGGCAATTTAGCATGGCCAATCCATCTACCCTGCACGTCTTTGGGTTGGGAGGGGTGAGACCCACACAAACAGGGGGTTGAAACCCATAAACTTAAGACCTGGAGCATGCTGACAACCAATGAAGCTGGTTGTATTGTTAAAGATTCTTTTGGCTGATATCTCCAACAATGATACCGTAAAAGTTGCAACCCTCAGCTGCAAGTAGACTTTGCAAGTTGGAACTGGGTTCAGATGAAACCATGAAGTGCTGGTTCCCTCTTGTTGGAACAAAAATCGATCAAGGAAAGTGTGATGATAGATGCACGCATGCATTCTAATGTGACAGTGCCCAGCTGAGTAAGGGTTATTGCGGGACTGGTGGGTGGCATCGCCCACAGTGTGATGTATGTAGTCACATAGAGAACAATCTCGAAGCAACATTCTGTAGCAGCTAGCCTGCATGCTGGAAGCATCACCATGCAAGACTATTCTTGAAACTAAATAGTTAAAGCCTTGCAATAAAAGTGTTTGTATTTAAACACGCACACCTCAATACCTCCTCAATGAGCCACCACCACAGCAGCATAAATAACCCATATTATGACAGAAAGATGTTTGAAATTTCGATCTCAAATTGTAAGCATTAGAACTAATTATTTGAAGAAATGCTGATCCAGCATCATGTAATAACGGGATCGCTTACACGTGTTTTGGTCGTGCCCGAAACTAGAAATTCTGGAACACCATGTCGGCAGTGTTACAGTTGGACCTAGAACACAGTCCCCCGGGAGCCATATTCGGAGTGCCATATTCGGGGTATCGGACTTGCTGGAGTTCCACACAGGGGCAAGGTCTTGGCCTATTGGGTTGGAGGTCAGTTTCTTCACCCTGTGACTCAATATGGCTAGAAGATTTAATGGAGTTTCTAAGCCTAGAAAGGATTCCATTTAGCTTAATCGGGAATGAGGAGGCGATTCACAAGAGGTGGCATGTGTACATATCTCACTTTTAAAAATTGGCCTCGGTTAGCAGCTAAAAGGAGAGTAGTTAATTGTTTTTGGGTTGAGGAAGGGATTGTTAAATGTTCGTTAGATATGTGTAATGTAATTCATGTAAAAATTTGAAAAAGCTAATATTTATTAAAATAATAAGGGGATCAGGGGTTATGGGTGAAGGTAGGAGAATGGAGATGAGAAACATATCAGCCATGATTGATAGGCGGAGCAGACACAATGGGCTGAATGGCTAATTCTGTTCCTATGTCTTATGGTCTTATGGCACACAAATAGATAGCTACAAGGTGCATTTGAAGCTATGCATTGTTTTAATTTTCAGATTAATTTCATATTGATCTATATTCTGGATTAAATGTTCATGACTGCAGTGTAAACCGAGAAGCAAGATTTGACCCATGGTCCAAAAGGGAGCGAGTTGAAGCAGAATTTGTGAGAGTGACGGAAAGTTATTTTAACTGTCGAATATGTGGGCTTATAAGGATATTTCACTTTTTAAGTTGTGTCCTGTACACATCCCAGCTGTTCAGTTCAAAACCACGTCAGTGATTTTCTTTTTTGGTAGGAATCAATTTCAGAGCAAGGCCTGAAGTAAATATTTGAAGCGGCCAAAATGTTCCTTTTAAAATTCCAAGCCCAAAATTGCATGACTTTTTTCTGTAACTCAAATGAAACATTCTCTGAATAGTGCATTATTTCTGTTTTATTAATTCACATACTTTAACCATTGGCACTTCCAGAGGAAATTAATGTGTTTGTGTAAAATTGTTTTATGTACAATTTCAAAGTAATTAACACACATTTAATGACTGTATATTCCACTTTAAATAGCACACCACAGTTTTATATAGATGTATGAACTAGTGCAGCCAAGCTAAATAAAATCCTATTTGTTTTCTTTTTCACCTGTAGATTTGTGCTTGCAATGCAGTGTGATTATATTGGATAAGTAAATAGTTATTGACGATTGAGAACTATCTTCTACATATTTATTTAACGCAGGTAGCCATTTGAGCTGGTAACTAATGTTAAGCAATTATGACAATGCCCAGCTGAAAGTGCAAAATTAGTAACAGCAAGAATAGCTTCATACAACCTTTATCTGTAAGGATGTGCTTTACAGTGCTCTTTTGGAGGGCCGGTGCAGACTTAATGGGCTGAATGGCCTCCTTCTGCACTAGAGATTCTATGAATATCCAGACTTTGACTGACAAGTGGCAAGTAACATTCGTGCCACACAAGTGGCAGGCAATGACTATCTCCTCCAAGAGAGAATCAAACTATCGTCCCTTGACATACCATCGCTGAATCCCCCACAATCAGCATCCTGGGGTTACCAATGACCAGAAACTGAACTGCACTAGCTACATAAATACTGTGCAAGTAACTCTCCTCCTGGCTCCCAAAAACTTGTCTACCACCGACTAGGCACAAGTCAAGAGTGTGATGGAATACTCCCTGGGAGAACGTAGCTCCAACAACACTCCAGAAGTTTGATACCATCCAGGGGAGGTGGTGGTGTAGTGGTATTGCCACTGGACTAGTAATCCAGAGACCCACAGCAATATAGTTGACTCTTAACTGTTTCTCAAGGGCAATTAGGGATGGGCAATAAATGCTGCACAGCCTGCGACGTCCACGTCTAATTAACAAATTTTTAAAAAAAGGACAACTTGATTTGCACCCCTTCCAGAAACATTCATTCCCTCCACCACCGACTAACAGTAGCAGCAGTGTGTACCATCTACAGGATGCATTGCAGGAACTCACCAAGGCTCCTTAAGCAACACGTCCTAAACTCATAACAGCTAACATCTAGATGTACAACTGCAGCAGATACATGGGAACACCACCTGGAAGTTCCCTTCCAAGTCACTCACCATCTGACTTGGAAATATATCGCCGTTGCTTGTTGCGGGGTCAAAGTCCTGGAACACACTCCCTAACAGTACTGTGGGTATACCACATGGACTGCAGCAGTTCAAGAAGGCAGCTCCCCACGAGCACCTTCTCGAGGGCAATTAGGGGTGAGCAATAAATATTGGCTTAGTCAGCAATGTCCACATCCCATATGAGTTAACAAAATCTGCAGGAAATACTTGACTGAATGTTTCCCTTCGGGAGAACTGGAAAATAACCTACAATTAATATTACCTACCCACAATAATCAGACAATCCCTACAGTGCAGAAGGAGGCTATTCAGCCCATCGACTCGTTACCCGACCCACCCGAAAGACCACCCTACCTAGGCCCAACCCCCGTAACCCCACCTAATCTTTGGACACTAAGGGGCAATTTAGCATGGCCAACCTACCTATTGCACATTGGGAGGAAGCCAGAGTACACGGAGAAAATCACGCAGACAGAGGGAGAGTGTACAAACTCCACGCAGACAGAGAGAGTGTACAAACTCCACACAGACAATCACCCAAGGTTGGAATCGAACCTGGCTCCCTGGCACTGTGAGGCTGCGGTGCTAACCATTGTGCCTATTTATCTTGAATAGGGACATGGTTAATGGAGACGTTTGAAGTTAAAAGTGGTACACCAATTTATACCTGGTGAATTTAAGTATAATACTCCCTATCAAATCGGATTTAATGAGCAAGTTTCATAATACAACTTTATATATTTTTAAAGTCTGTTAAGAATTATGGTTCATCCTTTTTGAGATACCTTCCTAGATTTAGTCTTTTTGAATGTTCCTCAATAAGAGCTCTGTTGTTAGTTGTTAAGCAAGGATCCTATTGGAAAAAGTTTCCTTTGAATTAGTGCAAGTACCTACAATGTTGTGGACATTTCTTGTTCATGAATCTGCAGCGTATTGGCAAAATGTGTGGCTACAATCATGATTTACAGTCAAGATCCTAAACTCTTGCATCAATGCTTCTGAGTAGATGTAAGCGAAATATTCCAGCAAGCCTGTATTTTTAAGTCCCCCAGATGCTCCCTCAAGAATAACCTGACTAATCAAATAATTCCGTTGAGAATGAGTATTTGGTTAATTGGGGAGTACTGTCAAGTCTCCACACGCAATATGACCCCATAACAGCATTGAACAAAGCTAATTTTAGATCTAATTTCCTTGCAACATAGTTTTATTCCACACTCATGTCAAAAGAAAATGTTTGTCAGATCTATCCATTTATTCTCTGTTACATGAAAGGCTGAAATAGGTAGGGCAGGTTCAGCCAACCTATGGCCTACCTGAAGTTAAGAGCAGGCCTTTTCACAATAGAAAAATACTGAATGAAAATTTCAAATAATTTCTGAACAACCTGGTAATTAAATTCTTTCTTGGCAGCTCACTAATTTATGTTGATCAATTATTTATGTTGTTTAGTTGGGTAACCAGCAGGAGGACCCAGACTCCTGGTGATTTTGCACCATTGTATTGGCACAGCTACATCATCAATGAAGGTTCCAAGCACCTTGTGGTGAGGTAGCCATTCCTGGAGTCATTTCAAAATGCAGCAGTTCAAGAAAAAGCAGGTCGAACCAGTACTCTTATTAGTGTTCCATTTTAAGGCTGACAAAACAAATTTGGACCAGTATTCTTCTTTCCTGGTTTATACTGGTTTTTTTTAGCTTTGGGAGTACCACTGCTTTCTCGAGGTAATTAGAGATTGGCAGTCCATGCTGGTCTAGCCAGCGATACCCACATCCAATGAATGAACTAACCATGGACAAGGAAATCCAGATACGCTGTCTTAACTCCATAAGCAGAACAGAGCAATTTAACAGGAACAAATAAAACATGGGGCAGAAGCCAATCTTTCGTCCTTCTTATCAGTCTACAAAAATATCAGTCTATTCCAAGTTGGGGAAAGCAATTCCTGAACTGGCCAGTAGTGTGACCCTGCCAGCGCTGCAGTGTGAAGCAGAGGGATCAGTGCCTTGTAAGTACAGCCCTACTTTCTGTAACAGGATGCACCCCTATATGGTAAACTGAGTCAAACCCCAAAACGTTATCCATGAGAACGAGACTGAAGACACACAGCCGTGCTTCTTGGTGAAGTCAATTATTGTGCTGTCTCATTCTGGAATGCAGACACCTTTGTCAATGACAATCGAATAACATTCTGCATTCCATTTGGGTGCCAGCGTGACAATTCTGTCAGACGGAACCATGACTCAAAAACCTCTGGTTTTAAATGACCGATACTCCACCTTTGCCATGATCATGGAACCACTGAGGTAGGGTGGCAAACAGATCTTTAAGTTGATGTATGTTATCCATAACCAACCTTTCTCTCCTGAGCAGGAATGCGTGTGTAACCTTGGATCGCCTCCAGATGGCAGAGGATGTCACGGCAACCATAGTCGTGAGCCAACCAGAACTGCTTGGTCTCGAGTGCTCATAGTAAAGAGTCTTCCAACTCCGACTTCAGCTCTGAACTCTCCTCTCTTTTGAAGGACAGGTTTGTCCATTCTCCTTGTAAATTCCAGAACATTCCCAATAGTTAGACCAGCCTACCATTCATGACATAACCACAATGCCTCCAGTGATAGTGGAATAAGAGGGTGATCAGCAGTCTGAGAAGCCTCTATCTCCAACTCCAACTGTGGTACAGCTGGTCAACATAGCGACCACAGTGCATGCACTGCAATGTCTAGCCAGCAGGCCCCCAACCACATAGGATACTGGCATCTGGTAGCAGTGTCCCACCATTAACAACAAAAAGCAGAGGTCAGCCACAGAAAAGAGGAGAAAAGAAAGAAGTGACAGAAAGGTGAGCACAAGAATGCTTTCTCAGCCACAGAAAACATTGAGGCGGCCGACATGTAGAAAGAAGTGACAGAGAGGTGAGCATAATGTTCATTCACCCCAAGAAATAATTTGAAGTAGCAGCAGCCACTGATCAAAGCAGCAGCCAATCCGTGCAAGTGTGGTTCAACGCTAAGAAAAGACTGAAAATATACCCAAATGCTTGTCCAACCTCAACATGCAACAGAAAGAATCAGAAACAACAGAATCTACCACTCCTCCCACAGCATGACGAATGAGATACGGAAGGATCATAAGGCCTCCAGACCAGATGTCACTTTGTCCACAATAACCTGCTCACGGACACTTGTTTAGGTTCCACCAGGGCCACTTATCTCCTGTCCCCATTACACTCTTGGTGCAAATATGGACAAAAGAGCTGGTGAGATGTGGTGAGAATGACTGCCCTCAACATCAAGGCACCAAGGAGCTCCAAACTGAAGCCAATAGTAATTGTAGGAAAATTATCCATTGGTTGGAGTCTTACCTAGCATGGGTTGTGGTTTTGGAAGTCGATCATTTCAAGTCTCAGGCCATTGCGCCAGGAGTTTCTCATGATAGTGTCCTAGGCTCACCCTCTTACAGCTGTGCCATCAATGACTTCATGATAAATTCAGAAGTTGGGTTGTGCAATCATCAGTGAGCAATGTTCCGCACCACTCCTCAGATACTGAAACAATCCAATGTCCAAATGTAGCGAGACCTGGACAGCATTCGGGCTTGGGCTGATGTGTGGCACAAAAATTACTTGCCACTTAAGTGCCAGGCAACGACCATCTCCAACAAAAGAGAATCTAACCACCTTTCATTGACAGTACCATGTCCGACTCCCCAAATGAGAGAACCTGACTGGACCAGCCATGTAAATATTTACAAGAGCTGTCGGAATTCTGCAGTGAGTAACTCCTCACCTTTACCTGGCAAAGTCAGGTGTGTGATGGAATATTCTCAATTTGCCTGCATGAGTTCAGTTGCAACTCGAAGTTCAACACTGTCCAAAACATAGCAGCCTCCAGTGGCAGCAGTGTGTATTATCTACAAGATGCACTGCAGCAACTCATCAAAGTTCCTTCATCAGCACCTTCCCAAATGTCCAACCTCTAGCACCGAGAAGGGCACGGGCAGCAGATGCATAGAACACTATCACCTGCAAGTTGCCCTCCAAGCCACACAGCATCCTGACTTGGAATTACATTGCAGTTCTTCACTGTCATTGGGTCAAAATCCTGAAACCACCTTCCTGACATCTGTGTGGGTGTACCCACACCACATGCACTGCAGCAGTTCAAGCAGCTGTGCAGAAAATTCTAAATCCACCAGCTTAGTAATCAAATGCAAAATACTGCAGGTGCCGAAACTCTGAAATGAAAACAGAAGTTGAAAGGTTAGCCTGAAACATTAACTCCGTTTTTCAATCCCAAGATACTGCATACTTATTTTATTAGCATTATCTATTTTTGGCTCCATAATCAATTAATTATGTTACTTGTGCAGATACAAAGCACAAGCTGTCTTCTGGTATGACCCCTTTTAATAACTGCAGCATAGCCTAACCGTTGGCTAACATCTGTCCCTTTCGAGCATTATCCACATACTGTACCTCAGGGTACAGGACTTTTTAAGCTCAAGGACAAACACAATCCTCAGAATTTACAGTGCAGGAGGAGGCCATTTGGCCCATCAAGTCTGCACCAGCCCTTGGTAAGGGCACCCCACGTAAGCCCACACCTCCACTCTATGCCTGTAACCCCACCTATCCAAACCTTTTGGACACTTAAGGGGCAATTTAGCATGGCCAATTCACCTAACCGGCACAGCTTTGGACTGTGGGAGGAAACCGGAGCACCCGGAGGAAACCCATGCAGACACTGGGAGAAATCCAAACTCCACACAGTAGCAATGCCCTGTGATTTTTTTTTTTAAATCCCAGGACATTGGTCAAGTTCCAGTTGGAAATATTTCATAGCATGACACAGCACAGAACCCCTGTCCATCACAGGAGTATGTATCTCTCTTTTTTGCTTTTACCTGGTCTTTGTACTGGTCATCAGCATGACCGTATTTGTGGATTTAGTTTTGTTGGATATACCATACCTATGCTTTCCTTGTTTTAAATCTGAAACTCGTGCTTTGTGTGACTGGCGAGTTTTATATTGAATTACAACAATTTAATGGTTATCATCTGAAATTCATCACAGATGAAATTGCCATGTCAGCAGTTTACTCCATTGCTAGATTACAGATGGCGCCATTCAAGTCAGGTTCACTGTGCCCAATACAAGTAATAATTTCCAATCGGGGAAGTGAAAGTAAGGGGCTTTCTTTTATGGAAGGTATTGCTTTATAATTTGGTAATGGAAGGTATTGCTTTATAATTTGGTAATGTATTCTGATTAGCTGTTCAGAATAGTTTGGAGTAAATTGTCATCTCCAGTGGAGCGAAAGGGGCAAAGGAGGGTGGTACAGGCGGGTTGCCTCACATCCTTTTTAAAAAGTACCTGGATGAGCATTTGGCACAACATAACATTCAAGACGATGGGCCAAGTGCCGAGGAGCCTCTTCACTGTATTTTCTGTGATTGCCATCTCATTGAGATATTTCCTATGTAGTGTCCAGATGCTTTGAGATATTTCCTATTTAGCCTCCAGATGCGGAGATATTTTGTATGTCGTGTCCAGATGCATTTTGTGTATTTTCCTTCCCACTTGGAATACGCAAAGAATGGATTAAAAGCCAGCTGAAAGATGTCCCACGTGTGTGTGTTCATGAGAACAAGATTTGTAAGCAAACATACTCCCAAGTACCCCTGCAGATAGCCTTTTTGCAGGTGTCTCGCTCACTCTATCTAACTCTCTCTGTGGAAGTCAGCCAAATCAGTAGCTTAAAAGAGAACTGTGAAGCTTCTCCGCTAAACTACAGAACACTGCAATCACCTACGGAAGTCAGCTTTACTTGAGTCTCAAGCCGCGCTGATCAACCATCTGCTCCTAACAAGTCAAGGACTGTTCCATATACCTTTAAAAAAATATTTACTTTGAACTCAATTCTCCCTTCTAATCTGTGTGAATGTATATGCATGTGTTTTACCATTTTCTTGCCCTTAATAATTAATAAACGTACAACTGTTGGATCCAGAAAAAATATATTGTCTGTAAATCTTTGACCAGTTTATTATTCAAACGTTTTACCCAGGTGCCCTTATTTGCGAGATGAACAAAGCCAAATACAAGTTTATAATTCAACCAAATTTATTACCAATCACAGTAAAAACAGTTACTGCCTTTAAATTATCCCAACTACAATAATCCCCAAATTCTTAATACTACCTGTGCCGATGAACTTAATTGGGCTACGGGTGCAATTCTCTGAGTCTCGGTGGTCTCAGGGCCTCCATCTGCGAAGGTGGATCTCAAATGCTGCTTCCTTCCATCCTCCTGGTCCACCATCAAATCTTCTTTGTTGCCTCTGTGCCGAGTCTTCGCTGGGGAGGTCCTGGTGGTCGATTCTTATACCCCTCCTCATGCCTTTCCAGGAATTCTCTGGCTTTCAGGCAATGAGATTGTGGCGAGGGCCGCAGCACCCAATGGAGTTGCCGATTTCAACTCCTGAAGGACACCAGGAACCCACGCCCATCTCCAGCTATTTTCCACACGAACCTTATTCCATAATGGTCATGGTGGGAGATTTGGGTGCCAGAAAGTCTAGCCTTATCTAGGCAATCCACAACAATTGATCCATTTGAATGGGACCGCTTATCTCCTGATGTCCTGTTTACTGGGCAGGCCCAGACTTGTCCCGACTGTCTCTTTTCAGTGGATTCGAACTTGGCTGTTCAAATTCCCATCAGGCCTGTCTGTGGGCTGACTGTGGTTTACAAGTGTCCAATTATATATTAGGCCTAAAATTCAGGCCGTTGTGCATTTTACCACAAAAAGGGATCCTTTCTGGATTAAATTTTGTTGCGACCAACAGAGTTAAATAGCGACTGGGAACCAGTTCATCCCACATCAACATGGGTTGTAATAGTATGAAATATGAACTGTCTGATTGTGTTACCTTGTTCTAACTTGGCATGACTCGTCCTCCTTTAGTGGCTTTAGAATATACATTTAGTTAGGCCACATCTGTCCCTTTTTGAGCATTGTCCATGTACAGGGTCTTCAAAAGAAGGACAACGGCAATTGAATTGGAAACAAAGCAATGGCCCTCCTAATTTTTATTTACAAGTCTCGGGACATTTGTGTAGTTGCATCTAGAAATATTTCATAATATGACATAGCACCGAGCCCACATGAGGACCCAGAGTGGAAACACACCACTGAGCCCACGCGGGGACCTATAATGGAAACACACCCAAGTGTAACGGAGGATCAGCCAGAAGAGCCGTTGCCTTGGTGAACATTGCAGGCTTGTTCCACCCTGTAGATCGTCTAGGCATACATCATGTACAAATCAGCTGTCAAAAAGTTTACAGTGCACTTCTATTCCTTGAGGCTGCTGCAGAATTTGAAGGATCAGCATGCAATTTCATGTCCCATATGGCCAAGTTCCCAATGAGAGGCTTTTCAATACCTGGAGCTAATGTTTTTCATGCAAGATTTCAAAAACAAATGATCCCTTTGATCAAATAATTCACTTTTTGTTTGTAGCCCTTTTATACAAATTCGTTAAAGGAAGATGAGGGCTGTTTCTCCTTCAAGGTTGATGTGTTTACACATTCTCCCCGTGTTTGTGTGGGTTTTGCCCCACAACCCAAAGACGTGCAGGCTAGGTGGATTGGCCACGCTAAATTGCTCCTTAATTGGAAAAAATGAATTGGGTACTCTTAATTTTATAAAAACAAAAAAAAAGGTTGATTTGGGAATGGGTTTGCGCGAAATATGCCCCAACTGCACTATGATCCCAACCAACCTTTGTCAATTGAAATTCATTTTAAAAGCAAGGGACACGCTCCTGGTAACAGAGCTAGACCTTACTTAGCAGCAAGTAAAACTCAGCAATGGAGGAGGCTGGATTAAAGAGGGCCAAGGTGCCTCGAAGAGTAATTTTTCAAATTTGAACTGAAGCTTCTTCATGAACCATAGCTTCTAGATGGTAAGAAGTCTTACAACACCAGGTTAAAGTCCACCAGGTTTGTTTCAAATCACTAGCTTTCGGAGCACTGCTCCTTCCTCAGATGAATGCCTCCGAGTTGAGACGGGAAAGGGAGGTGGGGGCAACACTTATCATCATGCTGCTTTTCCTAGTAGCTGAGACTGGAATGTAAGGACATCAATGAGTTTCTGTGACAATGCCATCACTGAAATGCAACAAGTTAGTCAGAGGTTGGGTAGCCAACTTGTCAGTGGGGTGGCACAGGGGCTGGGGTCTGGGGCTGAGTGGAGGGCAGTTTGTGCAACCTAGTGCCAGAATCTTCAATCCCTCTTTATTGCGTTGCTATTCCACCTGATTTTGGACAGTACAGCAACAGAAAATTTAGCTACCCTGAAAAGGATTCTTTGAAACAATCTAATGAGTTGGTGCATTTACAGCATTTGTGAAAAAGCATCCTAATGTGAACAAACTGACAACTGCCGATCAAAATTTCGCTTCCATAAGTATTTAGGCATTGATTTTTTATTTCATAAACAAATAAGACAATCCCAGCCATCCTTTATAACAAGGTCTATCAGATTATGAATCTCCATTTCCTACTGAATTGTGAACCGTTTTGTACTGTGAACTAAACTTGCTAGACCCTGGGTTGACACTTGGGGAAGACCGAATTTCCTCCATGGACATAGAAAGGTGCAGCACACGTGACTGGACTCAGCTAGATATTTTCTATCCCTTTCCTAACCTAGTGTTATTTGTATGACCCAGATGGAGCTGGTGTTGGTTCCCACCTGCCTCTGCACTTAGCCAATTCCAAACGAGCAGGATTAGGGAACAAAAGTGAGCAGAAATTCAGACCCTAGAGGCATGGAGTTGGAGGTCAGTAGCTAGAGGGCCCTAAAAATGTTTGGATAATCTGAGGGAGATCAGTTAATAAACACAAACAAATAAACAATTGACCCATCTGAAAAATCTCCCTGGAAACCCCTGCCAATGCTCCTGTCTGAAGGCAGGCCATCTGCTCTTTTTTTAAATTTATAATACCCAATTCTTTTTTTCCAATTAAGGGGCAATTTTAGTGTGGCCTATCCAGCTACCCTGCACATCTTTGGGTTGTTGGAGTGAGACCCATGCAGACACTGGGAGAATGTGCAAATTCCACATGGACAGTGACCCGGGGTCGGGTTCGAACCTGGGTCTTCAGTGCCATGAGGCAGCAGTGCTAACTACTTCGCCACCATGCAGCCCTCCACCTGCTCTTTCAACATGTGCAAACACCAGAGGATCCGGGGACTCAGGTTCTCGAGGCATCTGACATCTGCAGCCTCCTGGAGCAAATCCTCCTTCCCAGTGGACCAGGTAGGGATGTATTGCCAATGGACAGTAAGGCGCCTGTCACTGGAGGGTCATTCTGTGACTCCCCAGGCGTCTGCCTATTGCCTAGGTCAGTGTTTTTCAAGCTTTTTTTCTGGGGACCCATCTTTACCGACCGGCCAACCTTTGGGACCCACCATTTTCCCTTACCTTGTTTGCTGCTGACAAAATGGAGGAATCGCAATCGCGCCCAAAGCACGCGACGTCAACGTTCAGGGGGGGCATGACCTGCGCTCCGCCTCCCTTCAGGCAGGAACATTACATTAAAACATTTATCCTGCGTCTCCGATTGCGCAGATTCGGGGGCAAAAGCCGGCTTTTAACAATGCCGGTTGCGAGCGGCCTTCAAAATGACGGCCGCAACCATATTAAAAAATGCGGCCACACTGCACATGCATGCCCGCTCGTCGGTGCGCATCCACAAAACCACGGTGGTTCTGCGCATGGGCACCGATGAGCTGGCTCGCATGCGCAGTGCGCCCGCATCTCTTTGAATGTGGTTGTGGCCTTCATTTTGAAGGCCGCTCGCAGCCGGCATTGTTAAAAGTCGGCTGAAAGTCGACATAGATCGGAGTATTTCCGACTATATAGGGGAACAAGACAGGGATGCCCGCTGTCTCCATTGTTGTTCGCGTTGGCAATTGAACCTCTGGCCATGGCGTTGAGAGACTCCAGGAAATGGAGAGGGGTGATTAGAGGGGGAGAAGAACACCGAGTCTCGTTATATGCGGATGACCTATTGTTATACGTGTCGGACCCAGCGGGGGGAATGATAGAGGTTATGCGAATTTTGAGGGGGTTCAGGGATTTCTCGGGGTATAGGCTAAACATGGGGAAGAGTGAATTATTTGTGATACATCCAGGGGACCAGAGTAGAGAGATGGAAGGCTTGCCTCTAAGGAAAGTGGAAAGAAACTTCCGATACCTGGGGATTCAGATCGCTAGGAGCTGGGGAACCTTGCACAGACTTAATCTGACACGGTTGGTAGAACAAATGGAGGAGGACTTCAAGAGGTGGGACATGCAGCCTCTATCGCTGGCGGGCAGGGTGCAAGCAATTAAGATGATGGTCCTCCCGAGGTTCTTATTTGTATTTCAATGTCTCCCTATACTAATCACTAAGACCTTTTTTAATAAAATAGACAGGAGCATCACGAGCTTCGTGTGGGCAGGGAAAGTTCCGAGAGTAAGGAGGGGGTTCCTTCAGCGTAGTAGGGACAGAGGAGGATTGGCACTACCGAACTTGGGCGATTACTATTGGGCCGCCAATGTGGCAACGATACGTAAATGGATGATGGAGGGTGAGGGAGCGGCGTGGGAAAGACTGGAGAGAAAGTCCTGTAAAGGGACGAGTTTAGAGGCGCTGGTGACGGCGCCGCTACCGATCTCACCTAAAAAGTTTACCACGAACCCGGTGGTGGCGGCAACATTGAATATCTGGGGACAGTGGAGGCGACAGAGAGGGGTGCGGGGAGCCCTGGTGGGGTCCCCAATCAGGAACAACCATAGGTTCGCCCCAGGAAGAATGGATGGAGGATTTCAGAGCTGGTTCCAGTTGGGAATTAGGAGGGTGGGAGATTTATTTATAGATGGGACTTTTGCGAGCTTGGGAGCATTGGAGGAAAAGTATAAGTTGCCCCGGGGAAATTTCTTGAGATATATGCAGGTGAGGGCATTTACTAGACAACAGGTGAGGGAATTTCCGTTGCTCCCGACACAGGGGATACAGGACAGGGTGCTTTCAGGGGTGTGGGTCGGAGAGGGCAAGGTGTCAGAGATTTACCGAGAGATGAGGGAAGAGGGGGAGGAGTCGGTGGGCGAACTAAAAGGAAAGTGGGAAGAAGAACTAGGGGAGGAGATAGAGGAGGGTATGTGGGCTGATGCCCTAAGCAGGGTAAATTCCTCTTCCTCATGCGCCAGGCTTAGCCTGATTCAATTTAAGGTGCTACATAGAGCACACATAACGGGAGCAAGATTGAGCAGGTTCTTTGGAGTGGAGGACAAATGTGGGAGGTGTGGCGGGAGCCCGGCAAACCACGCACATATGTTTTGGGCATGCCCGGCACTGGAAGGGTATTGGAAGGGAGTGACGGGAGTGATTTCGCGGGTGGTGAAGGCCCGGGTCAAACCAGGCTGGGGGTTAGCTCTATTTGGAGTTGCGGAAGAGCCGGGAGTGCAGGAGGCGAAAGAGGCCGACGTTGTGGCCTTTGCGTCCCTAGTAGCCCGGCGCAGGATCCTACTCATGTGGAAGGAGGCGAAACCCCCCGGACTGGAGGCCTGGGTAAATGATATGGCGGGGTTCATTAAACTGGAGCAGATAAAGTTTGCCCTGAGAGGATCGGCTCAAGGGTTCACCAGGCGGTGGCAGCCATTTCTCGACTACCTAGGGGAACGTTAGAGGGAAGACAGATGACCAGCAGCAGCAACCCAGGGGGGGGGGGGGGGGGGGTTTAGTTTAGGTCAAAGATAAAGGGGTTTTGTTACTTGTGTATTGTTTAAAATTTCTGTATTGTTATTGTTGCGTTTGCTTTGTAAGAGGGGAAAAATTGTTGTTTGGGAAAAAATTTTCAATAAAACATTTATAAAAAAAAAAAAGTCGGCTGAAATGCGCACATCGGGAGCGCCGCGACGGACGTCTCCGCGACCCTCCCGAAACACGCCCGCGACCCACCCGCGGGTCGCGTCCCCGACTTTGAAAATGCCTGGCCTAGTTTGTGTGGTCTCTGTTGCAAGGGGAAAAAGAGAGGAGCGAGTTTTCATAATGGTTGTGTGTAGAGGAGGGAACTATACCATTTATGGAGAGTAACTGTGAGGCATGTGTGTGAGAGGGTAATGAGCTGAAGGTGACTGTTCGCTGCTCAGATGTGAGCATGAGGTACCTGAAGAGATATGAATGACAGGAGCTCCCAAGGTTTGCTAAGTGTGCAGTGCAGGAGAATACTGAGAAACTCAGAGTGTTGGGCATGGTACCTTGGTGTTCTGTCATTGCCATCCAGAGATTTGAGATCCTTTTGTTGCACTGTCTCCAGGTTGGAGGGACCACGCTTCTGCTGCTGACTTCCTCGGCCACATCAATCAACAACTGCTTAAGAGGTTGTCCTCTTCCTTCCACCCTTGGGAGAGTTCACCTCATTGTAGCCCCCTCTGATCCTGCAGCAGGACCTCTAGGTAAGAGTGTGAAACCTAGGGAACAGCCTTCCCAGTGCCCTCCATTCCCGTGGGCGGCATGGTGGCGCAGCGGTTAGCACTGTTGCTTCACAGTGCTAGGGACCCGGGTTCAATTCCGGTCATAGGTGACTGTTTGCGGTGAGTTTCCACTTTCTCCCCTTGTCTGCGGGGGTTTCCTCCTACAGTCCAAAGATGAAAAGGTTGGGTGGATTAGCCTTGATCAACGCGCAGGGTTATGGGGCTAGGGTGGGGGGCGGGGGTGCGGGGGCCTAGTGGGGCTAGGTAAGGTACTTCTTCAGGATGTCGGTGCAGATTTGATGGGTCAAATGGCCTCCTTTTGCATTATAATGATATTCTATGTTGCAGCCTTAAAAACCTAATTGCACTTTTAACCCATGTCGTTCGTTTAATTTAGAAATTCCTTGACAGAACTACTTCTCACCCACCCACGGTGCCTGGTTAGTTTGTGAACCCAAAGATGAACTACAGTCTGCTGGATCAGTTTAAAAAGTCTCCGCAAAACCCAACTCCTCCCGTATTTCTGTTCCTGACTTGTAAAGAGATCTGGCAAGGATAAAGGTGGGAAAATTCCACCCACATGTTTTCCTTTCTGAAACACCGTTCATGATCAAGGTGGGATTTTGCTACAGTCATAAATACTATTACTGCTATTTACTTTTTTTTCAAATTTATGTAATTAATTAACTGAACTTAAATTCCCCAACTGCTGTCGTGTTTGCTGATTATTGATCTAAGCTTCTGTATTCCAGTTCCAGTAACATAACTATGTTACTGTAATCCTAGATTATGTTAAATATCCCATCTGATAATATTGGGCAGATCCCAGAGTGAAATCTGGCTTGATAGATCCTCGGCTGGATTCTCCTTTTTGGAGACTTAATTCCCCAGCACGTCGGGAAAACTTTTTTTTAATGCCAGGAACATTAGCGTCAAAAGCCACAGATTCCCCGTTTTGCTGGGGGCCAGCAGGGAATCATCGTGGAGCTTGCAGCTCTAGCTGCCGATACGGCCCCCAGCACTTCCGGTACCGAGGCCGCGCATGGCAGCGGCCGTGCCATGCTCCATGGCGGACTCGGCCCGTGCGCACCGGACCGCCCGCGCCCACCGGAGCGCACACTTTCCCCCCCAGCCCCCACTGCCCGCCGATCGGCCCTTCCCCCAATTGTGGCGGCCCTGGACAGAGTCCGCAACCGCCACGCGAGGATCCCGGACGGTGTGAGCACACGTAAGCCACGCCGTTGGGAAATCGGCCGGTCGGCAACGGAGCATCGTGGGGCAGGCCTTCAGGCAATGACCTGAGGCGGTGGCTACTCGTCGCGGTGTACTCCTAGAGTACACTGCTTTTCAGGGGGCGGAGAATTTAAAAATCGGCGCCGCTCCCAATTTAGGTGGCAAAACGGATTCTCCAGCACGTCGCCAAACACTATTTTGGTGTCGGGGAGCGGAGAATCCAGCCCCCTACCTTTTTTTTAGAAAGTGTAGAGGAAAATTGAAAATTACTGAACAAATTCGCAGGAGTCCATTGATGAACATTAACACAAAGAATAAAATATTTACTAAACAAGGAAATGAATTATAATGCACCACACAAAAAGGTTGAAAAAAATGTCAATGCAAGCACTTGAAGATGATTCAAATATACACAATTCCTTTACACCAGCAATATCTCTACAGCCACATGCAAACTCAGAAAGATAAAACCATTTCCAATATTTTGGGTAACTATGAAGTACATGAGAATTAACAGACAAATTGTGTTTGGACACACCGCATTCCAAAGTAATGATAAATGTGAGCAAAGCAGATTCCATGGATTTCTCAGCAACTCATCCAGACGTTTGTCACATTGTGAGCCAACCAGTCTAACAGAAACCTTGTCTTCTCACAAGGGTTTCCAATCTTCAAATTGAAGAATTTACTTTGGATACTTCTCCAAACGTTGCTCCCACTCGGACAGCTTCAGCAAGGACCCACCTTCAGGGTATCAATCTTGTCTTCGAAGGACTTCCGGTTGCAGCGATGCGGAGCTAAGCCGCACGATTCAGCAGCTCCCGCGATCACAAACTTTCGGGCTCTCTAGAAGAGCCCCAACGGGAATTTTTTGAAGACGTTCCGTGTGGGAAGGGGAGAGTGAGGTCCCCTTTCACTGTTTATGGATCGGACAAGAAGTGAAACGGCCAAAAAAGCGGCGTTGGAGCAGCGGGAGAAGGGAGGGAAGAAAAACAAGGTGGTGGCGGCCAAAGATAAAAGTGGAAGGCGGGCCGGAGCTGCAAGAGTTCATTTAGCACTGTTTTGAGTAGCAGCGGAAAGAGATGCTGGCGCCTATGCTGTCGGCGATTGAAGGATTAGGGATGACCCAGAAGGCCCACGAGGTAAAGATCCAGGAGGTGCAGAAAAGAGTCAGTGAGAATGAGGACGAGATCTTGGGCCTGGCGGTGAGGGTGGAGGCGCTGCACAAGAGGTGGGCGGAAAGATTCGAAGACCTGGAGAACAGGTTGAGGAGAAAGTATCTTCGGATCCTGGGTCTCCCTGAAGGAGTGGAGGGGGCCGATGCCGGGGCATATGCGAGCACGGTGCTCGAGTCGATGATGGGCGCGGAGGCCCCTCCGAGGCCTTTGGAGCTGGATGGGGCACACTGGGTGCTGGCGAGGAGGCCCAAGGCGAATGAGCCGCCAAGGGCAATTGTGGTGAGGTTTCACCGTTTCACGGACAGAGAGAGGGTCTTGAAATGGGCCATGAAAGAGCGGAGCAGCAGCTGGGAGAATGTGGCGATCCGAATCTACCCGGACTGGAGCACGGAGGTAGCAAAGAGGAGAGCGGGTTTCAACCGGGCCAAGGCGGTGCTGCATCGGAAAGGAGTGAGATTCGGAATGCTGCAGCCAGCGCGATTGTGGGTCACATTCAAGGATCAACATCACTATTTTGAAACGCCTGAGGAGGTTTGGACCTTTATTCAAACTGAAAAGTTGGACTCAAACTGAGGGTTTGTGAGGGTGGGGGGGATGCTTGATGTTTGATGGTTGTTGTACATAGGGTGTTAATCACGCGCAGGAAATGTTCCACGGGCTGGGGGATGGATGGGGAAAGGGACCGGGTGAGAAGACCGTACGAGACGGTGGGCGCTGGTGCTGGAGCGGGAGGGGGCTTGGGGATGGGGGAAATGAGACAAGGCCGCGACAGGTGCCGCGCCAGAGGGGGCGGGGCAGGCTTAGGAAAGCGCGGGCTTTTTCCCGCGCTAGGGAAGGACGGAGGGGGGAGGGGAATGGAGGAGCGTACACTGATTGGGAGATTCCCACACGGGGGGGGTCAATGGGACGGCGGGGGAAGCCGTGGTCAGCAGGAGTCAGCTGACTTCCGGGAGTGCTATGGGGGGAGCAAGAGAGCTAGACACTGGTCTAGCGGGGGGGGGGGGGGGGGAATAGGGTTGCTGCTGCACTGGCTGAAGGGGAATTGGACACAGAAGAAGTGGTCGAGGCAGGGGTCCCCCGACTGGGGGACTGGAGGGTGAGGGAGGCGCGGGCACGGGACTGGCCTAGAAAAGGAGATGGCTGATAACGTGGAATGCGAGGGGCCTAAATGGGCCGGTAAAGAGGCCCGAGTGTTCGCGCACTTAAAGGGACTGAAGGCAGACGTGGTCATGCTCCAGGAGACACTTTTGAAGGTGGCGGATCAGGTCAGGTTAAGAAAGGGATGGGTAGGACAGGTATTCCATTCGGGGCTGGATGCGAAGAACAGAGGGGTGGCAATATTGGTGGGGAAGCGGGTATCGTTTGAGGCCAAGAATATCGTAGTGGACAATGGAGGTCGATACGTGATGGTGAGCGGTAAGTTGCAGGGGACGTGGGTGGTATTGGTAAATGTATACGCCCTGAACTGGGATGATGCCGGATTCATGAAGCGCATGTTGGGGCGCATTCCGGACCTGGAGGTAGGAAGCTTGATAATGGGTGGGAATTTTAATACGGTGTTTGACTCAGCACTGGGTCGCTCTAAATCTAGGACCGGAAAGAGGCCGGCTGCGGCCAAGGTGCTTAGGGGGTTTATGGGTCAGATGGGGGGAGTGGACCCGTGGAGGTTTGCCAGGCCGCAGGCCAGGGAATTTTCTTTTTTCTCCCACGTGCACAAAGCCCACTCCCGGATGGATTTTTTTGTTCTGGGCAGTGCGCTGATCCCGAAAGTGGAGGGAACGGAGTATTCGGCCACAGCCATTTCAGGTCACGCCCCGCACTGGGTGGAACTGGAGTTGGCAGAGGAGAGGGTACAAACGCCTGTTATGGCGGTTGGATGTGGGACTGCTGGCAGATGAGGCGGTGTGTGAGAGGGTGAGGGGGTGTATTGAAAGGTACTTGGAGGCCAACGACAACGGGTAGGTGGGGGTGGTATGGGAGGCTGTGATCAGGGGAGAGCTAATCTCCATCAG
This sequence comes from Scyliorhinus torazame, assembly GCF_047496885.1. Taxonomy (NCBI): domain Eukaryota; kingdom Metazoa; phylum Chordata; class Chondrichthyes; order Carcharhiniformes; family Scyliorhinidae; genus Scyliorhinus; species Scyliorhinus torazame. The sequence goes on from NC_092715.1 coordinate 182,343,881, forward strand.
GGCTCATAGGGAGAAGATAGAGGGCATGGAAGGGAGAGGTTAGTGGGGGAGATTTTAAGAGTGGACAGGAGATACGCAGAGGCCCCTGAAGAGGGATTACTTGGGGAAAGGCGACGTCTCCAGACGGAGTTTGACCTGTTGACCACAGGGAAGGCAGAGGCACAGTGGAGGAAAGTGCAGGGGGCGACGTATGAGTATGGGGAGAAGGCGAGTCGGATGCTGGCACATCAGCTCCGTAAGAGGATGGCAGCGAGGGAAATAGGTGGAGTCAAGGATAGAAGGGGAGCTACGGTGCGGAGTGCGACGAAAGTAAATGAGGCATTCAAGGCCTTCTATGAGGAGCTGTACAGATCCCAGCCCCCAGCAGGGGAAGAGGGGCTGCGACGATTCTTGGACCAACTGAGGTTCCCGAGGGTGGAGGAGCAGGAGGTGGCTGGTTTGGGGGCACCAATTGGGTTGGAGGGCTGATCAAAGGTCTGGGGAGTATGCAGGCGGGGAAGGCCCTGGGACCGGACGGGTTCCCGGTTGAGTTCTATAGGAAGTACGCAGACCTGTTGGCCCCGTTGCTAGTGAGGACTTTTAATGAGGCAAGGGAGGGAGGGACCCTGCCCCCGACAATGTCGGAGGCGACGATCTCTTTGATCCTGAAGTGGGACAAGGACGCACTGCAATGTGGATCGTACAGGCCGATCTCGCTCCTCAACGTGGATGCTAAGTTGCTGGCAAAAGTGCTGGCCACGAGCATCAAGGACTGTGTCCCAGGGGTGACTCACGAGGACCAGACGGGATTTGTAAAGGGTAGGCAGCTAAACACCAATGTGCGGCGGATCCTAAACGTGATAATGATGCCATCGGTGGAGGGAGAGGCGGAGATAGTGGCGGCTATGGACGCAGAGAAGGCCTTTGACCGAGTAGAGTGGGAGTACCTCTGGGAAGTGCTGCGTAGGTTTGGGTTCGGGGGAGGGTTTATTAGTTGGGTTAAGCTCCTATACAGAGCCCTGGTGGCGAGTGTGGTTACGAAACGGCGGAGGTCGGAGTATTTTCGGCTGTATCGTGGGACGAGGCAGGGGTATCCCCTGTCCCCCTTGTTGTTTGCATTAGCAATTGAACCCTTGGCCATGCCATTAAGGGAGTCCAGGAAATGGAGGGGGGTGGTGCGAGGGGGAGAGGAGCATCGAGTGTCGCTTTATTCAGATGACCTGTTGCTGTATGTGGCGGATCCAGTGGAGGGGATGGTGGAGGTCATGCAGACTCTAAGGGAGTTTGGGGATTTTTCGGGCTATAAGCTTAATGTAGGGAAGAGTGAGCTTTTAGTAGTACAGTCAGGAGACCAGGAAAGGGGGATAGATGATCTACCGCTGAGGATGGCGGAAAGGAGCTTTCGGTACCTGGGGATCCAAATAGCTAGGAGTTGGGGGGGGCCTACATAAACTTAATCTGACGAGGCTGGTGGAGCAGATGGAGGAGGACTTCAAACGATGGGACATGTTGCCGCTCTCGCTAGCGGGTAGAGTGCAGTCGGTCAAAATGGTGGTCCTCCCGAGGTTTCTTTTTGTGTTCCAGTGCCTTCCAATTGTAATCACCAAGGCCTTTTTTAAGAGGGTAGGCAGGGGTATTGTGGGTTTTGTGTGGGCGAAGACCCCGAGGGTAAGGAGAGGGTTTCTGCAGCACAAGAGGGACCGAGGAGGGTTGGCGCTGCCGAATCTAGGTGGCTACTACTGGGCAGCAAATGTGGCGATGATCCGTAAGTGGGTGATGGCGGGAGAAGGGGCGGCATGGAAGAGGTTGGAGATGGCGTCCTGCAAGGAAACGAGCCTGGGGGCGCTGGTGACGGCACCGCTGCTGCTCTCACCGACAAGGTACACCACGAGTCCGGTGGTGGCGGCAACGCTAAAGATCTGGGGCCAGTGGAGACGGCATAGGGGTGCAATGGGAGCCTCGGTGTGGTCCTCGATCAGCGGTAACCATCGGTTTGTCCAAGGGAGGATGGACGGGGGGTTTCAGAGCTGGCATCGAGCTGGGATTAGAAGAATGGGGGACCTGTTCATTGATGGGACGTTTGCGAGCCTAGGGGCACTGGAGGAGAAGTTTGGGCTACCCCCGGGAAATGCTTTCAGATACATGCAGGTGAGGGTGTTTGTGAGGCGACAGGTGAGGGAATTCCCGTTGCTCCCGGCACAGGAGATTCAAGACAGGGTGATTTTGGGCGTATGGGTCGGAGAGGGCAAGGTGTCGGCGATATACCAGGAGATGAAAGAAGATGGGGACGTGTTGGTAGAGGAGCTGAAGGGTAAATGGGAGGAGGAGTTGGGGGAGGAGATTGAGGAGGGGCTATGGGCTAATGCCCTAAGTAGGGTTAATTCCTCTTCTTCATGTGCCAGGCTTAGCCTGATAAAATTTAAGGTAGTTCACAGAGCGCACATGACGGGGGCGAGGCTGAGTAGGTTCTTTGGGGTAGAGGACAGATGTGGGAGGTGCTCACGAAGTCCGGCAAACCGTGTCCATATGTTTTGGTCATGCCCGGTACTGGAGGGGAGTGGCGGGAACAGTATCTAAGGTGCTGAAAGTCCGGGTCAAGCCAAGCTGGGGGCTAGCACTACTTGGAGCAGTGGACGAGCCGGGAGTGCAGGAGGCGAAAGAGGCCGGCATTCTGGCCTTTGCGTCCCTAGTAGCCCGGCGAAGGATCTTGCTAATGTGGAAGGAGGCGAAGGCCCCCAGCGTGGAGGCCTGGATAAATGATATGGCATGGTTTATCAAGTTGGAGAGGATAAAGTTTGCCTTGAGAGGGTCTGCGCAGGGGTTCTACAGGCGGTGGCAACCGTTCCTAGACGATCTCGCGGAGCGTTAGATGAAGGTCGGTTAGCAGCTGCAGCAACCCGGGCGGGGGGGGGGGGGGGGTGGGGGGGAGAGGTGTCTTGCGTGGCGGGGGTGGGGGGGGGGGGGGGGGAGGTGTCTTGCGTGGCGGGGGGGAGGGTGGGAGGAGGGAGGGAGGGGGGACTGTCTGGGGGGTATTTGAGCAAGAAGATACATGAAGGAGCTGGAAAACTGGAATGTACGGGTGGAATCCAATGTACAAAGCTCTGTAACATATCGTTTTACCATGTTCATGTCTTGCTATGTGCGCTTTCTTTCCTTTTGTTACGGTGGGGGGGGGTTTGTAAGGGTGAAAAATTGTGTTAAAATTCTTAATAAATATATATATATTTTTTAAATCTTGTCTTCGAAGATTCCTTTTCCCTGGATCTCAATTTCAGATCCTTGGCCATCTCCAAAGCGTTACTTTTGCACTACAACCCACAACACTGGGTCATCAACCTTCAACTTCTCTCAAGCTCTCTTTGCTTCAAGGCTGTTGTTCACATCTCTCTCTTTAACTCTGAGCCAATTTCTCTGCACTTGCAATTTGACTTCTAGGACCTCTTTACAATCCTGCCTGGGACATTCTTCTGGGACATCTCCCTGTCCATCTCCCCATGTCCTCCTTGGGCCACCTTCCTTGGTAACGGCACTCTGGTTCAGGTTACCTGACCTGCATGTCATGCCATCTTACTTCTTTGCTTCTGTGCAGATGTGCAGGGCCAGTTTCCAGCCGAAAGATGTTAAAGGACATCTGTGTGTTTGTGTGGTGGTGTGTGTGACACCCTTTCCATCACATTAGAGGACTAATATTTGGAAAGGACAGTAAATGCTGTGTCATGATTCAGCTGTTGAAGGTCCTCATGTGGCGGGGAGGGGTTGATGATGAAGTGTCAAACTGCAAGCATCCAACTTGAATTCATTGGCATTTTACAGTAATATTATATTTGTGCTAAAATCCCATGTTTGAGCATTCCAAGTGTAAGGATTTGAATGACGCCTTTAGTGAATAGTTTTAATATTTGCAAATAAAAGCTTTAGCATCTTTGAGGGAATATGTTTGATTAAAATTGAAAGGCTGAGAATCTAAGACCGAGTTGCATAAGAAGTGGGTAACTTTTTGATATTCGCTGTGTGAAATTGTGAAACTGGATCCTTGTGTAAGACCCATTGCAAACTATATGGTTTGGGAGAATACAAAAATAGACTCAAGACGGTTAGGTTGGGAAGAAAGGTTTCATATCTGCTTTTCAATTAACTCCACCAGTGACTGGAATGCTAAGTTTAGATTTGACATTCATCAACTTGCCTGTTTCACGAGAAATGATACCATTTCAAGCATGCTTGAACTTTTGAGTTCTGACTTTTGTACAGTTACCTCTATTGGCTTAATAACTCATTTTATGATTTTGCTAAATGCCCTATTCAGTTCCATAGTTTTTACATGTATTTTGTTCGCACAGATGTGAGCCATCTTATTTTGAACCTGAAATGACCAGCTGTACAAAAGCATAACTAGATGAATGCCGTCTGAATCTGGATGTTAAAACCTAAATATAGCCTGATGAATGATTTAATAGAGAGCCTGCCACAGTAATGCTGGCAGATACATCACAGACTAACATTACTGAAGCTTGATGGGAATTGACAAGATTGTTAAACTTAACTAATGGTGATTTATTTCTTCATTTGACGTTTGACAATTACTAATTTCACAACATTCGCTGAGAATTACAGGATATTGGGAATTAGTTAGAATTGCAGCTGATAACCCACCCTTCCATCAGTACCAACATAGGCAGGGATAAGACCAAATAGAAATGATTCTTACCTCCACTGTGAGCTAAGATGCTGAACTTTGGTAGACTATTAGTAAAGTATTGTGTAACACATTATTTTTTTAAAAAAGAAACCATTTTCGACTGTTTTTCTGAGATAGAAGAATTCAACCTCCAGGCAGCAGCTGATCAAAATATTTTCCACAGAAGTGTTGAAGCATTAATTAGCAACTACTAAAACTATTGACTGTTCATGCTGAAATCAGGTGATTCATTAAACTAAAAAGGGCAAGCTGTAAACAGGCAACATATTCACGAATGTTCACATGCTGCCAGGTAGTAAAAGTTAAAATTCATCCCATTGAGTTTCAAATTGAGCTTCAGTAGTTGTGCAAAACGAGCAGAGCGATTGTGACCCAGTCACTGGAAAGGCAAATTGGGCAGAGTAGAAGGCAGGCCAAAGATTTGCTATCAGTGAGGACTAATTTCACTCGTATTATTTGGGAGGAATGGCTTTTCCTCTCCCATGATGCCTTTAGTTATCTTTTCAGAGTAGCTAAATAAAAAATGATCACCATAAATATAGGAATGTGCATTAGCAGAAATGTTAAATCACAAAATGTTGGAAATGTTCAGCAGGTCTGGCAGTACCTATGGAGAGTGAAATAGAAGTTAACTTTTCAGCGTGACAATCTTTCATCATAAATGGGAAAAGTTAACGAAGCATAGATTTTTTTTCTGGGCAGCACGGAAGCACAGTGGTTAGCACAGTTGCTTCACAGCTCCAGGGTCCCAGGTTCGATTCCCGGCTTGGGTCACTGTCTGTGTGGAGTTTGCACTTTCTCCCCGTGTCTGCGTAGGTTTCCTCCGGGTGCTCTGGTTTCCTCCAACAGTCCAAAGATGTGCGGTTAGATGGATTGGCAATGATAAATTGCCCTTTGTGTCCAAAATGGTTGGGTCGGATTACTGGGTTATGGGGATAGGGTGGAGGTGTGGGCTTAAGTGGGGTGCCCTTTCTAAGGGCCGGTGCAGAATCAATGGGCCGAATTGCCTCCTTCTGCACTGTAAATTCAATGATTTTAAGGAAATAAAAGGGAAGGCCTGCTTTAGGGTGAGCAGCAGGAGAGATTAAGTGATCGAAAGGTCTCAAAGAACAAAGAAATGTACAGCACAGGAACAGGCCCTTCGGCCCTCCAAGCCCGTGCCGACCATACTGCCCGACTAAACTACAATCTTCTACACTTCCTGGGTCCGTATCCTTCTATTCCCATCCTATTCATATATTTGTCAAGATGCACCTTAAATGTCCCTATCGTCCCTGCTTCCACTACCTCCTCCGGTAGCGAGTTCCAGGCACCCACTACCCTCTGCGTAAAAAACTTGCCTCGTACATCGACTCTAAACCTTGCCCCTCTCACCTTAAACCTATGCCCCCTAGTAATTGACCCCTCTACCCTGGCGAAAAGCCTCTGACTATCCACTCTGTCTATGCCCCTCATAATTTTGTATACAAAATGTCTCATGCCATTTCCATCACCTGCAATGTGATGCCACCGAATGCATCTTCCCATTTCCTCCTGTCGGCATTCTGGAGTCAGTGATCGTTCCATTTGCAATAACCTGGTCCACCTCTGCTGCATCTTTCCATACAAGCATAGGAGATGCAGCCCATTGACGTCCTTCCTTCCCACTGTTCAAGGCTGCAAACACGTCTTCCACGTAAACAGCAATTTACTTGTAGTTTTTTTGCTTTAGCATACTGCATTTGCTGTTCACGATGCGTTGAATGAGTTGGAAACCACATGCAGATTGGCTGCCTGTTTTGAGTAGACGGTGGGCAGATTGGCTGCCTGTTTTGTGAGTAGGCGGTAGTGCAGTGATATCTTCTCGACTAGTAATCCGGAGATCCAGGGTGATGCTCTGGGGGTTCCAGGTTTGAACCCCACCATGGCGGATGGTGAAATTGAATTCAATAAAAATCGTGATGACCGTGAACCATTGCAGATTGTCACCAAAAATGAATCTGGTTCACTAATATCCTTTAGGGAACGATATCTGTGTTATGGGTCAGGGCTTAGAGAATCCCAAAGTGTATCATGGAGTTCACCTGACCCACAACTTTTAATAGATTGTGGTATGGGGAGCACACGGCCCACTGTACAGGTGTGGTACAGCAGAAATCGAAAAGTATTTTTTAAAGCAAAGCAATGTTTATTCTATGAACTCAAGTTAACCTTTTTAAAACATAGTGAACATCTTAGCAACCATTAACTCAAATACAACCCCCAAAGAATGCAACACTAAGTAATCCTTAAGCTGTCCTTTTAACATCCATAAGACTTAAAAAAGAACACTAAATGACCTGTATGATGTCCTTTTTACCATCCAAAAGACTTAACAAACCTTCAAACAGGAGCACATTAGATTTATATTCAATACTGAGACCTTTTTACAATTCTGAGTTCTCCAAATGATCCATAGATAGTCTTTGGATGGCATAGATCAACAGCAGTGCAGCTCACCGACACCCCAGCTCTTCTCAAACTGAAACGAAAAAGCAGAACCAGAGCTCAGCTCCACCCACACTCTTATGTCATGGGAGAGTACCTTTAAGACATGGATGTTTAAGCAATGTACCTTTAATAAAACAGTGATGTCATAGAGTGGGTGGGGCTGAGCTCAGGTCAGCCATTTTGCAGTTTAGTTTTGCAGTTTGGAGGAAAAGAGCTGGGTGTGTCTGTGTTTTGCAGTGAGCTGGATCTCTGCCATGAAAGACTATCTCTGGATCATTTGAGTGGTTTAAACTTATAATAGTGAAGCCTTTAACCTGATGTGATTTTGTTTAAAGGTGTTAAGTCTCTTGGAAGTTTGAAGGAACATTTTAAGGAATTATTTACTGTTGCAATATTTTCTGAGTTATCTTTGAAGTAAGGGTTGTTAAGAGATCCAATGTTTATTTAAGATGTTAAGTTGAGTTCATGGGATAAACAGTGTTTTGTGTTTAAAAACCCACGTGTCCATAATTGTAATCCCACACCTAGGGAAAAGCCGTGAGCTAGGAAAAGCAACTAATCCATTAAAGGGAGAGGTTGGTTGAACTCCATGATACATTTTGGGGTTCTGAAAACGCCTCACCCATAACACTAACATCACTGCAGTAACATGAGCAGCTCCATTTCTTAAAGGTACATTTCTTAAACACCCATTTCTTAAAGGGTACTCTCATGTGACACCTCCACCCCCAAGAAAAAAAAACCCATCAACTTCAAGATGGTTTCATTTTTCACCTTTTCACCATCCTTTAAGAAATGCACACAGTAAATATACTTTTTGTTTTAAAAAAACCACACGCAAACAGGTACAATAATTGTTCTTTCCGTGTCTGGCTGAAAATTACCAGATCATCAATGTATACCGCACAATTAGGTAATCCTGAAACAACTGTATTAGTTAACCGTTGAAATGTGGCTGGGGCATTTTTCATGCCAAATGACATAACTTTGAATTGGTATATACCATCTAGAGTCACAAAAGCTGAAATCTCCTTCGCCCTTTCGGATAAAGGTACCTGCCAGTAACCTTTTAAGTAAATCCAATTTGAAAATAAACACTGATTGTCCCACTTTCTCAATGCAATCCTCCAAACGTGGGATAGGATAAGAGTCCCTTCTTGTAACTGCATTAACCTTTCTATAGTCCACACACAACCATTGGGTACCGTCTGGTTTAGGCACCATCACTATGGGTGAGCTCCATTGGCTGCAACCCACTTCAATTATGCCATTTTTAAGCATACTCTCAATCTCTTTGCTGACCTGTGCCAATTTTAAAGGGTTAAGTCTATATGGATGTTGTTTGATCGGAACAGCATTTCCCACATCTACATCATGTGTAGCCATTTTAGTACTTCCCAATTTATCTCTACAAACTTGCCCATGTGATATCAATAACTCTTTCAGGTCAGTTTGTTTTTCCTCTGGAAGATAACCCAAAAATGTATCCCAATTTTTAAGAACATCCTCATTTTCCAATTTTAATTTGAGTTACGTCAAATTCACAGTCATCTGGATTTGATTTGTCATTTTGAGTTAGAATCATTAAAACCTCCTTTTTCTCTCCTTCCCTTTCAAAGTACCTTTTAAGCATATTCACATGACACACTCGGTGAGTCTTCCTTCTGTCTGGTGTTTGTACCACATAATTCACCTCACTTAATTCCCTTTCAATCTGATAAGGTCCACAAAAACTAGCTTTTAAAGGTTCACCTACCACTGGTAACAACACTAAAACTTTATCTCCACTGGCAAAACTACGAACTTTGGATTTCTTGTCCGCAACCCATTTCATCACGTTTTGTGCAACTTTCAAATGTTGTCCAGCCAATTCACCTGCTCTATTTAATTGTTCCCTAAAATTTGACACATAATCCAATAATGTAATTTCTGATTTCTCACTCACCAATTTTTCCTTAATCAATTTAAGTGATCCTCTTACCTCATGACCAAAAATTAGTTCAAAAGGACTAAATTTTGTTGACTCATTAGGTGCGTCCCCAATTACAAACAGTACGAATGGAATTCCTTTATCCCAATCCTCTGGATAATCGTGACAATAAGCCCTCAACATTGTCTTTAATGTCTGATGCCACCTTTCTAACGCTCCCTGCGATTCTGGATGGTACGCAGTTGATAGAAATTGTTTTCTTCCTAAGCTATCCATAACTTCTTTGAATAACCTCGAGGTAAAATTTGATCCTTGATCTGATTGCATTTCTGTGGGTAGTCCATATCTAGTAAGGAATTTAAGTAACTCCTCCACAATCTTTTTAACTATAATATTACGTACTGGAATGGCCTCTGGAAACCTAGTAGACACATCCATTATAGTCAAAAAATATTGACTCCCACTCTTTGTTTTAGGATGCGGTCCTACGCAATCAATTAGGACCCTTGTAAAAGGTTCCTCAAATGCTGGAATGGGCGCTAGTTTTATCACAGCTTGAGATTTCCCTATCACTTGACATGTGTGACATGATTGACAAAATTTAACTACATCTTTACGTAGTCCAGGCCAATAAAAATGTTTCTGGATTTTGGCTTGAATTTTCCTTATCACCAAATTACCTCCCACTGGTATCTCATGTGCAACTCGCAACGCCTCCTTTCTATACCCTATCGGCAATACTACTCGATGAACCTCTGCCCACTTTTCATCCGCCTGCATATGGAAAGGTCTCCATTTTCTCATCAAGACATTACTTTTATGGTAATAACACTTTGGTATACACGCAGATTCCTCTTCCGTGTATGCGTTCTGATACATCCGTTTTATTTCTACATCTTTCTGTTGTAACTCCGCCAATTATCCTGAACCAAAAATATCTGCCTCATCCTCCACCTGTTCTTGTTCTTTTTCAACATCTGATCAAAAATCATTTCAGATAATTGCACTTCAACTTCATCTTCACTCTTTGATTTCTCCTCTTGTCTTAACCTGTGACTTTGTGACCTTGTTATTACACAATCCGGAAAAATCCCAGGATATTCGTCCTTCAACACTTCAGTTGTATGATTTTCCACTGGCTTATCAATCACAGTAGTCATCACTCCCACTTACGATCCAGCTATATCATTACCCAAGATAAACTGTATTCCTGGACAAGATAGTTTCTCTATTACCCCTACTACCACTTCACCACTCTTCACTGGACCTCCAACCTTATCTTATATAATGGAACGCGACTCCTCTCACCCTGAATTCCACATATTACCACCTTTTCTGGCAACATTCTTCCCAAACTACATAACTCCTCATCTCTTACCATTAAAGATTGACTAGCTCCTGTATCTCTTAAAATTGTGACTTCTTTATCTGCTCCTCCTGATACACATGAGTAAACTTTACCCACACAAGTAAATTCTTTAAAGAGATCTGGCACCTTCTTATCAATCACCTCTTGATCAGGCTGTACAATCTTTTGCACCCCCTTCGCTTCACTTGGGCTTTCCTTAACCACTCTAACAAGCCCCACTGTCTTATCCTGTTTTACCACATCAGCCTTCCCAGTGCTTTTCTTCAACCACCAACACTGTAACTTTACATGGCCTAATTTATTACAGTGAAAACATTTGAAACTTATTTTACCCACCCTCCTGGATTTCTTTTTTAATCTGAGGTACACTCTCCTTATTATCTCCCATCAGATCACCTTTACCTTTACCACTTGAGTATTTCTCATGCCCCCAGTTTCTATCCCTCACAGGCTGAAACTGATGTCGGAAACCAAGCTTTGATTTATGAACTAATTCATAATCATCTGCTATTTCTGCTGCTAATCTTGCAGTTTTAACCCTCTGCTCTTCCACATGAGTTCTCACTGCATCAGGAATCGGATTTTTAAACTCCTCCAAAAGTATAATTTCTCTGAGAGCTTGGTCTATTTTCAAAGCCCTTATCCACCTATCAAAATTACTCTGTTTGATCCCTTCAAACTCCCATGTATGTTTGACCAATTCTTTCCGTAAATTTCTAAACCTTTGTCTGTAAGCTTCAGGCACTAGTTCATATGCACCAAAGATGGATTTTTTCACCACCTCATACGACCCAGATACCTCCTCCAGTAGTGATGTAAACACTTCACTAGCTCTACCTACCAGCTTTGTTTGAATCAGTAATACCCACATGTCCTGTGGCCATATTATTTGTTCAGCTACCTTCTCAAATGAAATGAAAAAGACTTCTACCTCATTCTCGTCAAACCTTGGCAATGCTTGGACTGTTGCAGCCAGCGCGATTGTGGGTCACGTTTCAAGACGGCCACCATTATTTTGATACGCCAGATGAGGCATGGACCTTTATACAAAACAAGAAGTTGGACTCGAACTAAGGGATTGATGTGGGGTTGGGTTTGTTTTTTCGTTGTTGTGTGGGAAAGCTGGGGTGAGGAAGGGATGAGTGGATGTGATATGTGGGTTTGTGGGCATTGATACTGTTTTGCAGGGGCCAGTCCCTGTGTGCGAAGGGGGGCAGGAGGCCCTGGGTCGTGGGGAGCTGGGGTGAGGTTGTAGGAGAAAGGAGTTGCGCCATAGGGGGCGGGGCCAGCCCAGGTGGAAAATGCGGGCCTTTTCCCATGCTGAGGAAGGAGGGGGTGGGGCCTGTGGGGAGGGACGGTGCTGGAGAGGTGCTCACACCAGCGTGAAGGGGGGATGGGATGGGGATTCCACGCGGGCGGTTGTTGGCAAAGGCAGGAGCGGCCGGGGTCAGCTGACTTATGGGAGTGCAATGGGGGGGAGCAAGGGGGCTAGACGGTGGTCTAGCCGGGTGGGGGGGGGGACTGGTTTGCTGCTGTACTGACCGAAGGGGAGCTAGAGGTAAAAGGGAGAGTTGGGGCGGGGGTTCGCCGCCTGGGGGACTGGAGTGTGCGGGAGGCGCGGGCACGTGGCTGGCCTAAGAAAGTGGATGGCTAGTTGGCAGGGGGAGGGGGGGCGAGTAGCCCCCTGATCCGGCTGATAACATGGAATGTGAGTGGCCCGAATGGGCCGGTCATGGGGGCCCGGGTGTTCACGCACTTAAAGGGGCTGAAGGCAGACGTTGTTATGCTTCAGGAGACACACTTGAAGGTGGCAGATCTTCAGATCAGGCTGACAAAGGGATGGGGAGGGCAGGACTTTCATTCAGGGCTGGATGCGAAGAACAGAGGGGTTGCAGTACTGGTGGGGAAGCGGGTGTCGTTCGAGGTGCTGAATATTGTGGCGGATAATGGGGGTCGATACGTGATGGTGAGTGGCAGGTTGCAGTGGACCTGGGTGGTACTGGTGAATGTGAATGCCCCAAATTGGGACGATGCAGGGTTTTTGAAGCGCATGTTGAGTCGGATCCCGGATCTGGAAGCGGGGAGCTTGATAATGGGGGGGGGGGGGGGGGGGCTTTAATACGGTACTGGACCCAGCATTGGAGCAATCCAGGTCCAGGACGGGTAAGAGGCCAGCTGCGGCCAAGGTGCTGAGGAGGTTTATGGACCAGATGGGGGGAGTGGATCCATGGAGGTTTGCCAGGCCGGTGGCCAGAGAGCTCTCTTTTTTCTCCCATGTACATAAGGCCTATTCACGGATAAACTTCTTTGTGATGAGTAGGGCACTGATCCCAAGAGTGGAGGGAACAGAATATTCGGCTATAGCGATTTCGGACCACGCCCCGCACTGGGTGGAGTTGGAGTTGGGGGAGTAGAGGGACCAGTGCCCGCTGTCGCGCCTGGATGTGGGACTGTTGGTGGATGAGGAGGTTTGTGGGTGGGTCCAGGGGTGCATTCAGAGATACATAGAGGCCAATGATAATAGGGAGGTGCAGGTGGGTATGGTTTGGGAGGCTCTGAAGGCGGTGGTTAGGGGAGAGCAAATTTCAATTAGGGCTCACAGGGAGAAGAGAGCGAGGATGGAGAGGGAGATAGTAAAGGTGGACAGGAGCTATGCAGAGAGGGCTGCTGAGGGAGCGACGGAACCTCCAAATGGAACTTGATTTATTGACCACAGGGAAAGCAGAGGCTCAGTGGAGGAAAATGCAGGGGGCAGTATATGAGTATGGGGAGAAGGCGAGTCGGATGCTGGCGCATCAGCTACGCAAGAGGGAGGCGGCGAGGGAGATTGGAGGAATCAGTAATGGGGGGGGGGAATACGGTGCTGAGTGCGGTTAAAATAAATGAGGATTTCTATGGGGACTGTTGCTAGCTTTCCGTTGGTTCAATTGGTCTGTTTTATTACCTTTGCTCTCGACTCGCCAGGTATCTTTATGATACCGCCACGAGGTTCAAGTCCGAGTAATGATCAATAACTCAATACACCGATTACATAGAACATAGAACATAGAACAATACAGCGCAGTACAGGCCCTTCGGCCCACGATGTTGCACCGAAACAAAAGCCATCTAACCTACACTATGCCATTATCATCCATATGTTTATCCAATAAACTTTTAAATGCCCTCAATGTTGGCGAGTTCACTACTGTAGCAGGTAGGGCATTCCACGGCCTCACTACTCTTTGCGTAAAGAACCTACCTCTGACCTCTGTCCTATATCTATTACCCCTCAGTTTAAAGTTATGTCCCCTCGTGCCAGCCATATCCATCCGCGGGAGAAGGCTCTCACTGTCCACCCTATCCAACCCCCTGATCATTTTGTATGCCTCTATTAAGTCTCCTCTTAACCTTCTTCTCTCCAACGAAAACAACCTCAAGTCCGTCAGCCTTTCCTCATAAGATTTTCCCTCCATACCAGGCAACATCCTGGTAAATCTCCTCTGCACCCGCTCCAAAGCCTCCACGTCCTTCCTATAATGCGGTGACCAGAACTGTACGCAATACTCCAAATGCGGCCGGACCAGAGTTCTGTACAGCTGCAACATGACCTCCCGACTCCGGAACTCAATCCCTCTACCAATAAAGGCCAACACTCCATAGGCCTTCTTCACAACCCTATCAACCTGGGTGGCAACTTTCAGGGATCTATGTACATGGACACCTAGATCCCTCTGCTCAGCCACACTTTCAAGAACTTTACCATTAGCCAAATATTCCGCATTCCTGTTATTCCTTCCAAAGTGAATCACCTCACACTTCTCTACATTAAACTCCATTTGCCACCTCTCAGCCCAGCTCTGCAGCTTATCTATATCCCTCTGTAACCTGCTACATCCTTCCACACTATCGACAACACCACCGACTTTAGTATCATCTGCAAATTTACTCACCCACCCTTCTGTGCCTTCCTCTAGGTCATTGATAAAAATGACAAACAGCAACGGCCCCAGAACAGATCCTTGTGGTACTCCACTTGTGACTGTACTCCATTCTGAACATTTCCCATCAACCACCACCCTCTGTCTTCTTTCAGCTAGCCAATTTCTGATCCACATCTCTAAATCACCCTTAATCCCCAGCCTCCGTATTTTTTGCAATAGCCTACCGTGGGGAACCTTATCAAACGCTTTGCTGAAATCCATATACACCACATCAACTGCTCTACCCTCGTCTACCTGTTCAGTCACCTTCTCAAAGAACTCAATAAGGTTTGTGAGGCATGACCTACCCTTCACAAAGCCATGCTGACTATCCCTGATCATATCATTCCTATCTAGATGATTATAAATCTTGTCCCTTATAATCCCCTCCAAGACTTTACCCACTACAGACGTGGGGCTCACCGGTCTATAGTTGCCGGGGTTGTCTCTGCTCCCCTTTTTGAACAAAGGGACCACATTTGCTGTCCTCCAGTCCTCTGGCACTATTCCTGTAGCCAATGATGACATAAAAATCAAAGCCAAAGGTCCAGCAATCTCTTCCCTGGCCTCCCATAGAATCCTAGGATAAATCCCATCAGGTCCCGGGGACTTATCTATTTTCAGCCTGTCCAGAATTGCCAACACCTCTTCCCTACGTACTTCAATGCCATCTATTCTATTAGCCTGGGGCTCAGCATTCTCCTCCACAACATTATCTTTTTCCTGAGTGAATACTGACGAAAAATATTCATTTAGTATCTCGCCTATCTCTTCAGACTCCACACACAATTTCCCATCCCTGTCCTTGACTGGTCCTACTCTTTCCCTAGTCATTCGCTTATTCCTGACATACCTATAGAAAGCTTTTGGGTTTTCCTTGATCCTTCCTGCCAAATACTTCTCATGTCCCCTCCTTGCTCGTCTGTGTTGGCTGACTTTCCCATCAGCTTTTGCCGTTCGCCATTTTAAATCGGGAGTTGGCCAATTTTGATGGCTACAGGACCTGTACAAGTCAGAGCCCCCGGAGGGGGGGAGAGGGGATGCAGCGGTTCTTAGATCAACTGAGGTTCCTGAGGGTGGAGGAAGAGCAGGTGGCTGGCCTGGGAGCCCCGATAGGGCTGGAGGAGCTGGTTAAGGGATTAGGGAGCATGCAGGCAGGCGAGGCCCCAGAACCGGATGGGTTCCTGGTTGAATTTTATCAGAAGTATGTGGATCTGTTGGGCCCGTTGCTGGTGAGAACCTTCAATGAGGTGAGGGAGGAAGGGACTCTGCCCCCGACAATGTCTCGGGCGCTGATCTCACTGATTCTCAAGCAGGACAAGGTCCCACTGCAGTGTGGTTCGTATAGGCCGATCCCACTCCTTAACGTTGCTGGCGAAGGTCCTCGCTACAAGGATTGAGGATTGTGCCCCGGGAGTGATACATGAGGACCAGACTGGGTTCGTGAAGGGCAGGCAGTTAAATGCGAATGTGCGCAGGCTCCTGAACGTGATTATGATGCCCTCTGAGGGGCGGGAAGCAGAGGTGATGGCGGCTATGGACGCGGAGAAGGCCTTTGATCGGGTGGAGTGGGGGTACCTATGGGAAGTGCTTAGCAAGTTTGGGTTCGGGGA
Source organism: Scyliorhinus torazame (assembly GCF_047496885.1). Classification (NCBI taxonomy): domain Eukaryota; kingdom Metazoa; phylum Chordata; class Chondrichthyes; order Carcharhiniformes; family Scyliorhinidae; genus Scyliorhinus; species Scyliorhinus torazame. The sequence continues at coordinate 182,359,902 of NC_092715.1, forward strand.
AGGGTTCATAGGGTGGGTCAGGTTGTTATACTGGGCCCCGGTGGTGAGCATGTCTACGAACCGGCGGAGATCGGAATATTTCAGGTTGTACCGGGGGACGAGACAGGGGTGTCCCCTGTCCTCTTTGCTGTTCGCGCTGGCAATTGAGCCGCTGGCCATGGCATTAAGGGAGTCTAGGAACTGGAGGGGGTTGGGCCATGGAGGGGAGGAACACCGGGTGTTGTTGTATGCTGACGACCTGTTATATATTGCAGATCCAGTGGAGGGGATGGCGGAGGTTATGCAGATCCCTAGGGAGTTTGGGGACTTCTCGGGCTACAAGCTCAACGTGGGAAGAGTGAGCTCGTTGTAGTGCACGCGGGGGTCAGGAAAGGGGGCTAGAGGAGCTGCCGTTGAAGAGGGTGGAGAGGAGATTTCGATACCTGGGTATCCAGGTAGCTCGGAGCTGGGGGGCCCTGCATAAGCTTAATTTGACATGGTTGGTGGACCAAATGGAGGAAGACTTTAAGAGATGGGATGTGTTGCCACTTTCCCTGGCGGGTAGCGTGCAGTCGGTCAAGATGACGGTCCTCCAGAGGTTCTTGTTCGTGTTCCAGTGCCTGCGCATTCTAATCCCCAAGGCTTTTTTCAAGCGGGTAAGCAGGAGTATTATGGCGTTTGTATGGGCGAGCAAGACCCCGAGGGTGAAGAGGGTGTTTCTGGCACGCAGTCGGGACAGGGGCGGGCCGGCACTGCCGAATCTGTGTGGTTATCATTGGGCAGCTAATGTGGCGATGATCCGTAAATGGGTAATGGAGGGAGAGGGGGCGGCGTGGAAGAGGCTAGAGGTGGCGTCTTGTGTAGGTACTAGCTTGGGGGTGCTGGTGACGGCACTGCTACCGCTGCCGCCGATGCGGTACACCATGAGCCCGGTGGTGGCGGCGACATTGAAGATATGGGGGCAATGGAGGCGACATAGGGGTGAGGTGGGAGCCTCAATTTGGTCCCCGATACGGGATAATCATAGGTTTGTGCCGGGCAGGATGGATGGGGGGTTCCGAAGTTGGCATCGGGCAGGAATTAAAAGGATGGGGACCTATTCATAGGTGGGACTTTTGCTAGCCTGGGGGCGCTGGAGGAGAAATTTGGGTTGCCTCCCGGAAACGCTTTTAGATATATGCACGTGAGGGCGTTTGTGAGACGGCAGGTGAGGGAATTTCTGCTACTTACAGCACGAAGGATTCAGGATAGGGTGATTTCGGGTGTATGGTTTGGAGAAGGCAAGGTCTCGGCGATTTATCAGGAGCTGCAGGAAGCGGAGGAGGCCTCGGGGGGAGGAGTTGAAGGGCAAGTGGGAGGAAGAGCTCGAGGAGGAGCTGGATGAGGGTCTGTGGGCTGATGCCCTGGGCAGGGTCAATTCCTCCTCCTCTTGCGCCAGGCTCAGTCTAATACAGTTCAAAGTAGTACATAGGGCGCATATGACAGGGGCGAGGATGAGTACGTTTTTTGGAGTGGAGGACAGATGTGTGAGATGTTCGGGGAGCCCAGCAAATCATGCCCACATGTTCTGGACGTGCCCGGCACTGGAGGGGCTTTGCGAGGGCTATGTCCAAAGTTGTGAACACCTGGGTCAAGCCGAGCTGGGGGATAGCTCTATTTGGGGTATCGGACGAGCCGTGAGTGCAGGAGCCAAAAGAGGCCGGAGTTCTGGCCTTTGCGTCCCTGGTAGCCCGTCGGAGGATCCTACTAATATGGAGAGATGCAAAGCCCCCGAGCGTGGAAGCTTGAATCAATGACATGGCAGGGTTCATTAAGTTGGAGAGGATAAAGTTTGCCTTGCGAGGGTCTGTGCAGGGGTTCTCCAGGCGGTGGCAACCGTTCCTATAATTTCTCGCGGAACGCTAGGTGGAGGTCAAAACAGCAGCAACTTTTGGGGGGGGGGGGGGGAGGCGGGGGTGGGGGGGAAGAGTCTGGTTTATGTTTTGGTTAAAAGGGGACATTTCCCCCACATTGTATTTATTTGTTAAATGGGGTTAATGTATCTGTTTGATTTCCTATGTACAATTTTGTTTTTCTTTCTTTCTTTCTGGAGTGCTTGGTTGAAAAGTGTTAAATTTTGAATAAACATTTTTTTTTAAAAAAATCTACAGTTAACAGACTCAGGAATACTTGCCGTAAAGAGATGTCTTGAATAAACTACTTTGAGAAAGATAGATCCTCCAGGAAACAGCTTCCAGAGTCTTGCCATTTCAGAAACCACTTCTGTTCACAATCTTTTTTTAACGAAACTGCTGGGAGAGAAAAAGCTTGTCTGTTCAGACAAGTCCAGAATTCAACAGAACTTCCAGAAAGTGCTTCAGCTCCTGGCTCCTTCCATTAACTACATCATCAAACTAAGCCAAACACAATGTTTCTAATTATCTGCTCCCCAGGGAACCTTCTTAATATTAAAAAAAAGTCAACTAGTCTAAACTTTTACGATGTTTTAATTACATCTGTCTCCAAAAGGCCCAGCTGTTTTTCAAGCCAGATTTTTAAAACCATGACTGCAGCAGTCGTATACTATCTCACCTTTTAACCTTTTATGCACCAAATACATATAATACAATCTATCTGAAATTGCTACATTCATCATATTTTCCCATCTATCTCACTTTCACTTGTGTACGGTTATCAACCTGAAATGTTAATGCTGCTGATGTTGTCAGAAATCCTGAGCATGTTCTGCTTTTCAGAATGTTACTTTTGTATCAGTACTTAACACCACATGAACTGCAGTGGCTCAAGAAGGTGGCTCAACACAGCTTTCTCAAGGGAAATTGGGGATTGGAAATAAATGCTGGATTTCTAATGATGCTCATATCCCCAAAATCAAAATCTAACCTTAATTCTGCACTAAAAATGTGTTGATAATGTTGGCCTCTTCCCATTGATGCTATCATTTTATCCCTGACAATATATGGGACTGAATCTTCTCACCATTTCTAGCATTGCTTGATTTTTGTTCCAAGTTTTCACACCAGTTCCAAGCTGATATCTTGTCCTGATGTATCTATCGTTCACTGATTTACACTCCCTGGTGTGTTCCTCTCCTCTGGTCACAAGAAACACAATTATTCTATGACTTTATTGAAGATTAATCACCAAAGAGACAGGACAAGAAGAGAGTGGTTGCTGAATCACAATTACTAAATCATAAAACTGAGCTCTGCTCCATCAATGTAGGAGCACGACACAAAGTTTGTGATGAAAGTGAACAGCTTAGAGAAATTTAGATTTATTGTCACGTGTACTGAGGTGCAGTGAAAAGTATTGTTCTGCGTACAGTCTAGCAAGATCGTTCCATACTTGAAAATCATAGTACGAAGTCTTACAACACCAGGTTAAAGTCCAACAGGTTTGTTTCGATGTCACTAGCTTTCGGAGCGCTGCTCCTTCCTCAGGTGAATGAAGAGGTCTGTTCCAGAAACACATATATAGACAAATTCAAAGATGCCAAACAATGCTAGGAATGCGAGCATTAGCAGGTGATTAAATCTTTACAGATCCAGAGATGGGGTAACCCCAGGTTAAAGAGGTGTGAATTGTCTCAAGCCAGGACAGTTGGTAGGATTTCGCAGGCCAGATGGTGGGGGATGAATGTAATGTGACATGAATCCCAGGTCCCGGTTGAGGCCGCACTCATGTGTGCGGAACTTGGCTATAAGTTTCTGCTCGGCGATTCTGCGTTGTCGCGGGTCCTGAAGGCCGCCTTGGAGAACGCTTACCCGGAGATCAGAGGCTGAATGCCCTTGACTGCTGAAGTGTTCCCCGACTGGAAGGGAACATTCCTGCCTGCTGATTGTTGCGCGATGTCCGTTCATTCGTTGTCGCAGCGTCTGCATGGTCTCGCCAATGTACCACGCTTCGGGACATCCTTTCCTGCAGCGTATGAGGTAGACAACGTTGGCCGAGTCGTACGAGTATGTACCGCGTACCTGGTGGGTGGTGTTCTCACGTGTAATAGTGGTATCCATGTCGATGATCTGGCACGTCTTGCAGAGATTGCCATGACAGGGTTGTGTGGTGTCGTGGTCACTGTTCTGAAGACTGGGTAGTTTGCTGCACACAATGGTTCGTTTGAGGTTGCGCGGTTGTTTGAAGGCAAGTAGTGGGGGTGTGGGGATGACCTTGGCAAGATGTTCATCATCATCAATGACGTGTTGAAGGCTGTGAAGAAGATGACCTAGTTTCTCCGCTCCGGGGAAGTACTGGACGACGAAGGGTATTCTGTCGGTTGTGTCCCATGTTTGTCTTCTGAGGAGGTCGGTCCGGTTTTTTGCTGTGGCGCGTTGGAACTGTCGATCGATGAGTCGAGTGCCATATCCCGTTCGTACGAGGGCATCTTTCAACGTCTGTAGATGTCTGTTACGCTCCTCCTCGTCTGAGCAGATCCTGTGTATACGGAGCGCTTGTCCATAGGGGATGGCTTCTTTAATGTGTTTAGGGTGGAAGCTGGAGAAGTGGAGCATCATGAGGTTATCCGTGGGTTTGCGGTAAAGCGAAGTGCTGAGGTGACCGTCCTTGATGGAGACGAGTGTGTCCAAGAATGCAACTGATTTTGGAGAGTAGTCCATGGTGAGTCTGATGGTTGGATGGAACTTATTAATGTCATCGTGTAGTCGTTTCAGTGATTCTTCGCCGTGGGTCCAAAGGAAAAAAATGTCATCGATGTATCTGGTGTATAACATCGGTTGAAGGTCCTGTGCGGTGAGTAGGTCCTGTTCAAACTTGTGCATGAAGATGTTGGCATATTGGGGTGCGAATTTGGTCCCCATGGCTGTTCCGTGCGTCTGGATGAAGAACTTGTTGTCGAAGGTGAAGACGTTGTGATCCAGAATGAAGCGGATGAGTTGCAGAATTGCGTCTGGAGATTGGCAGTTGTCGGTGTTGAGTACGGAGGCTGTTGCAGCAATGCCGTCGTCACAATGGACGTCTCGGCACTCTACACCAGCATCCCCCATGACGACGGAGGAGCGTAACAGACATCTACAGACGTTGAAAGATGCCCTCGTACGAACGGGATATGGCACTCGACTCATCGATCGACAGTTCCAACGCGCCACAGCGAAATACCGGACCGACCTCCTCAGAAGACAAACATGGGACACAACCGACAGAGTACCCTTCGTCGTCCAGTACTTCCCCGGAGCGGAGAAACTACGTGATCTTCTTCACAGCCTTCAACACGTCATTGATGACGATGGACATCTTGCCAAGGTCATCCCCACACCCCCACTACTTGCCTTCAAACAACCGCGCAACCTCAAACGAACCATTGTGTGCAGCAAACTACCCAGTCTTCAGAACAGTGACCACGACACCACACAACCCTGTCATGGCAATCTCTGCAAGACGTGCCAGATCATCGACATGGATACCACTATTACACGTGAGAACACCACCCACCAGGTACGCGGTACATACTCGTGCGACTCGGCCAACGTTGTCTACCTCATACGCTGCAGGAAAGGATGTCCCGAAGCGTGGTACATTGGCGAGACCATGCAGACGCTGCGACAACGAATGAACGGACATCGCGCAACAATCAGCAGGCAGGAATGTTCCCTTCCAGTCGGGGAACACTTCAGCAGTCAAGGGCATTCAGCCTCTGATCTCCGGGTAAGCGTTCTCCAAGGCGGCCTTCAGGACCCGCGACAACGCAGAATCGCCGAGCAGAAACTTATAGCCAAGTTCCGCACACATGAGTGCGGCCTCAACCTGGACCTGGGATTCATGTTGCATTACATTCGTCCCCCACCATCTGGCCTGCAAAATCCTACCAACTGTCCTAGCTTGAGACAATTCACACCTCTTTAACCTGGGGTTACCCCATCTCTGGATCTGTAAAGATTTAATCACCTGCTAATGCTCGCATTCCTAGCATTGTTTGGCATCTTTGAATTTGTCTATATATGTGTTTCTTCATTCACCTGAGGAAGGAGCAGCGCTCCGAAAGCTAGTGACATCGAAACAAACCTGTTGGACTTTAACCTGGTGTTGTAAGACTTCGTATTGTGCTCACCCCAGTCCAACGCCGGCATCTCCACATCATGAAAATCATAGGACATACGATAAATACACCGACATCAGGTGAGGCATACAGAGTATAGATCTACAACAGTAGAGAAGATACACAGAGAGATCCATTCAGTCCACAAGGGGGTCATTCAGGAGTCCGGTAACAGCAGAGAAGAAGCTGTTTTGAATCAGTTAGTGCGTGTTCTCAGACTTTTGTATCTTCAGCCCAATGGAAGAGGTTGGAAGAGAGAATACCTGGTTAGGGGGTGTCTTTGATTATGCTGCCCACTTTCCCAAAACAGCGGACGTAGCGTCGACGTGGGTGGACCAGGGCAGATTGGTGATGTGCACACCTAGGAATTTGAAGCTGTCAACCATCTCCACCTCGGCACTATTGATGAAGACAGGGGCGTGTACAACACTTTGCTTCCTGAAATCGATGACCAGTTCCTTAGTCTTGCTAACATTGAGGGAGAGTTGTCGTTGAACCATGCCACTAGGTCATTATCTCCCTCATGTACTCTGACTCATTGTTGTTTGAGATCTGACTTGTGGAGCAGCAAACATGTGGAGGAGTTGGAGCCAAATTTTGCCACAGCCATGTGCGCATAAGGACTATAATAAGTACACTCACGATAAGCCTAACAATTTTAATTAATGCAAAAAATCTGTCTGAAAGAGTCTGTTGAGAGGAATGAAATGAAATGAAATGAAAATTGCTTATTGTCACAAGTAGGCTTCAATGAAGTTACTGTGAAAAGCCCCTAGTCGCCACATTCCGGCATCTGTTCGGGGAGGCTGGTACGGGAATTGAACCGTGCTGTTGGTCTGCTTTAAAAACCAGCGATTTAGCCCAGTGTGCTAAACCAGCCCCAAATCAGCATTCATCACGTTAGATTCTCCATAAGCAAACAAAATCACTTTTTTCCCTGATTGAACCGGGTTTTTTTTCCACCTAACATCAGAAGAGCATGTAACTTGTCTATTTCCTATATCAGTCGCTGTTGTGGGCTCTTGAGTAAGATTGCATAATTCCGAACTAAATTTATGTGGAGATGCCGGGGTTGGAATGGGGTGAGCACAGTAAGACGTCTTACAACACCGGGTTAAAGTCCAACAGGTTTGGTTTGAATCACCTGAGGAAGGAGCAGTGCTCCGAAAGCTAGGGATTCGAAACAAACCTGTTGGACTTTAACCTGGTGTTTTAAGGCTTCTTACAGAACTAAATTGACCAAGCTAAGCTATGACGAGCTTCAATGTTTTGGACTTGTGTCAACTACTAAACTCAATTAATTTCTTTGTTCACATTTTCACAGTCAACAAAGAGAATAGGCATTTGTCCAATCACCCTAAATTAGTTTGTTCAAATCCATGTATTCGAAGTGGATGGAGACATTGGTTAGCAGGTTCGATAACCAAAACCCCTTGTATAAATAACCACCGCCTAGGTGATGAATGATCTTTATTGGTTAATAAGTAATTTTAATCACCCCTGTGGTGTTGGGTTCTCTGGTGCACAGATGAGCCAACACAGTTGTATGTGGTACAACTCTATTTTATTATAACTCTTATAATACAGTTCGTTCTGGATACTCTGCACGTGCTGTCTCCCTGAGTGTGTTTGGCAATAGATGTGTCCTGGTTCTCCTCTGCAGCTAATACTGACCACCGGGGGTCGTGTCTGTGCTTTTATATCTTTCTGTCATTGGTTGTGGTGTTGTGTGTTCTGATTTGTCTGTTGGTGTGTCTATCATGATGTGTGTGTTTGAATATCATGACATCCCCCCTTTTTACAAAGATGTGTGCCTACGTGGTTATAAATATAATTGTGTCGTGAGTGCATCGAAGAGTGTGTGTGTGTGTGTTATGTACAGCGTGTGTATATGATGTAACTATTTACATGGGGCGATGTCGGGTGCGTCACACTAACAAGGTTGTACCATAACAAAACTTGGATGCGAGAGAAAAAAAAAAAAAACTTGAACATTGGTCTGGTCAGACGATATCTGGAACAATAAACAACAACAGGTTATAATACAGAAGTGTTTGACTTTTTGAACGTATGAACAGCGTTATAAGTCCAGTCTAATGGGTGACCGCCTCAAGAATGGGCTGGTCCTCAAGCCGGTTCAGCTGTGGAGATTTGGTTCTGGTGGCGATGGAAGGGGCATGATCCGTGGCATCTCCACGAAGTCATCCTTGGGAACCAGTGGAGGATCCGGCGTGTGCGTACGGTTCAGTTGCGAGCGTGGAAGGCAGCGCAAAGCTCGCTGATTGCGCCTACGCACCAATCCATCCGCCCTGCATGCCAGGAACAAGGTGGAGTCTTTCTCTTTTTATGTTTGTGGTGGACGGCATCTTGTAGCCGATGGGTCGTTGCCATCGAAGTAGCACCATCACTAATATCATGCAAGGCGATGACTGTGCCAGATGTGGAAGTTGGCCGTGACCGTGTACGCTGGTTCCGGCCACCTGCTGTGCCGGAAGGGCGACTCCGCAGAGAAACGTCGAAGCATGTCGCCTTGGAGAGAGAATTGTTGCTCGCATCAACGTCTGGCGATGGCGCGAATTGGTGTGTCCATCTTGGACCGCCGGTGCTGGTTGCCACTGCCGACCCAGTGGGACTGCCACGCGATCCATTCCCTGTCGCCGTGGCATCCGCCGTCACCCTGAGCGTGTCATCACCGAGGCCGCGACACCGCCCGTCCGGAGCAAGGTCTGGCGTGCGCGAATCAGAGTCGGCGCTTGGCTGCTCCCCATCTGGAGTCCGGTCTGCCTTCCGTCGATGCCCCCCGTCCGGAGGCCCAACAGGTTCACTGGAGGCAGCCGAGATTCCCTGAAGCTGCACTTCTGGAGTCGGAACATGCAGGAATGCACCAACCAGTGGAGAGGGTCGAGCCATCGAGGGTGGAAGCGGTGCGCTGCCACCGCAGTCGTCAGTGGTCCCACCGTGATCGTCGAGTGCCTCGGTACGCACTAGGCGAGGTCTGTCACCTTGCACCTTTTGCATGGGAAGTGGGATGCTGTCGTCACTCGTCTCACATCCCGTGGATAGATCCTCATTAGCAGCTTGCTGTTCACTAGGGTTGGGTAAATTGTCAGAGTTTTCATCTGGTGGTGCACACCATGTCGGTGGACTGTCATTGTCTTGCCGTTGTCCTTCATTTGGGCTTTTCTTCTTTGGAATTTTAAATCTTCCCCCAGACATTGCAGAACCTTGTTTATTACCCCCAAATTCTCCCATAGGTATGGTCTCGAATATAGGATCCAATGTTTCTATCGACATTGTACTATTTTCCAAAGAACATTCCGTTTCACTTTTCTTCTCAGGTGCCTCATGTGTATCTTTGTCTAATGTACATGCCTTCATGGTCTCTGGGTCTGATTTTGCTGGGACTGGCATGGTCACAGTCTCTCTTTTACTGTTCTCAATTGCCCACCTTATACTCCCCATACATAACTGCTTAATCACTGGGGTTAGTGTGGTACAATGGATAATCGGGTCGACCTTATCTGCATCTTCACCATTAGTGGAAAGCACACTTGGTTCACTTGACACTGTTGTGGGTTTTAAATTCGTTATCTGGCTACTCGATGTCGGTGTCCTCAGGATTCTTGCTCCAATGTTCTGCTCAATAATCAGTGGAGCGTGTATAGGTTCAATGCAATTAATGTTCCCCTCAAGGTTTGAAGAGTCATTACTGACTAACTGCTGGTCTCCGAAGTTGGGATTTTGCGGTGTTGTGTTGAAGGGAGACATTTGTCCCTGCTGTAGATATGATTCAGGTTGTGTTATTTCCATTACCTGAGGATCAATGTCTTGTCCATTTTTTCGATCCGTACTAAAACACTGGCAATTCTCAGTCTGCTCCTTGCAAGTTAAACATTCAATTAATTTCGTTAGCAAATCCTCAGCATCCTTCTGTGGCCGTGCAGCATTATTAATCTCTGTTCGGCTATAATGATCCTGAAGGTCAGCGCATAAACCTTTTTTCTTCGGGCTTGGACGAGGCGATTCCTTTGGCTTGTCTTCAGTTGGGCTTGAACAGTCTTCAGCGCTGTGCCCTTCATTGTAGTATGAGAGACCGTCATGTTCATGCTGCTGTGTAGTGGAGCATGGTAGACTTGCATCGTCTGCCGCTGGTTGGTCAGGAGAGGTTGCTAGACCCTCATGGTCTTGTTCCTGCAAGGACTGCGCTCTGGAGTCTTGCGTTCCTTCCATCGTGGAGTCCGTCCACGAGCTCTCTGTGGAGGCTTGTGACACTGGAGTCACTTCTTGTTCGTGCAAGGACTGCGCTCTGGAGTCTTGCGTTGCTTCTATCGTGGAGGCTGTCCACGAGCTCTCTGTGGAGGCTTGTGACACTGGAGTCACTTCTTGTTCGTGCAAGGACTGCGCTCTGGAGTCTTGCATTTCTGCAATTGTGGAGTCTGTCCACGAGCTTGCTGTGGAAGCTTGTGACACTGGAGTCACTTCTGGTTCATGCGAGGACTGCACTCTGGAGTCTTGCATGTCTTCTTTCATAGAGTCGGGAACGTTGAGCGGGACGTGGACCACGCTCTGTGTGGCAGCAGGGCACTCTCCGTGTGCTTGCACCGCTCCCTGTCTGTTAATGTCAGGCTGCAGCATCATCCGGTACTGATAAGTTGGAACGTCATATCTGCTGGATTGAAGATCCTCAAATCCGAAAAATGAATCCGCATCTGCGTCGGATTCAATGTGGGGGCCGCCAATGTGCAACACGAAAGGTTCGTCCGAATCATAGTCATATAGGACCACGGAGCTATCATTGGGCTCGCGAGGTCCGGAAACACTGTAAAGATCGTCATCGAAGTATTCAAGGTCGGAATCATCGGCTTGTGCGTAGGTAACTGCTTGTCGGAGGGTTCTTCGGAGGTCAAATTCATCTCCTGGGTCAATTTGCGGCACTGTGCTGTCATTCCAGGTGAGGGAAGGTTGTTTTACAGCTTTAACAGATTTTTGTTTTTTTGATTTGGGACGTTTCCCTTTTAAATTGGATTTGGGACATTTCCCTTTTAAATTGGTGCAGTCTGGGGCCTCTGACATCCTGACGCTCGGTATGTAGCACGTAGGAAGCGACTGCGCATGCTCAGATCGCTGTTCCTTTACCGATGGCCGTTTTCTTGACTGCGCATGCGCAGCATCTCGCGCATGCGGAAACGAAACTTCCGGTTCTGCGCACTTCTCGCGCAACTGTGCTAGCGTTATACCTTTAGCAAGATGGCCGCCGACCTCGACCCAGCCTTTTCTCAGGCCCGGGATTTCGGCCTCTGGGAATTCGGGCTCCGGGATCCCAGCCACGAGGTGAGTACTGCAGCTTTTCTTACCTTTATGTGCCCATTGGATTGCGTATTCTTCACAGTACTTGGAGAATTTGCCCAGGACTGCCTGGTAATCGTACCTTTGCTGCCTCCTGAAGAACCTGAACCTTCTGAATATTTCTCTTGCCCTTGCACCGGCGACGGTGAGGAGAAATTCAATTTTTTCCCTATCATCCAGGTCTTTGAGTTCAGCTGCCACCAGGAACAATTCGAAATTTTGCCGGAATCGCCGCCAGTTTTCGCGGAGGTCGCCGTGGCACTGGAGCGCCTGCGGAACTGGGAGCTCGTACATCATGCCTGGGCACTGCTGGTTGTCTGTGTACACTGAGGTATTCCGGCAGGTATCGATCCACTCCTGTACCATGTGGTGTTGGGTGCTCTGGTGCACAGATGAGCCAACACAGTTGTATGTGGTACAACTCTATTTTATTATAACTCTTATAATACAGTTCGTTCTGGATACTCTGCACGTGCTGTCTCCCTGAGTGTGTTTGGCAATAGATGTGTCCTGGTTCTCCTCTGCAGCTAATACTGACCACCGGGGGTCGTGTCTGTGCTTTTATATCTTTCTGTCATTGGTTGTGGTGTTGTGTGTTCTGATTTGTCTGTTGGTGTGTCTATCATGATGTGTGTGTTTGAATATCATGACAACCCCTAAATTTAAGTTGAAGAATGGACTTTCTAGACAGAGCTAAAGTAATTAATACTTTCATTTGCACCAAAGTAACAGTATTTTCTTTGATTAAAACATATCAGCCAGCGAGATGATCTGTGTATGCAAAATACATTATTACTATTAGTAGTAAATACATTTTTTAAATTGAGATCTCTTCCTTTATAGGTATTGGAGGTTTCCAACAGCATGATGCTGTTTTTTTAATTTGACATTTTGTAGTGTGACTAGGAGGAAATATCTTGGGTAAGGTAATTTCCTACATCTTAATAAAACACTATTCCTATGTGTTTGAAAACCTATCCAAATGTGCACTTAAAAATTGATTATATTTTGCCCCATGATTCTCGATGTTAAGTTGCATCGCTGTTTATGACCGATGCATATATAATGAATTCAATTCAAAACTGATTTGCAACCTATTGTAAGAATTGTTTCAAAAAAACTCATGCAGAGCAGTGAACTAAAGGTTTAAAGAGGAAGGAAGTTCTCTGAAAAAATTACCAACAAATTTCCACTTTTTGTAGCTTTAAATTTAACAAAAATCAGAATGCACATAAATCGAACATGAGTTAATAGGTAAATTATGCTCAGTAAGAATTATAAATTACATATGAAATAGCAGATATAACCAAGATTACAAGCTTTCCTGTCAGCCTCGGAACACATGTGTCACCTTGTGCAATCTCGCTGTCTTTCCAACTCTGGCTCCAGAACAAGGATGTCTCATCTTTTTTCTCATTCAATGAATTTAGTATCAAGTCACCAGCAATGGTAGCTCTACTCCATCCATGTCTCCTGGAGGCACTCATCACCTAAGCAGCATGTTCTAGCAGAACCTCGTTAGCTAGGTTCACAACAGATTTGATGGCACAGATTCTCCAGAGCCTCTTCCATTCATAAACCTTGTGTAATGTTCTTTGTATGCATGGATAGCGATGTCTTTGTAGTTGAAGTGATCAGAGAACATACGGCTTTGTAAATGAACAAAACTGTTTATTAACTAACTAAAGGGTTTTTATGTTGTCTACTATAATTACAGTTGGATACTATGGCTAAATATAAATAACTATGATTAACTAGTATTAGTTACTATTGACTAAGGAGCTACTCGATATGCGACTGGACTCTACACCTGCTAGTCACGTTCTGCCTCACTTGTCTGTGTTCCAGTAACGTTCTCCTGTCGCCACGCCATCTGGGATATGCATATGCAATGGTCTCCTGTTACCACGCCAGCTGTGGTCGGATCTCCTGTTACCACGCCAGCTGTGGTCGGATGCTAGAATTGTAATCTATATATACAGGCACTGATGTTTATATACAGTTTGGTTATTATATTATGTACACATGATAGTTCACATATCATCACACCTTGTTGACTGTATTATGTGCACAACTCCTTGTATATGCGTCTTCTTCCTCTGCTGCAGCTCTCCTTTGTGTCTGCCAGCCACATGTTTTTTGTATATAACTTCCTCTTGGTACTGCTCCCAGATCAAGGGTTACTAAGTCACATGGACCAATGTCTCTTATTGTCCAAGAAAATTACATTTGACCCCTTTAAATTTGTGGCAAAAGGCCCTTTTCAAACGTTCTTAAAATCAATGACAAATTCTATATTTAAATTACAAATTTTCCTTGCCTGCTTCCAGGTCAAACTTCATCACAATATCTAGAATTTAGAGATGTGAAGTCCTTAGCCATTCAAGAATATAAATAATGAGCGAATAATACAGCACAGAAGGAGGCCATTCAGCCTGCTGTGCTTGTGCCAGCTCTTTAAGAGCTATCTTATTTAGTCCCATATTCCAGCTTTTTCCCAATAAATCGCTTTTTGAAGGTCCCAAAGAATCTCGCTCCACGATCCTTTGCAGACCGGAATAACCATCCGTGGAAAAATATTCTTCTCTAGTTCTTTGCTTAATGACCTCTGGTTACTTACCCACTTGTCAACTGAAAACTCTTATCAAAACACCTTACAATTCTGAATATCTCTCTTCATTCTCACCATAAAGGAGAATAATCCCAGCTTTTCTACATCATGGCTGAATTTCACTGGGAGTGGGGGGGTGGCACATGTTACTCACCCACCCCATTGCAAGAGTTGGGTGCATCCCACAGCAATAACACACTATTGTTGGGCGAATCAAGCTGAGAATGAGACTTCTGCCCCTCAGTGGGAGGAAGTCCTGCCCTTGAGTCAGCTCTCGCAGTTACTGCAGTGCCTGGACTCTGTAGTGGATGCTGCAGGGACTGCAAGAAGACCCCTGGGATGACGACAGCCATGGCATCTGGACAAAGGTAACTTTGGGGTTTTGAACAGAAAGGGATCGGGGTTGGGTGAGTTGGTGAAATGGGATGTGGGGGAGTGTTTTGGAGGTTAGGCGGGGAGGAACAAAGGGATATCCCAATGAAGTTTCTTATTCCTTGTATTATCCTGGGTAAGCCTGTTTTGCATCCCCTCCACGGCTTTGATAGCCCTTCTAATTTGTGCTTCCCAGAATGGAAGGAACACTGGTGCTCCATTTGAAGTCCAGCCAGTGATTTTTAAAGCTTTAGAATGACATTTTTGTTTTTTTATTCAACACCCCTATTTACAAAACCAGGCATCATGTATGCTTTTAAATTGATTTTTACATTTATTTATTGTGCCCGTCTCAAGGGTATTATACAGAGGAATCTCAAAAGAGAAAATTGTTTAATAAAAAGGAAAGGAAACAATACTACACAATAAATTTTCATAGAATTTACAGTGCAGAAGGAGGCCATTCGGCCCATCGAGTCTGCACCGGCTCTTGGAAAGAGCACCCTGCCCCCCCCCCCCCCAAAAAACAAAATGGCGGCGCCAACAGACAAAGAAGAGATGCAGGAGTTCATCAAGCGCTGCTTTGAGGAGATGCGCAAGGAGATGGTGGCGCCTCTGCTGGCGATAATTGAAGGACTTGGAGCAACCCAGAAAGCCCAAGAGGTGAAGATCCAGGAAAAAGTGACCGTGAACGACTATGAGCTCGTGGGCCTGGCGGAGAAAGTGGAGCGGCACGAGGCGCTGCACAAGACGTGGACGGGAAGACTCGAAGACCTGGAGAATAGGTCGAGGAGAAACAACTTGAGGATCCTGGGACTCCCAGAAGGAGTGCAGGGGGCCGATGCTGCGGCATATGCGGGCACAATGATCGGGACGCTGATGGGTGTGGAGGCCCCCCCGGGATTGCTGGAGCTGGATGGGGCGCACCGAGTGCTTGTGAGGAAGCCCAAGGCAAAAGAGCCGCCAAGGACGATGGTGGTGAGATTTCATCGGTTTACGGACAGAGAGAGGGTCCTGAAATGGACCAAGAGGGAACGGAGCAGCAAGTGGGACAATGCAGAGATTAGAATATACCCGGATTGGAGCGCGGAGGTCGCTAAGCGGAGAGCGGGTTTCAACCGGGCCAAAGCGGTGCTGCATCGGAAAGGAGTGAAATTTGGAATGTTGCAGCCAGCGCGACTGTGGGTTACACATAATGGCCAACACCACTACTTTGAAACGCCCGAAGAGGCGTGGACCTTTTATACTAACTGAAAAGCTGGACTCTAATTGAGGGTTTGTGTGGGAGGGGGGTGTTTGAGGGTTGAAGTATGATGGTTGTTGTACATAGGGGGTCAATCACGCACAGGGAATGTTATATGGGCTGGGGGAGAGAGACAAGGTCACGACAGGAGGCGCCATGGGGGGCGGGGCAGGCTTTGGAAAGCGCGGGGTTTTCTTTCCCGCGCGCGGCAAGAAAGGCGGGAAGGGGAACAAAGGAATGTATATTGATTGGGAGTCCCTACAATACGGCTGATAACATGGAACGTGAGGGGCTGAACGGGCCGGTGAAGAGGGCTCGAGTGTTCGCGCACTTGAAGGGACTGAAGGCAGACGTGGCAATGCTCCAAGAGACTCACCTGAAGGTGGCGGACCAGGTCAGGTTAAGAAAGGGATGGGTAGGGCAGGTATTTTACTCTGGATTAGACGCGAAAAATAGAGGGGTGGCAATTCTGGTGGGAAAGCATGTGTCATTTGAGGCCAAGACTATCGTAGCGGATAATGGAGGGAGATATGTGATGGTGAGTGGTAGGCTGCAAGGGACAAGGGTGGTGTTGGTAAATGTATACGCCCCGAACTGGGATGATGCTGGATTTATGAAGCGTATGTTGGGGCGCATTCCGGACCTGGAGGTAGGAGGACTGGTAATGGGAGGGGACTTTAATACAGTGCTGGACCCAGCACTGGACCGCTCCAGATCAAGGACGGGAAGGAGGCCGGCGGCGGCCAAGGTGCTCAGGGGTTTTATGGATCAGATGGGGGGAGTGGACCCATGGAGATTTGCAAGACCGCAGGCCAGGGAATTTTCTTTTTTCTCCCACGTACATAAGGTTTACTCCCGGATAGATTTCTTTGTTCTGGGTAGGGCGCTTATTCCGAGAGTGATGGGGACGGAGTATTTGGCCATAGCCGTGTCGGACCATGCCCCGCACTGGGTGGAAATGGGGCTGGGAGAGGAGAGGTACCAACGCCCGCTGTGGCGGTTGGACGTTGGACTGCTGGCTGATGAGGTGGTGTGTGGGAAGATGAGGGGGTGCATTGAAAGGTACTTGGAGGCCATCGACAACGGGGAGGTGCGAGTGGGGGTGGTATGGGAGGCGTTGAAGGCGGTGGTCAGGGGAGAGCTGATCTCCATTAGGGCTCATAGGGAGAAGACAGAGGGTATGGAAAGGGAGAGGTTAGTGGGGGAGATCTTGCAAGTGGACAGGATATACGCAGAGGCCCCGGAGGAAAGAGTACTCAGGGAACGGCGACAGCTCCAGACGGAGTTTGACCTACTGACCACGGGCAAGGCGGAGGCACAATGGAGGAAGGCGCAGGGGGCGACCTATGAGTATGGGGAAAAGGCTAGTCGGATGCTGGTGCACCAGCTCCGTAAGAGGGCGGCACTGAGGGAAATAGGGGGAATCAAAGATGGAAGGGGAGCCACGGTTCGAAGTGCCGAAAATAAATAAGGTATTTAAGGCTTTCTATGAAGAGCTGTACAGGTCCCAGCCCCCAGGGGGGTAAGGGGGGATGAGGCAATTTCTGGACCAGCTGGGGTTCCCGACGGTGGAGGAGCAGGAGGCGGTTGGTTTGGGAGCACCAATTGGGTTGGAGGAACTGAGTAAGGGCTTGGGGAGCATGCCTGCGGGGAAGGCCCCGGGGCCGGACGGGTTCCCGGTGGAGTTCTATAGAAAATATGTGGACCTGCTGGCCCCGCTGCTAGTGAGGACCTTTAACGAGGCAAGAGAGGAGGGAACCCTGCCCCAGACAATGTCGGAGGCGACAATCTCCTTGATTCTGAAGCGAGACAAGGATCCACTGCAATGTGGATCGTACAGGCCGATATCGCTCCTCAATGTGGACGCTAAGTTATTGGCAAAAGTGCTGGCCACGAGGATTGAGGACTGTGTCCCAGGGATGATTCATGAGGACCAGACGGGATTTGTAAAGGGCAGGCAGTTAAATACCAATGTGCGGCGGCTCTTAAACGTGATAATGATGACATCGGAGGAGGGAGAGGCGGAGATAGTGGCAGCTATGGATGCGGAAAAAGCCTTTGACCGATTAGAGTGGGAGTACCTCTGGGAGGTATTGCGCAGGTTTGGGTTCGGGGGAGGGTTTATTAGATGGGTTAAGCTCCTTTATAGCCCTGGTGGCGAGTGTAGTGACGAACCAGCGGAGGTCGGAGTACTTTCGGCTGTACCGAGGGACGAGGCAGGGGTGCCCCCTGTCCCCCCTGTTGTTTGCACTGGCGGTTGAACCCTTGGCCATATCACTTAGCGAGTCCAAGAAATGGAGGGGAATAGTCCGCGAGGGAGAGGAGCATCGGGTATCGCTATACGCGGATGACCTGCTGCTATACGTGGCGGACCCAATAGAGGGGATGGTGGAGGTCATGCAGACTCTGAAGGAGTTTGAGGAGTTCTCGGGCTACAAGCTTAATGTAGGGAAGAGTGAGCTTTTTGTATTACAGGCAGGGGACCAAGAAAGAGGGATAGGGGACCTACTGCTGAGGAGGGTGGAGAGGAGTTTTCGGTATCTGGGGATACAGGTGGCCAGAAGTTGGGGGGCCCTACATAAACTGAATTTGACGAGGTTGGTGGAGCAAATGGAGGAGGATTTTAAAAGATGGGACATGCTCCCGCTCTCGCATGCGGGTAGGGTGCAGTCGGTCAAAATGGTGGTCCTTCCGGGGTTTTTGTTCGTGTTTCAGTGCCTCCCCATCGTGATCACCAAGGGCTTGTTCAAGAAAGTAGGTAGGAGTATTATGGTGTATGTGTGGGCAAATAAGACACCAAGGGTTAGAAGAGGGTTCTTGGAACGCAACAGGGACCGAGGAGGGTTGGCTTTGCCAAACCTAGAGAGTTACTACTGGGCAGCAAACGTGGCGATGATCCGCAAATGGGTCATGGAGGGAGAGGGGGCGGCACGGAAGAGGATGGAGATGGCATCCTGTAAAGGAACGAGCCTGAGGGCGTTGGTAACGGCACCGCTGCCGCTCTCGCCGACAAAACACACCACAAGCCCGGTGGTGGCGGCAACGCTAAGGATCTGGGGCCAGTGGAGAAGGCACAGGGGTGCAATGGGAGCATCGGTGTGGTCCCCGATTAGGGGTAACCACCGGTTTGTCCCAGGGAAGATGGACAGGGGGTTCCAAGGCTGGCATCGGGCGGGGATTAGAAGAATGGGGGACCTGTTCATTGTCGGGACATTTGCAAGCCTAGGGGCACTGGAGGAGAAATTTGAGTTACCCCCGGGAAACGCATTTAGATATATGCAGGTGAGGGCTTTTGTGAGGCAACAGGTGAGGGAATTTCCGTTGCTCCCGGCACAAGAAGTTCAAGACAGGGTGATCTAGGGGGTATGGGTCGGGGAGCGCAAGGTGTCGGAAATATACCAAGAGATGAAAGCAGAGGGGGAAGCGTTGTAGAAGAATTGAAAGGTAAATGGGAGGAGGAGCTGGGGGAGGAGATTGAGGAAGGGCTATGGGCTGATGCCCTGGGCAGGGTTAATACCTCCTCCTCGTGTGCCAGGCTCAGTCTGATACAATTTAAGGTGGTTCACAGAGCGCATTTGACGAGGGTGAGGCTGAGTAGGTTCTTTGGAGTAGAGGATAGATGTGAAAGATGTTCAGGGAGCCCGGCGAACCATGTCCATATGTTTTGGTCATGCCCGGCATTTGAGGGGTTCTGGAGAGGAGTGGCGGGAGTAATATCTCAGGTGGTGAAAGTCCGGGTCAAGCCAAGCTGGGGGCTAGCAATATTTGGAGTAGTGGATGAGCTGGGAGTGCAGGAGGCGAAAGAGGCCGGAATTCTGCCCTTTGCGTCCCTAGTAGCCCGGCGAAGGGTCTTGCTATTGTGGAAGGAGGCGAAGCCCCCAGCCTGGAGGCCTGGATAAACGATATGGCTGGGTTCATAAAATTGGAGAGAATTAAGTTCGCTTTGAGAGGGTCTGCACAAGGGTTCTACAGGCGGTGGCAACCGTTCCTAGAATACCTCGCGGAGCGTTAGAGGAAGGTCGGTCAGCAGCAGCAGCAACCCTGGGGGAGGGGGGGGGGGGGAGAGAGATTGCTGGAGGGGACGGATGAGCGGGGGATAACATGGAGGGTGGGGGAAACTGGCATGAATGGGCGAGAGCCAGTGTATAAAGCTATGTAAATATACCATCTTGCCATGTATATATCTTGCTCAGGGAGAATTTGCGTTACTTTGTAACGGGGGGTGGGGGGGGGGGGGGGGGTTATTATTTGTAAGGGGAAAAAATTGTGTTGTTAAAAAACCTTAATAAAAATATTATTAAAAAGAAAAGAAAAGTAGCTGGTGTCAAGTCTCACCAAAAAAAAAAAGGTATTCAAAGTTAAAACATACTTTTTTTTTTTCAAGCGTTTGTCAGGTGCGGGTACATGAACAAACACATGTGTATCCGAGAGCATGGACCTCTTTTCACCAACTTTACTCAAGTAACGGGCATCCCTGAGAGTTTTTGTTTCCAAGCTGCCTTCTGTACTTCACAGTTTTCCACATGAGATTGCACCTTCCATCTGTCTGCCCATTTCACCAGTCGATGACCTCCAGAAGGCTCCTATTTCCTCCCTTGGCATTTACCACAATACCATAACTTGTATTTTCTCCTTATACCCAAGTGCAGGTCGGTTATATATAACCAGAAAAACCAAGGACTCGATTCAACTAAATGGAAACAAAGTCCCTTCAACTAAATGGAAACAAAGTCCCATAGCGAGCGTGTTTAGCCGTGTGTTTCCCAGCGCTCGTAGTGCCAAGAAACCCATGGCTATACAAGTTGTATAAGGGGCCTCAGCATGGAATGCGCGGCCGAGGCATCATATAGCCCCGTTTTTTCAGCCCCCAAGAGCGATGCCCGATTTTCCTCTCTGTTCTCCCCCCCGCCCCCCCCCCCAGTCCAAACGAACTATGGGAGGGTCCCCAGCACCCTCAGCCCGATTGCGTGTGCACAAAATCAGCCTGATTGTAACCTTGCAGTGCCAGCCTGTCAGTGCACATGACAGCTGGCAATGGCCCCTTGGCACCCAGGCAGTGCCAGGTTGGCATCCAGGTGGTGCTGGCCTTACCAAGGTGCCCAGGTGACACTACCAGTGCCAGGGTACCACCCTGTCCAAAGGACATGCAACCGGGGGCCTCCGATCCCCTGGGAGACCCTCCATGAGTGCCAGTCCCAAAGCCTCGGGCACCTCGGGAATCTGCATGTGACACCAATTGTCTTGCTCTAATATGCAGATTTGGCAAAAATTTAATGGGCAGGATTTACATCGCAACATCGCGCGAGATCGCGTTCGATTTCTCAAGATGTTCTGAGTGGGGTCCCCGGCTTTCTTCAGCCCTGATGCACTGTTTTTCAAGTGTAGCATAGCCATTGGGTTGCGCCCCAAGGCTTAACACAGATCACGGGTTGGGGTGGAAACCTACTGCATGCGTTTCCACAACCAGGAAAACACCCATCCAGCACACTTTCTGTTTCCTATTCCTTAACCAATTACATATCCAAGTTCTCCCACTGGCTCTTTAATCCTATGCATTTCTATTTTCGAGTAAGTCTGTTATGTGTTACTTTATCAAATGCCTTTTGAAATTCTTGTTACGATCCCAGTTGATATAACTGGATGGGATGATCCCAGAATGGCTCAAAAGACCATCACATTTTATAATCACAGGACTACTAACTCATTTGAACAACCAGAAAAAACATTTATTAATCATGAAAAAATTGTGGTTGTGGCATTGGACGCTGAGAAGGCGTTTGATCGGGTAGAATGGGGGTATTTGATGGCAATTCTGAAGCGGTTTGGGATTGGACCAAAATTTGTGGACTGGGTAACGCTACTATATAAGATGCTGAGGGCGAGTGTCCACACAAACATCAGCTCGAGATACTTTTCTCTCCACTGTGGGACTAGGCAGGGATGTCCTATGTCCCCTCTACTGTTTGCACTCACGATTGAGCCGTTGGCCAATGCATTAAAAAGTTCGGGGGTATGGAAAGAGATAGTGCGGGGAGGGGGGGACAGAGCATAGGGTGTCCTTATATGCCGATGACTTGTTATTATACATGTCGGACCCAAGTGTGTCAATAGGGGGAATATTGGAGCTGCTTGGGGTGTTTAGGTCTTTCTCTGGGTATAAATTAAATCTAAAGAAGAGTGAGTATTTTGTGGTGTCTCGGCCGGGGGTGGGGGTAGCCATTCCGTAGGGCAGGGACTCACTTTAGGTACCTGGGGGTGCAGGTTGCCAGGGAGTGGTGGGGGGGCTCCGCAGGCACAACATTTCTAGTTTGGTGGGGAGAGTGAAAGCTGATCTGGCAAGATGGAATGGCCTCCCTCTGTCACTGGCGGGTCGGGTACAGGTGATTAAAATGAACGTGTTGCCACGATTTCTGTTTATTTTCCAATGTCTGCCGATTTTCCTGCCAAAGGCGTTTTTCAGAGAAATTGAAGGAATGATCACCTCATTCGTATGGGGAGGGAAGATGGCCAGAGTTCGAAAGGTGCTGCTACAGAGGGGAAGGCAGGAATGGGGTTTGGGTCTTCCGAACCTGATGTATTATTACTGGGCGGCGAATGTGGAGAAGGTGCAGAGCTGGGTCAGGGGGGTTGATTCCCAGTGGGTCAGAATGGAGGAGAGTTTGTGCAGGGGGTCAGGATTGAAGGTGCTAGCAACAGCGCCGCTCCCATTGGCCCCGGGGAAATACTCAGGGAGTCCGGTAATAATAGCTTCATTGGGACTTCTGGTTGCGGCCATGCCTGAATAGGTCGCACGTTCGGCAGCTCCCGCCGGGAACGGACCTTGGGGCTCTCTAGAGCGGCCCCCACGGGACTTGTTCGACGGCTTCCAGTGTGGGAAGGTGACAGCAGGTCCCCCCGACAGTATATGGATTGGACCAGGAGCGGAGCGGTGTAAAAAGAGATCTTGGAGCAGCAAAGTGAGAGGGAGAAAAAGCAAGATGGAGACCAAGCAGCATGGGCGCAGTGGTCGCAGGAGCAGCAGGAGTTTCTTAAACGCTGCTTTGAAGAGCTGAAGACAGAAATGCTGGCGCCAATGAAGGCGGCGATTGAGAAGCTAGTGGAGACCCAGAGGGCCGCGATCCGGGAGGTGCGGCAGAAAGCCTCTGAGAACGAGGATGAGATCTTGGGCCTGGCGGTGAAGGTGGAGGCGCACGAGGCGCTGCATAAGAGGTGGGCGGAAAGATTTGAGGACCTGGAGAATAGGTCGAGGAGGAAGAATCTTCGGATTCTGGGTCTCCCTGAAGGAGTTGAGGGGCCCGATACCGGGGGCATATGTGAGCACGATGCTCAATTTGCTGATGGGCGCGGGAGCTTTCCCGAGGCCCCTGGAGCTAGATGGGGCTCATCGCGTCCTGGCAAGGAGACCAAGGCCAACGAGCCGCCAAGGGCTGTAGTGGTGAGGTTTCACCGCTTTATGGATAGAGAGTGTGTCCTGAGATGGGCCAAGAAAGAGCGGAGCAGCAGGTGGGAGAACACGGAGATCCGAATCTACCAGGACTGGAGTGCAGAGGTGGCCAAGAAGAGAGCTGGCTTTAATCGGGCCAAGGCGGTGCTCCATCAGAAGGGGGTGAAGTTCTGTATGCTGCAGCCAGCGCGATTGTTCACATTCCAAGATCGGCACCACTATTTCGAAACGCCTGAGGAGGCTTGGAGCTTTATACAGACTGAAAAGTTGGACTCAAATTGAGGGTCTGTGGTTGTGGGGGGGATGTCTGCTGTATATATGGTTTTAACTACGTGTAGGGAATGTTCCCTTGGTTGGGTGCTGCATGGGGATGGATGAAGGGATTTGATGGGGAGACTGTGGGAGAGTGTGGGCGCCGGTGGTGGAGGGAGGGGAGGCCCGGGGATGGGGGAATTGAGATAAGGCCGCAAATGGAGCTGTGCCAGAGGGGGCGGGGCGGCTCAGGAAAGCGCGGCTTTTTCCCGCGCTAGGGAAGGACGGCGGTGGGGGTCGGAGGAGCGCACACTGAATGCTAGGGAGGAGGGGGAGGGGGGATTCCCACACTGGGGGGGTCGATGGGAAGGCGGGAGAGGCCCGGGTCAGCAGGAGTCAGCTGACTTACGGGAGTGTTATGGGGGGAGCAAAAGAGTTAGATATGGATCTAGCGGGGGGGGGGGGGTATAGGGTTGCTGCTGCATTGGCCAATGGGGAACTGGAAATAGGAGAGGTGGTCGGGGCGGGGGTCCACCGTCTGGGGGACTGGAGGGTGCGGGAGGCACACGCACGTGACTGGCCTAGAAAAGGAGATGGCTAGTCTGCGGAGGGGTGGGGTGAGAAGCCCCCCAATCCGGCTGATAACTTGGAATGTGAGGGGTCTGAATGGGCCGGTTAAGAGGGCCCGAGTGTTCGCGCACTTAAAGGGACTGAAGGCAGACGTGGTCATGCTTCAGGAGACACATTTGAAGGTGGCAGACCAGGTCAGGTTGAGAAAGGGATGGGTAGGACAGGTATTCCATTCGGGGCTAGATGCGAAGAACAGAGGGGTTGCAATACTGGTGGGGAAGCGGGTGTCGTTTGAGGCCAAGAATATTGTAGTGGATAATGGGGGTCGATACATGATGGTGAGCGGTAGGTTGCAGGGGGTGTGGGTGGTATTGGTAAGCGTATACGCCCCGAACTGGGATGATGCCGGATTTATGAAGTGCATGCTGGGTCGGATTCCGGACCTGGAGGAAGGAAGCTTGATAATGGGGGGGGGGGGGGGGGGGGTGATTTCACACGGTGCTGGATCCAGCATTAGATCGCTCCAGATCCAAGACTGGGAAGAGGCCGGCTGTGGCCAAGGTGCTTAGGGGGTTTATGGACCAGATGGGGGGAGTGGATCCATGGAGGTTTGCTAGGCCCCTGGCCAGGGAATTCTCATTCTTTTCCCATGTACATAGAGCCTACTCCCAGATAGATTTTTTTGTTCTGAGCAGGGCGCTGATCCCGAAGGTGGAGGGAACGGTGTATTTGGCCATAGCCATCTCAGACCATGCCCCGCATTGGGTGGAGCTGGAGTTGGGGGAGGAGAGGGACCAGCGCCCGCTGTGGCGTCTTGATGTGGGATTACTGGCGGATGAGGAGGTGTGCGGGAGGGTGCGGGGGTGCATTGAGAGATACTTGGAGGCGAATGACAACGGAGAGGTGCAGGTGGGGGTAGTCTGGGAGGCGTTGAAGGCGATGGTCAGGGGAGAGTTAATTTCCATTAGGGCCCATAGGGAGAAGAGAGAGGGCAGGGAGAGGTTGGTGGGGGAGATCTTAAGGGTGGACAGGAGATATGCAGAGGCCCCCGAGGTGGGACTACTTCGGGAGCGGCGAAGCCTCCAGACGGAGTTTGACCTGTTGACCACAGGGAAAGCAGAGGCACAGTGGAGGAAAGCACAGGGGGCGACGTACGAGTATGGGGAGAAGGCGAGTCGGATGCTGGCACACCAGCTCCGTAAAAGGTGGGAGCGAGGGAGATAGGTGGAGTTAAGGATAGCAGGGGGAATACGGTGCGGAGTGCGGTGAGAGTAAACAAGGTATTTAAGGACTTCTATGAGGAGCTGTACAGATCTGAGCCCCCAGCGGGGGAAGAGGGGATGCGACGATTTTTGGATCAACTGAGGTTCCCGAGGGTGGAGGAGCAGGAGGTGGCTGGTTTAGGGGCGCCAATTGGGTTGGAGGAGCTGGTTAATGGATTGGGGAACATGCAGGCAGGGAAGGCCCCGGGGCCACATGGGTTCCCGGTCGAGTTTTATAGGAACTATGTGGACCTGCTCGGCACGTTGTTAGTGAGAACTTTCAATGAGGCAAGGGAGAGGGGGACCCTGCCCCCGACAATGTCCGGGGCGTTCATCTCGCTGATACTGAAGCGGGAGAAGGACCCGCTGCAATGTGGGTCGTATAGACCGATCTCGCTCCTCAATGTGGATGCTAAGTTGCTGCCAAAAGTGCTGGCTACGAGAATTGAGGACTGTGTCCCTGGGGTGATTCATGAGGACCAGACGGGATTTGTAAAGGGCAGGCAGCTAAACACTAATCTGCAGAGGCTCCTCAACGCGATTATGATGCCATCGGTGGAGGGAGAGGCGGAGGTAGTGGCAGCTATGGATGCGGAGAAGGCCTTCGACCGGGTGGAATGGGAGTACCTCTGGGAAGTGCTGCGCAGATTTGGGTTCGGGGAGGGGTTTATCAGTTGGGTTAGGCTCCTATATAGAGCCCCGGTGGCGAGTGTGGCTACGAATCAGCTGAGGTCGGAGCACTTTCGGCTGTACCGAGGGACGAGGCAGGGGTGCGCCCTGTCCCCCTTGTTGTTTGCATTGGCAATTGAGTCTTTGGCGATGCCACTAAGGGAGTCCAGGAAATGGAGGGAGTTGGTCCGAGGGGGAGAGGAACATCGGGTGTCGCTTTATGCGGACGACCTGTTGCTGTACGTGGCAGATCCAGTGGAGGGGTTGGTGGAGGTCATGCGGATCCTAAGGGAGTTTGGGGACTTCTCGGGCTATAAGCTCAACGTAGGGAAAAGTGAGCTCTTTGTGGTGCATCCAGGGGACCAGGGAAGGGGGATAGACGACCTTCCATTGAAGAGGGCGGAAAGGAACTTTCGGTACTTGGGGATCCAGGTGGCTGGGAGCTGAAAGTCCAGGTCAAGCCGAGTTGGGGGTTGGCATTATTTGGGGTAACGGACGAGCCGGGAGTGCAGGAGGCGAAAGAGGCCGGTATCCTGGCCTTTGCGTCCCTGGTAGCCCGGCGGAGGATCTTCTTACTATGGAAGGATGCGAAGCCCCCCAGTGTGGAAGCCTGGATAAATGACATGGCAGAGTTCATTAAGCTGGAGAGGATAAAGTTTGCCTTACGAGGAACTGTGCAGGGGTTCTTCAGGCGGTGGCAACCGTTCCTAGACTATCTCACGGAGTGCTAGTTGGAGGTCAGCAACAACCCGGGGCGGGGGGGGGGGTTCCCCAAGGGTACTCCTGAATGTCATATGGGGGGGGTTAATATATGCGGAGAAACCCAATGTATAAGTAGTTTATTATTTTTGATTGTGGTGTTTGTGTTCTTTTTGTTATGGGGGGGTGCTTGTTTGTTAAAAAATTGTTGGAAAAATTTGAATAAACATTTTTTAAAAAAATAATAGCTTCATTGAGAATTTGGAGGCAGTTTTGCCAACACTTCGGGTTGGGGGCCGGATCAAGGGAAATGCAGGTTCGGGGGAACCACAGATTTGAGCCAGGGAAGTGGGATGGAAATTTTCGGAAATGGGAGAAGAGGATTAAGACACTAAAAGATTTGTTTCTTGGGGGTCGGTTTGAAGGATTGAAGGAGCTGGGAGCGAAGTATGGTCTGCAGCAGGGGGAAATGTTTAGGTACATGCAGGTTCGAGATTTTGCCGGAAAGGAGATGCAGAGTTTCCCGGTGGAGCCGGCCTCCACATTGCTGGAGGAGGTGCTGACGACGACGGGGGGACTGGAGAAGGGGGTAGTGTCGACGGTTTACGGGGCTATTTTGGAAGAGTAGAAGGCACCACTGGAAGGGATCAAAGCAAAGCACCACTGGAAGGGATCAAAACAAAGTGGGAGGAAGAGTTAGGAGAGGGTATGGAGGAGGGGGTCTGGTGTGAGGTGCTCCAGAGAATGAACGCCTCCACCTCGTGCGCGAGGTTGGGCTGATACAGCTGAAGGTGGTATATAGAGCACACCTCACAAGGGCAAGGATGAGCCGATTCTTTGAAGGGGTAGAAGATGTGGGTGAACTTTGCAGGGAGGTGCCCCGCAAATCACCTTAATTTGTTTTGGTCCTGTCCGAAGCTGGAGGATTACTGGAAGGAGGTGCTTAGGGTAATCTCTAAAGTGGTGAACGTGAAACTGGACCCGGGCCCTCGGGGGGGGCCATATTCAGGGTGTCGAACCAGGCAGGATTGGAAACTGGTGCGGAGGCGGATGTTGTAGCCTTCGCCTCGTTGATTGCCCGAAGGCGGATCCTGATGGGATGGAGAGCAGCCTCTCCACCCTGTGCCCTGGCGTGGCGGGGGGACCTGTTGGAATTCTTGACTCTTGAGAAGGTTAAGTTTGAACTGAGGGGAAGGATGGAGGAGTTCTACAATCCATGGGCATTATTCATTATGCACTTTCAAGAACTGGATAACTTTGAACATTAGTTTGGGGGGGGGGGGGTGGTGAGGGTTGGGCGGAGGGGAACTGTGTGTGTTAATGGTGACTATGGGTAATTCCTGATTCATTTTTGTCATTTGTTTGTGTTAACATGCGGGCTAAT
Organism: Scyliorhinus torazame; assembly: GCF_047496885.1. NCBI lineage: Eukaryota > Metazoa > Chordata > Chondrichthyes > Carcharhiniformes > Scyliorhinidae > Scyliorhinus > Scyliorhinus torazame. The sequence goes on from NC_092715.1 coordinate 182,387,785, forward strand.
ATTTGGTGGGAGGATGGGATCGTTGCTATTGATATGGGGATTGACATTATATTTGTTACTGATTATTGTTTATTGATGGTGGGTGCAAACTTGAGAGAAAATGTGAAAGAAGAGGAGAATAAAAATATATTTTTTCAAATCATGAAAAAATTGATGGAATACTCCTTTACTCCCGCTTAGTTTAACAATTACACATGTTTTAGGATTAATGCGAATTACAAGTACATAACTTAATAGTTTCATTAACACAATCCCTTTTAAGCACACAAGATGACTGGCAAATGACCATCTCTGGTGCATAGGTACCAGTGAACTCCGAGTGAATGTTTGTGGATGTCTCCTCGGAATCGCCCCAAACACACTTTAATATTTTTTCGCATAATTATGTTTTCCAAGTGGTTTTCCAAATTACACTTTTAAACAAAGTTTCTGCTCCACTTTTTAAAAATAAGTTTCATTTTTTCCAATTAAGGGGCAATTTAGTGTGATCAATTCACCTAGCCTGCACATTTTTGGGTTGTAGGGGTGAGACCCAGAGACTGGGAGAATGTGCAAACTCCACAAGGACAGTGACCCGGGGTCAGGCTCGAACATGGCTCCTCGGCGCCGTGAGGCAGCAATGCTAACCACTGCGCCACTGTGCCGTCCCAACTCAAGGAAAAATAAGGGTTTTTAAGCTAGTAAAGACAGGACACGAGGTCTGTATAAATTGCACTGAACCTGCTATTGATCTGTAATAGGAAATGAATTATTGAATTGTTAATGACAATATAATCATGTAAGATTTCTGCCATTATCCACATCTAAGTTTTTTAATGTAATCCTTTTTTTTTATTGTAGATATTCCTCGGCTGAAATTAGGAGACAATGTTTTCAACAAACAAATCCAGCAACTGTTTGTCAACAACGCACTTCAAGTGCCTATGGCTCCACTTCATTACAGATAGTAAGTAAAGATTTAGTTTCAATTCATGTGAGATTGCAAGGCATATAGTGTGTATCGTTTCTTTAATTTAAAGAATTAAACCGAGACATCAATTTAACTTGTACTTCGAACTAAGGGATCATTATGAGATTTCCCACAAACTCATTCACTAATGTTACAAGAAAGGAAAAGTACAATGATGGTTAGAAAAATTAATGTAGATTAACTGGGAGAGCAGCAGTTCCATTATTATTGCATCAAAGATGTTCATAATTTCCAGTTCATTTTGAAGCTCTTAAGATTAAGGATGTTAACACTGAGGAATGGCTCCCCCACCAAGCAGTCCTCTGTCAATTGTCCTATAATCAGAGTGAAACACACAATGCTCTGTTCAACAATGTACCTTAATGTTCCGGGTGCGGCTATGCAGAGCTAGGTCGCATATTCGGCAGCTCCTGCTTGGAACGGACTTTTGGGCTCTTTTACAGGGCCCCCATGGCATTTGTTTGACATTTCCTGGTGTGGGAAGAAGGCTGCAATATTCCCCCGACAGTGTCCCCCAGGAAGGGTATGTCTCTGGGTTGCCAGACACGGCAGAAACAGTAAAACATTTGGCTGCAACTGCAGGATAAACAGGGCCTCTTCCAGCATGCAGGCGGGGGAAGGGCAAGCTTAAAGCTGCAAGCTGACCTGAGGGCCTGTATCAAAGGTGAATTCTAGCAGCAGAGGGAACAACTGTGAAAAGATCTCATCAAGGCCACTGAAGGTACTTCCGGTTGCGGTGATGCCTAGCTAGCCGCACGCTTCGGCGGCTCCAGCTCTGACGGACCTTCGGGCTCTTTTAAGAGCCCCAACGGGGAATTTTTCGACGACGCAACCCGGTGTGGGGTGTGTGAGAAGGGAGTCCCCCCCCCCCCCCCCCCCCCCCCCCCAAACGAAGGAGGAAAAAACCGGCAGCTGCAGCGCGAGGAATCGTCAGAAAGAGAGAAGTACAAGATGGCGGCGGAGAAAGCGCAGGCGACATGGGGGCCTGAGCAGGATGAAATTGTGAGATGGTGCGTGGAGCTGCTGAAGAGGGAGGTGCTGACCCCGTTGCTACAGGCAATTGAGGGGCTCAAGGAGACATTAAAGACCCAGGAGACAGAGCTCCGCGTGGTGGAGCAGAAGGTGACAGATATTGAGGACGAGATCCTGGGCCTGGCGGTTAAGACACAGACGCACGAGGCACTTCATAAAAAGTGTACTGAAAGGATCGAAGCCCTAGAAAATGGAGCGCGAAGGAAGAACCTTCGGATACTGGGTCTCCCTGAGGGTGTGGAAGGAGTGGACTGTGGAGCGTACGCAAGTACGATGCTGAGCTCACTGATGGGTGCTGAGGCCCCGACAGGCCCCTTGGAGGTGGAGTGGGCAAATCGGATTCTGGCGAGAAGACCAAAAGCGGGAGAACCACCCAGGGCGATAATCGTGCGATTTTACCGCCTTAAGGATAGAGAAGAGGTCCTGAGATGGGCTAAAAAGGTGCGGAGTAGCAGATGGGAGAATGCAGTGGTACGGGTATACCAGGATTGGAGTGCGGAGGTGGCGAGAAGGAGGGCGAGCTTCAACCGAGCCAAAGAGGTGTTGCATAAAAGGAAGGTGAAGTTCGGGATGCTGCAGCCGGCAAGACTATGGGTCACGTATCAGGAGAGACACCATTATTTCGAGACGGCGGAGGAAGCATGGACCTTCATCAAAGAAGAGAAATTGGATCGGAACTGAGGGACTGATGCTGCAGGAAATGTTATTGTTAATGTTATGGTTGAAGTTAATTGAGAAGTAAATTGGGAAGGGGGGAGACATTGGGGAAATGTGGGCGCCGGTGAGGGGGGAAAGACGGGACATAGTTGGAGAATGGGGAAGGGGAGGGGTCAGGGAAAGGGATGTTCCCGCGCCAGAAAGAATAAGGCGGGAAGACAGGCGCAAGGCGGATGGGAGTTCCCCACACGGGGGGGTCGAGGAGTGAGCAGGAGTAGCCGGGGTCAGTTGAAGTCAGCTGACTTACAGAAGTAATATGGGGGGAGCAATCATGCTGGAAAGAAATCTAGCGGGGAGGGGGGGAGGGAGGGGGGGGGACAACTGGGTTGCTGCTGCGGAAATCCAAAAGGAAATGGCTAAAGACTGGGTGGGCGGGGATGGTGTGCGACGCTGGGGGAGCGAGCGGGAGCGCGGAGGCGGGATATGAGACTGGCCTAGAGAAGGTAATGGCTAGTCGACACGGGAAGGGGGCAGGTAGCCCCCTAGTGAGGCTGATCACGTGGAACGTGAGAGGGCTGAACGGACCGATAAAAAGGGCCCGAGTGCTCGCGCATTTGAAAGGACTAAGGGCAGACGTAGTTATGCTCCAAGAGACGCACCTAAAGGTGGCGGACCAAGTTAGGCTAAGGAAAGGATGGGTGGGACAGGTGTTCCACTCAGGACTGGACGCAAAGAATAGAGGGGTGGCCATTTTGGTGGGGAAACGGGTAGCATTTGAAGCAAAGAACATCGTAGCAGATAGCGGAGGTAGATATGTAATGGTGAGTGGCAGGCTGGAGGGAATGGAGGTCGTCCCAAACTGGGACGATGCGGGATTTATGAGACGGATGCTGGGGCGTATACCGGACCTGGAGGTAGGAAACTTGATTTTAGGAGGGGACTTTAATACGGTGCTGGACCTGGGGCTAGATAGATCCAGCTCAAGGACCGGAAGAAGGCCGGCAGCGGCCAAGGTACTTAAGGGGTTTATGGACCAAATGGGGGAGTGGATCCATGGCGATTTCTTAGACCTAGGGCTAGGGAGTTTTCCTTCTTCTCCCATGTCCATAAAGTGTACTCCCGGATAGATTTTTTTGTTTTGGGAAGGTCATTGATCTCTAGGGTGGAAGAAGCTGAGTACTTAGCCATAGCGGTTTCGGATCATGCCCCACATTGGGTGGACCTGGAATTAGGAGAGGAAAGGGAGCAGAGAACACTCTGGCGATTAGATGTGGGATTGATGGCGGATGAGGGAGTGTGTGCAAGAGTGCGGGGGTGTATTGAGAGATACCTGGAGGTCAATGACGACGGCGAGGTCCCTGTGGGAGTGGTATGGGAAGCACTAAAAGCGGTGGTCAGAGGAGAGCTGATCTCTATTGGGGCCCACAAAAGGAAAACAGAGGCCAAGGAAAGGGAAAGATTACTGGGCGAGATTTTAAGGGTGGATAGGGAATTTGCAGAGACCCCGGAGGAGGAATTGTACAGGGAGAGGAGACGACTCCAGACGGAATTTGACCTTCTGACCACCAGAAAGGCGGAGGTACTGTGGAGGAAGGCACAGGGGAGGAGGTATGAATATGGGGAAAAGGCTAGTCGCCTGTTGGCTCATCAATTGCGAAAGAGGGCAGCAGCGAGGGAAATAGGAGGAATTAGAGACGAAAGGGGAGACACGGTGCGAAGGGCAGGAAAGATAAATGAGGTGTTCAAGACCTTCTATGAGGAACTGTATAGGTCTCAACCCCCAGAGGGAGAGGAGGGGATGCAGCAGTTCCTGGACCAATTGAGGTTCCCGAAAGTGGAGGAGCGGGGGGTGGTAGGCCTGGGGGCACCGATTGGGGTGGACGAGGTTATTAAGGGACTGGGAAGCATGCAAGCAGGGAAGGCCCCAGGACCAGACGGGTTCCCGGTGGAGTATTACAGAAAATATGTGGACTTGTTGGCCCCGTTGATGGTGAGGACGTTCAATGAGGTCAGGAAAGGGGGGACTCTACCCCCGACGATGTCGGAGGCTACGGTATCGTTAATTTTGAAGAGGGATAAAGATCCGTTGCAGTGCGGGTCCTATAGACCCATTTCATTATTGAACGTGGACGCCAAAGGTACTGGCATCGAGGATAGAGGACTGTGTCCCGGGGGTGGTGCACGAAGACCAGACAGGGTTCGTAAAAGGGAGACAACTGAATGTTAACGTGCGACGACTATTAGGGGTGATAATGATGCCCCCAGTGGAGGGGGAGGCAGAGATAGTGGCGGCAATGGACGCAGAGAAGGCATTTGATAGGGTGGAGTGGGAGTATTTATGGGAAGTGTTAAGGAGGTTTGGGTTTGGGAACGGGTTTATTAACTGGGTTAGACTTCTTTATGGGGCTCCAACGGAAAGACTGGAGAGAAAGTCCTGTAAAGGGACGAGTTTAGAGGCGCTGGTGACGGCGCCGCTACCGATCTCACCTAAAAAGTTTACCACGAACCCGGTGGTGGCGGCAACATTGAATATCTGGGGACAGTGGAGGCGACAGAGAGGGGTGCGGGGAGCCCTGGTGGGGTCCCCAATCAGGAACAACCATAGGTTCGCCCCAGGAAGAATGGATGGAGGATTTCAGAGCTGGTACCAGTTGGGAGTTAGGAGGGTGGGAGATTTATTTATAGATGGGACTTTTGCGAGCTTGGGAGCATTGGAGGAAAAGTATAAGTTGCCCCGGGGAAATTTCTTGCGATATATGCAGGTGAGGACGTTTACTAGACAACAGGTGAGGGAATTTCCGTTGCTCCCGACACAGGGGATACAGGACAGGGTGCTTTCAGGGGTGTGGGTCAGAGAGGGCAAGGTGTCAGAGATTTATAGAGAGATGAGGGAAGAGGGGGAGGAGTCGGTGGGCGAACTAAAAGGAAAGTGGGAAGAAGAACTAGGGGAGGAGATAGAGGAGGGTATGTGGGCTGATGCCCTAAGCAGGGTAAATTCCTCTTCCTCATGCGCCAGGCTTAGCCTGATTCAATTTAAGGTGCTACATAGAGCACACATAACGGGAGCAAGATTGAGCAGGTTCTTTGGAGTGGAGGACAAATGTGGGAGGTGTGGCGGGAGCCCGGCAAACCACGCACATATGTTTTGGGCGTGCCCGGCACTGGAAGGGTATTGGAAGGGAGTGACTGGAGTAATTTCGCGGGTGGTGAAGGCCCGGGTCAAACCAGGCTGGGGGTTAGCTCTGTTTGGAGTTGCGGAAGAGCCGGGAGTGCAGGAGGCGAAAGAGGCCGACGTTGTGGCCTTTGCGTCCCTAGTAGCCCGGCGCAGGATCCTACTCATGTGGAAGGAGGCGAAACCCCCCGGACTGGAGGCCTGGGTAAATGATATGGCGGGGTTCATTAAACTGGAGCAGATAAAGTTTGCCCTGAGAGGATCGGCTCAAGGGTTCACCAGGCGGTGGCAGCCATTTCTCGACTACCTCGGGGAACGTTAGAGGGAAGACAGATGACCAGCAGCAGCAACCCAGGGGGAAGGGGGGGGGGTTTAGTTTAGTTTAGGTCAAAGATAAAGGGGTTTTGTTACTTGTGTATTGTTAAAAATTTCTGTATTGTTATTGTTGCGTTTGCTTTGTAAGAGGGGAAAAATTGTTGTTTGGGAAAAAAATTTCAATAAAACATATTTAAAAAAAAAAAAAACAATGTACCTTAATCCCACTCTCAAAACCTACTGATAATTCAATTTCCCAAACCATTATCCTTCTGACTTGTGTGACTGGTCATCTTCATTCAATTATTTGAGGAAAAAATAAAGCTGGAGAATGATTCTTGTTTGATGAGGATGACTACACCAGTATTGTTCTTCATTCTATTAAGTGGACGTCTAATATTTATGTGTGCCAATTGATAGCTTTCAAATGTTTAAATATTGTACAAAAACAATGGATTAAATTGGTGAATAATTTGGGTATTTGTAAATGGGAACATACACTAATTTCATTCCAGATATTTGTTTCAATTCTTACAATTATTTGAAAGAAAAAAAGAAAGACTTGCATTTATAGAGCACTGTTCATAATCACCGAATGTCTCAAACCAATTTCCTGTCAATTAAGTACTTTTCAAAGTATTGTAATGTTGGAAAAATGGCAGGCTCCCTGCTCCCTGCTCCCCAAACTCTCTCAAACAGCAAGTGATCGTAACCATATAATCTTTTTTTTGTGATGTTGATTTGAGGGATAAAAATTGACCACCTTTGCTGATGGATGTTTCCATCAAAATGTCTGCCAATCTTATTAATTTGCATAGTACGGTTACCATTGACAAAAAACAACAGAACCATCAACAGTCTGGGACCAAGGAACGCAACAAGTTTTCAAATGCATTACAGATCTTTTCAGGATAAACCATTTTTTTAAAAACTATTTGAAAAATTGCTGTGAAACATCAAAAATTTTTTTTTTTTTTTTTGCTGCACCTTAATTTCTGGGAATTTTGAATGTGAACCAGAATAATTGCAGGAAATTTGTATACGGCTGCTCACCTCGTGGAGGTTAGGGAAACGGGGATTGTCATAATGTTGATATGAGCTGAGATGTGTGCAAGGACAGGGATGGGTGAATTGATTGAGACTTAATTACCTGCCTGACTTGCAAGTGCCCGAATATCCTCAATCTTTTTCATGGGCATTTGTTGTACTCCCTGCTGCATATCTCAATAACAACAACTTGCATTTATCGAACACTTTCAACGTAGCAAAACATCCCAAGGCATGATGCAGGAGTGCTATCAAATAAAATTTGACATGGAGCCACGTAAGATATTAGAACAGCTGAACAAAAGCTTGGTCAAAGAGGTCGGGTGGAATTCTCTGTCCCCGGGACATCGAGAATGTGCTCCCTGATGGGATGGAGAATTGGGTGTCGGGCAAAATTGTGATCGGCGCCTGGTGCCGAACCAAATTCCATGCTCTAACCCTTTGTTGATGGTATAAATGAGTTCTACGCCACACACCAGCGGGAGAATGGAAATAAATGCAAATTGATCCCGGCGTGGGGGGGGGGGGGGGGTCTCCCTTCAGGGGCGATATGCTCCGTCCTCCTGTGATTCTCCGGTCCCCAAGGCCGAGAATCACGTCAGTGAGGTTCACTTGTGAACCTGACATGGTTGACCTCGCGGTTGCCTCCTTGGCCTACCACAAGGACCACCGTGCCAGGGCCACGATGGTCGAGACCATCCGAAGCTCATCCCTCCACACTAGACTGCAGCCCCCAAATTTCCAGGTACCCCCTCTCACAGGGGCCCCTGTGTTAGGGAGACATCTTCCCCCAAAAAAGAGACCCCTGTCTGGAAACTGGCGAGCAGTCCAGAGACGCATTGTAGCTATAATAGAAGGTAAGAGAGACCATGGGGGAAGGTGGACATAACTCGACATGGAGGATATGAGGAACCATGGAGGTGATGAAGGGTCATAGCTTGGCATAAGGGCACATGTGTAAGACCTTTTGAGCTTATCTTTCAAAACATTCCCTCATCCAGACTATGGTTCACAACAACTCTGAGGGGCCGTGAACCATGAATCCCTTAAAAGCTGGCCTTACTCCATGAAGATTACAGGGGTATTGATGATGCCTTATCCATTATGGAAATGATCGGGTCACGAGTGTCGGATGTGGGTTTGCGCCTAGCAGTAGCCCACACACTTGACTCTCACTTGTGAAAATTAGGGGCGCCAGAAATGGATTTGGGAATCTCAATTGGGCCCCGGCTGCCATTTTTTCACCCCCACTGAATCTCCCCAACTTGTGAAAATCCAGCTTTCTATCTCTCCACCTCTCTCTGCAGCTGCAAGGCATTCTTTCATTCTCTTCCCTATCTTAACACATCCTTCACCTTGTCAAGAGCAAGCTTCCTAGTGGAGTGGACATCATCTACAGGATGGTCGGAAAACTTTGCAACCTCAACTGGTTGAAATCGAAGAAGAAGGCAACACTGACATTTTCAGTTTGAGGATAACAATGCTATCTCCACTCTCTCGGAAGACAATCTTCAAGCTATGTTTAACACCTTCACAAAAGCATACCAAAGAATAGGTCTCGGCCTCAAGGTGACCCAATTCCTTTACCAAACCTCCCCAGGGCAGGATTCAGTCTCTTTGTTAATGCGGAGATCCAACATTGCATCCGATCTGCGAGTGCCACCTTCGGACGCCTAAGGATGAGAGTCTTCGATGATCACATCTATGCTGAGACCAAAATCCTTGTGTACAAGGTAGTCATCCTCCCAACACTTTTTTTATGACTCAGAAACTTGGACTAGGTACTTAAAGTCCTGGAGAGGTACCATCAATGCTGTCAGAGACAGATTCTCTGCATCAGCTGGGAGGACAGGTGTACTAACACCAGTGTCTTTGAAGGAGCCAAGATTGCCGTGTGCTTAAGATGCCAGAGACCCGACTGCCAAAACCAGATCATCTTCGCCCCACTCGAGGAAGGCTCCAGGACACGAGAAAGACAAAAGCTTCAAAGACAGACACCCTGAAGGCTTACCTCAAGAAATGCACCATAGATGTCCACATGCGAGACTCTTGCTCAAAAGAGGCCTACTTTGAGGAGCCTCCTGATTTGAAGGAACACAATTCTTGGAGAACAAGACAAGAGGAGGTCCAGAAAATGAGCCTGTGAAAGAAATACCAGCGATCTAGAGTCCAAGGACTGATCCCACTTCCTGGAAACGGCGGTTAGAGATGTCTCTCTCAGCTAGGGATCATCAGCCATGCAAAGACCCAAAGAACCCATGCCTTGTGATCACTGAAGACCTTCATGTGCCTCAGTGTCAAATTCTGATTGATAATTGCTCTTGTGAAATGTTGTCGGACATTTTATTATGCAAAAGCATGATACAAATTCATGTTGCTGAGGCAAACTGTGACATCTGCATTTTGTAAAGAAACACGAGGTGAGTTGAACATTTTTATTTGTGTATGTCCCTGCAGAGAAACCATAAACCAAGATAGCCATTCCTAATTAACCTCCAATGAAGGAATTAACCAGTAAGATTTAAATTTTTGCAATTTTAACTTGCCATAAATCAGAACCAACAAATGTTAAACCTGAATCAGCAAGCCAATAATACTTCAAATAAAAAGCTAAGTTTTATTTTAAATGCTCTTACACTTGCACTATGACAAGCTCCCACATCACCCGTCGTACTTGCACTATGACAAGCTCCCACATCACCCGTGGTACAACTGTGGCACCAAATAGCTACACTGTTCCAAAATCTGCTGTTCTTTATCTATGTAGGGTAGGTCAGACACCTACTGATAGTTTTTAGTTCAGGTTTATGATCATTATCAGCAAGGCACACTTCTCTGAGCCCTCTCTCCCTTCTGTCACCATAGTTCTGATGGTCCAGCCTTTCAAATCACCATTAAATAACGCTCCTGTTCAAAGTTTGGCCTTTTCTGGGAAAACGCTCAGCTGCGTCTCCAGGCTATTTACCCAGCTTTCCAGGCTTTGAACCTTTTTTAGTTAGCTCGATTAGTACCTCCAAGTAATCCTCTGCCAAACAAGAAAACTTAACCTCTTCCTGAGAGTGTGAACATAGAACATACAGTGCAGAAGGAAGCCATTCGGCCCATCAATTCTGCACCGATCAACTTAAGCCCTCACTTCCACCCCACCCCCCTAACCCAATAACCCCTCATAACCTTTTTGGACACTAAGGGCAATTTAGCATGGCCAATCCACCTAACCTGCACGTCTTTGGACTGTGGGAGGAAACCGGAGCACCCGGAGGAAACCCACGCAGACGCGGGGAGAAATTGCAGACTCCGCACAGACAGTGACCTAGCGGAATCGAACCTGGGACCCTGGAGCTGTGAAGCCACAGTGCTAACCACTATGCCACCGTGCTGAAAAATTTTCTGTGTTATTCTTTCTCTTTGTGTACGTAGCTGTGCCTTTGCTCTTCAGCTCATCGTTTTCCTTTGCCTGTCAGGCACACTCCTTCCTGTTTCTTCCAGGTCAAAGGTCAGCTGTGTTGATTGCAAGAAAATAGATTTACAGTTGATGCAAACTTTATGTACTTTTCAAACATGTGTACTTTTCAAACATTCTTAAAACCATCACAGATTTTACAGACCTTTTAGAAAAATTACAAATTTTCATTTTTGTACCTCTATCATTTGTTCAGTTTTATCATTTTCACTTTGTGATTTAGGAATATTACATCTGCTCAAACTGGTTTCATTTGGGTTTTACGTGGATCTTCAGCCAAACTTAACAGCAGACGACCAGAAAAGCCCCACAGAAATTCCCCCCTTATGGTTCAAAAATGGAGCAGAGAGGGTGGGGTGTAGCAAGTTAAATTTGCACCACATCAGTACCAGACAATGCCCATCTCCAGTAACAAACACCAAAATGCTGAGCATCACCAAGCACCTCTGACCTTTGATTAGAAGCTTACCTCAGCCAGCTATGTAAATATCATGGCTACAAGAATAGTGATGGTCCAATACCGTGTGCTTTATCTCTGACCTTTCCGCCTACTAGAGTCAAATCAAGACAGTGATGAAATACCTAGTGCTGGCCTGGATGGATAAATGTACAACAACTTTTTAAGCACCTCCACACCATCCAGGATGGAGCAATTTCCTTGATTGAGCCTGAAGACAGGATTTCCAGGATCTCCAATGTCCACTCCTTGGGACACCAGCACAATATGGCTGCAGAATGTATTAACGACTGAATATGCTAGAACAGTTCACAAAGATGGCAACACTTCTCTTCTCCCTTGACCTGTGCCACTGGGAATGACAATAACAGCAATGTTATAAGAACAGCATTTCTTCCAAGTTTCATTCAAGACCACAAGTAACTGAGAAACTGAGTGAAATCTGCTTGATGTATTCATTGTTGAAGGTGGGATGCCCTTACTTTGGTAGTCAGACTTGGACAGATATCATTTTCTTTTTCATTGTTGCCAGATCAAAAGGCTGGAATTTACTGTCACACCACAGTGGCAGCACAGAAAACACAGCAGCCAATATGCACATAGAAGCTCCCACAAATCGTAATGTATTAATGACCAGATACACACTTTTTGTGTGTGTGTGTGTGTGATGTTAATTGAGGGATAAATGTTAGCCAGGCCACCAGGGCTAACTTCAGTGTTAAGCATCATCTGTTGAAGCCATACTCTGGCATGCTAGCCTCTGTCACATTCGCTGTTGGGGAAGACAATGGCCTGAGAAGGTGCATGATTCTCTGGGCCCTATCCTCTGCCTGCTGAGCTTTTTGTTTCTGATTGCCTTTTTGTAGCCATCTGGGATGGCCACTTCCAACTAAGTACAGAGCAACTCGCAGAGTCTGATGGGCAAAATGGACAAGCCAAGAGTCAGGCAGGCTCAGAGCCTGAAATGCATATTTGTCAGTAAAGTCCAGACGGCATAGATACTCCATCCCATTAGCATGTTAATCAGGCCGATTAGCAGGCGATGGCCCATTTCCCCCAAAACAAAGGTACTCCAGCAACTGCGACAGTCCCAGACATTTCGGCATGACTCCCTGTCTAAGGGAAACGCAAACAACGGGGTCAATGACCGCTTGGGATCGCTCAGTCATCCAGATCCCCGCCCTCTTATTGGTTAAGGAATAGAACAGAGTGATCAGGGATCACCCAATTAGTAAGGCCCAAATCGAAGGACCGGCCAAAAGAGTGCGAAAGCCCCCCCCCCCGAGTATAAAGGAAGAGTTCGCCATATGCTCGCTCCCTTTTGGCCTTGGTCACAGCCATTGCCAACTGCAGTAATACCAGAAGCAAGTTCGAGTTCACTGCCCACTACCAGACAGATGAGCCCAGCTGAGCAGCAATTACCACTTCGAACCCAAGAGACCCTGAATTGAACAGCGGCCACTGTTTCCTGACCTAAGCCGGGTGCCCGAAGTTAAGTACAGGTTGTCTTAGTAATAGGTGTAGTTAACTAGTAGTGTTTATGTTGCATGATTGATTGTCTGTAAATAAAGTACCCTTGACCTTGAACTAACTAACTGGCGTTTGGCTCTTTGATCGTTAGCCGGTTGAAACTTGTGGTGGTATCATTCGATACCTGGCGACTCTAAGCATTCGGACATAGACAATATAGAAAGAAGGCAGATTTACTGTTTGCCCTAACTGGAACAGAGCCACAGAAAGTAGAGATAAATCAACAACATCTTCCAATACCCTTCCCTCCAGGAGACGTGCTATCAGTAACTGTCTCCCAGTTGAAAGTGTCAATAGTTGACAACTTACTGCTAGCAGGAGAAACGACTGAAATAGTTCCCACATTTACCTGTCTCCGATATATACTTGGCAGGACAAGGTCACCAACTCGTAGTGCCATGAGATCCTTTGCATTCACCCAAATGGACAGCCTCCATTCAATATCTCATCTGAAAGATGGTGTGTGTGTGGGTGTGTGGGACGCGTGCGTGTGTGTGTGTGTGTGTGTGTGTTTCAGTGGGACCCAGTGCCACAGCTATTCCTATAAGTGCGACAGCCCACCCCCAAGGCTTGCCAGTCTAACAGAGGCCAGCAGCTCAGAAGCCTCAGATAGTCACTGCTGGGCTACACCAGGAGGCGAGGTCGTTGGGACAAGGTCAATGGATATCTGGGGTTGCTCGATATAGGGAAGCAGGCCCTGTGAGAAAGCAGGATTGCTAAAGGCTGCACCAAAAGGAGCCTGCTGGAATTTGCTTAGCCACTGATAAAACACCAACAGAGGTGGGAAAAGGCCCTTGTTTGGCCACTTAAGTGGTTCAATTTGGCTCTGCAAGCTGCCAATCCTCCAACTTTCCCACTGTTGGAAAAATGGCATGACATTGCAATGACATCAATGCCGTCCCATACTGTTTCTCCAGCCTTCCTGCTGCTGTCCCATTTCCAAAGGCCTGGTAAAATTCATCCCTTTTGTGTCGGTGTTTCTCTCCCTTCTCTTGTTCTGCTGTTGTCTTTTTTTTAACTTGAAAACAAGTTTCAATTTGTCATTTCCATGCAATTGCCATTGCGCACAGTACTGTGGGCTTGCTCTCTCCATTGGTTATGAAGCTGTAAGAATATTACACAACTTGACAGAACCTTAGCAATGACCACCTCTGTTGGCCGAGGCATTTGAGTATAAAAATTGGCAAGTCATGTTGCAGCTGTATAGAACCTTAGTTAGGCCACACTTGGAGTATAGTGTTCAATTCTGGTCGCCACACTACCAGAAGGATGTGGAGGCTTTAGAGAGGGTGCAGAAGAGATTTACCAGGATGTTGCCTGGTATGGAGGACATTAGCTATGAGGGGAGGCTGAATAAACTCAGTTTGTTTTCACTGGAACGACGGAGGTAGAGGGGCGGCCTGATAAAGGTCTACAAAATTATTATGGTCATGGATAGTCAGAGGCTTTTTCCCAGGGTAGAGGGGTCAATTATTAGGGGCATAGGTATAAGGTGTGAGGGGCAAGGTTTAGAGGAGATGTACGAGGCAAGTTTTTTACACAGAGGGCAGTGGGTGCCTGGAACTCGCTGCCGGAGGAGGTGGTGGAAGCAGGGACGATAGTGACGTTTAAGGGGCGTCTTGACAAACACATGAATAGGATGGGAATAGAGGGATACGGACCCTGGAAGTGTAGAAGATTTTAGTTTGGACGGGCAGCATGGTCGGCGCAGGCTTGGAGGGTCGAAGGGCCTGTTCCTATGCTGTACTTTTCTTTGTTCTTTGATTTCCCATTTTAAATATTCAAGAGCTCTGGCTTTGGTACAATTTACATAAGAACATAAGAACTAGGAGCAGGAGTAGGCCATCTGGCCCCTCGAGCCTGCTCCGCCATTCAATGAGATCATGGCTCATCTTTTGTGGACTCAGCTCCACTTTCCGGCCCGAACACCATAACCCTTAATCCCTTTATTCTTCAAAAAACTATCTATCTTTATCTTAAAAACATTTAATGAAGGAGCCTCTACTGCTTCACTGGGCAAGAAATTCCATAGATTCACAACCCTTTGGGTGAAGAAGTTCCTCCTAAACTCAGTCCTACATGAGCCGCGATATTATACATTATAAATTGAAATAGGATGAATAGGTTTCCTCTGGGTGCTCCGGCTTCCTCCCACAAGTCCCGAAAGATGTGCTGTTTGGTAATTTGGACATTCTGAATTCTCCCTCGGTGTACCCGAAGAGGCAGCAGAATGTGGCGACTAGGGACTTTTCACAGTAATTTAATTGCAGTGTTAATGTAAGCCTACGTGTGACAATAAAGATTATAAAGATAAAGATCTGCTCAATATTGTTCTTTAAAACCTTGCAATCAGTTTTAAAATGGCCTAGCGGAACCCCAGAACATTGTTGTTTTTGCCCTTGACCATAAATGGTTAAAATGGAGGTACCAAATTGGAAAAATAAGAGAAAATAACTTTTTAGAAAGAGGGAAAATCTTTTCAGAGTTGTATCTGAACCAGGATGTAGCATGGATGCTGTAAATGTTCGTAGTGCCCAAGAGTCAGAGAAATTACGTGTGTCAGTGGATATCAGACAAGCCGAGACTTTGCTTGGATTGTGATGCTGCCAATGCCCACGATGGGTAGCTCAGTAAAGCTCAGGCAATGATATAATGATAGGTTCTATGCCCACTTTGAGCAGTCAGCCAATACATCAGTGCCATCTGCCCCAACAGCCCTGAACACACCCATACCCACTATTACAGCCTCAAGAGGTAAGAGCTGCCTTCTTGAAAGTGACTCCGCGGAAAGCGACGGGCCCCGATGGAGTCCCTGCCGAGCACTCAGAGCCTGTGCAGACCAGCTGGCGAGTGTATTCGCAGATATCTTCAACACCTCACTCCTCCACTCTGAGGTCCCCACCTCCTTTAAGAAGACCACCATAATACCAGTACCAAAGAAGAACAATGTAGCCTGCCTCAACGACTACCGACCAGTGGCCCTGATGTCTGTTATCATGAAATGCTTTGAGTGGCTAGTCATGAGACGGATCACTGCCAGCCTCCCAGGCGGTCTCGATCCACTGCAGTTTGCCTATCACTACAACCGGTCCACAGCAGACGCGATATCCCTGGCTCTGCAATCAACACTCGAACACCTCGACAACAAGGACACCTATGTAAGACTGCTGTTCATTGACTACAACTGCACCTTCAACACCATTATCCCGATGAGACTAATAACCAAACTCTGCAATCTTAGACTTGACCCCTCCCTGGGCAGCTGGATCCTTGATTTCCTCACCAACAGACCGCAATCTGTCAGGATAGGCAACAGCACCTCCTCCTCATTAGTCCTAAACACCGGGGCCCCGCCAGGATGTGTGCTCAGTCCTCTACTGTACTCCCTATACACACATGACTGTGACAAGATTTAACTCTAACTGAATCTATAAATTTGCGGATGATACAACTGTGGTGGGCCGTATATCAGACTACAGGAGGGAGATAAATCACTTGGTTACATGGTGTACCGAAAACAAGCTCTCTCTAAATCTCGGAAAGACCATGGAACTGATCATCGACTTCAGGAAGCGTAGCGCAACACACACTCCCCTCTGCTTCAATGGCTCTGAAGTGGAGATGGTCGATAGCTTTAAGTTCCTGGGGGTCACCATCACTGACAGTCTGTCCTGATCCACTCATGTTGATGCAACAGTCAAGAAAGCCCAACAACGTCTCTACTTCCTACAGAAGCTAAAGAAATTCGGCATGTCTGCATCGACTCTCTCAAACTTCTACAGATGTGCGATAGAGAGAATCCTATCCGGCTGCATCACAGCCTGGTATGGCAACTGCTCGGCCCAAGACCGCAAGAAATTGCAGAGTGTGGTGAACTCAGCCCAGCACATCACGCAAGCTTGCCACCCCCACATTGATTCTGGATACACCTCCCGCTGCCTCAGGAAGGCTGACAGCATTATTAGAGACCCCCCCACCCAGGCATTGCCTTCTTCCAGACCCTTCCATCAAGCAGAAGTCTAAAGACTCGCACATCCAGACATAGGAACACCTTCTTCCCCACAGCTACAAGACTCCGCTTCGTCCCCACAGCTACAAGACTCCTCAGCGACTCCCCCTCAGACTGATCTTTTCCCTGTAAGAACACTATTCACGAGGCCCTATGCTGCTCTTGCTCATGTATTTGCTTTAGAACATAGAACATACAGTGCTGAAGGAGGCCATCGGCCCATCGAGTCTGCACTGACCCACTTAAGCCCCCACTTCCACCCTATCCCTGTAACCCAATAACCCTTCCTAACCCCTTTGGTCACTAAGGGCAATTTATCATGGCCAATCCACCTAACATGCACGTCTTTGGACTGTGGGAGGAAACCGGAGCACCTGGAGGAAACCCACGCAGACACGGGGAGAACGTGCAGACTCCACACAAACAGCGACCAAGCAGGCAATCGAACCTGGGACCCTGGAGCTGTGAAGCCACAGTGCTATCCACTTGTGCTACCGTGTTTGGCCCCTTGTTCTGCACGGTAACTTTGTTGATGTATCATTTGTCAATGTTCTCTGTTGATTGTTCTCTTTGTCTACTGTGTACGTTCCCTCAGCCACAGAAAAATACTTTTCACTGTACTTCGGTACATGTGATAATAAATCAAATCAATCAATACCTATTTGACTTGCATTCTGAGTTAATGCCACCAGGAAAGGAGGGGTTGAAAGGTTTTGAAGTTAGCTGAAGAAATGGAAACGGCATCACAGGAAAAATAAGTCTGCTCTTGTTGATCTTATCTTTTGATGTTATCTGCATGCACGTTAAATTAAAAGCTCCCACATGTAAGTAGCCTGCATGGAGAAAATTGGAATTAAAATAATAATAATCGCTTATTGTCACATTCTAACTCAGTAATTTTGGCTTTTTTTTTTATAGAAAGAGAACTGAATATGATTTTTTTTAAACCAAGAAACTGAGTGAAATCTGCTTGATGTATTCATTGCTGTAGCGACAGGGTGAAGGAAAGCATTCAGCATATTCTCGATCACAGCTGCTGAAGAGTCACATTGTGTCATGAATTGTTTAGATATGCAAAGGTTATTCAAGGGTGTTGCACTTATGTTTACATGTCATTGGGTGTGGAACCAAACTACATTCATTGAGATTGAGAAGACAAAAAGATAAATATCACCTTCGGCACGTTTCCTTTATTGCAGTGTGCTGCTGGCAGACATGCAAGGGCAGGTTTTCCACTTCACTTGGTTGTACATTGGTGCAGCCCTTGGAAGAAAATTGAGCAAAGAGGATTATACCTGCCTGATGTTCCTCTCCATGGCCGACCAGCCCTCTACAGTTTCTAGCTTTGAGCAGCACCCTGCCTACCTGACTGGTCCCTCAAGATCCCAGCTTCCTGACCCCCGGTGAGCCCTCATCATCCAGGTTGTGGCCCTAGCAATGGCCACTACGATTAGCAGCATTGCTGAGGTTGATGGCCCTCTGGACTGGCAGCTCTGAGCAGAGGGCTACATCCTTAACAGGGACAGCAACACCGGTGCAATCTTTAGCTGTGGGTCATGTTACAAAGTAGAGTACCCTCACCCCTCTGCCACCTACCCCATCACTTTGATGAAAGCCTCCTCCATAAAATCCAGCATTCAGTCTCCAACTATTTTAATTGAACCAAACAAACTAAATTAACTAAACTGAGGGACAAAGAAATAGGAGCAGCCCCTTTAAAGGGATACAGCCTTAAACAAAAGCAAAACACAAATGAGACTTAAAACATTAATTTGAAATGTGATTAAAAGGGGAAATAAAGCACCCCTGAAGTTCCGGTGCTGCCTTCGGTCTCCATTACATGGTAATCCTCGGCAGGTTTATAGATGCTGGTATCTAATTGAAAATGTAAATTGGAAGAAAATCAAATGAACTGAATTACTCTTGAAGGTGATGGTGAACTGCTGCCTTGAGTCCACCTGTCATAGGTACACCCATAGTACTGTTAGTAAGGGAATTCCAGGATTTTAACATGACTGCAGTGAAAGAACGGTGATATATTTCCAAGTCAGGATGGTGAGTGGTTTGGAGGGGAACCTCCAGGTGTGGTGGTGTTCCCATGCATCTGCTGCCTTTGTTCTTCTAAAAGTTAAGAGGTTGTGGGTTTGGAAGGTGTTGTTGAAGGAACCTTGGTGAGTTGCTGCAGTGCACCTTGTAGTTGGTAGACACTGCTGCCACTGTGTATTGGTGATCAAGGGAATTATGTTGGAAGTGGTGATTGGGGTGCCAATAAAACAGGATGCTTTTCCTGGACGGTGTTGAACCTCTTGGGTGTTGTTGGAGCTGCACTCACCCAGGCAAGTTGGGGGGTATTCGATCACACGGACTTGTGCCTTGTAGATGGTGGAAAAGCTTTTGGGAGATGGGTATGTTCAATGAGACATAAGTTGCATTCCTTGTTGCAGAATTCCAAACCTCTAACCTGCTCTTTTGGTTACATTATTTAAATAGCTGGTCCAGTTGAGTTTCTGGTCAATGGTAATCACCAGGATGTTGATAATGGGGGATTCAACAATGGTAATGCCATTGAATATCAAAGGGCAATAGCAATAGTTATATTCTCTCTTGAAGATTGTAATTGCTTGGTACTGCAGCATAAATGTTACTTGCCACTTATCAGCCCAAGCCTGAATGTTGTCCCATCTTGAACCATATGAACATGGGATTGCTTCCGTATCTTAGGAGTTGCAAATGGTGCTGAACGTTGTGCAATCATCAGCAAACATCTCCACATTTAACCTTTATAATGAAGGGAAGGTCATTGATACAACAGCTGAAGATGGTTGGGAATAGGACACTACCCTGAAGAATTCCTGCCGGGTTGTCATGGTGCTGAGATGATTGACCTCCAACCTCCACAACCTTCCTTTTGTGTTAGGTATAACTAACCAGTGGAAAGTCCCCCGATTCCCATCGATTTCAGTTTTGCTAGGGCTCCTTGACACCACACTCTGTCAAATGTTGCTTGATGCCAGGGGCAGCCATTCTCACCTCATCTCGCCTTGTTTGAGTTTAGTTCTTTTACCCACATTTGGATCAAGGCTCAAATTATGTCAGGAGGTGTGTGGCACTGGCCGGGAACCCAAACTGAGTGTGAGTTAGCAGATTATTGCTGTATAATTACTGCTTGATAGCACTGTTGTTGACACCTTCCATACATTGCTGGGTAGATGCCAGCTTGGCAAGGGGTGCAGCTTGTTCTGAAGCACAAGTCTTCAGTGCTATTCTTGAAATGTTGTCAGGGCCCACAGACTTTGCAGTGTCCGGTGCCTTCAGCCATTTCTTGCTATGATATAGAGAATTGAATTGACTGAATGCAGGCATCTGTAGTGCTGTGGAGGCTGAAGTTTGTTGTGAATGCTTCAGCCTTATCTTTTGCAATGATATGCTGGGCTCCCCGATCCTTTCAGGATAGAGATGTTTGTGGAGCCATCTCCTCCAGTTAGTTGTTTAATTGTCCACCACAACAGGATGTGGCAGAACTTATCATAGAATTTACAGTGCAGAAGGAGGCCATTCAGCCCATCAAGTCTGCACCGGCCCTTACAAAGAGCACCCTACTGAAGCCCACTTTTCTACACTATCCCCGGAACCCAATAACCCCCACTTAACATTTTTTGGACACTAAGGGCAATTTATCATGGCCAATCCACCTAACCTGCACATCTTTGGACTGTGGGAGGAAACCGGAGCACCCGGAGGAAACCCACGCACACAAGGGGAGAACGTGCAGACTCCACACAGACAGTGACCCAGTCGGGAATTGAACCTGGGACCCTGGAGCTGTGAAGCAACTGTGCTAACCACTATGCTACCATGTTGCGCACTTGGATTGAATTTTTTGGTTAGCTCTGTCTATTACTTGCTGCTTATGCAGTTTGGCACGCAAATAGTACTGTGCTGTAGCTTCACCAGGTTGACGCCTCATTTATAGGTATGAGCAAATTACTGCGGATGCTGGAATCTGAAACAAAAACAGAAAATACTGGACAACCTCAGCACGTCTGACCGCATCTAAAGAGTCATCCAGACTCGAAAGGTTAGCTCCCTTCTTTCTCCACAGATGCGGTCAGACCTGCTGAGATTGTCCAGTATTTTCTGTTTTTGTTTCATTTTTAGGTTTGCCTGGTGTTGCTCATGCTATGCCCTCCTGCACTCTTGAATCAGAGCTGATCTGCTGGCTTGGTGATAATGGTAGAGTGGGGGTTATACCAGGCCATGAGGTTATAGATTGTGGTCAAATGCAATTCTGCTGTTGCAGATAGTCCACAGCACCTCAAGGATGACCAGTTTTAATCTGCTAGACCTGTTTGGAATCTGTCCCTTCTTGCACGAAACAATGGAGCGTATCCTCAATGTGAAGGTGGGGCTTTGTTTCCACAATGACTGCCTCCCCTCAGCCAGTTCTGTTATGGTGCTGCTCAGCATCTCTTGGTGATGGACATTGACGTCCCGCACCCAGAGTATATCCGGTGGCCGTGTCACCTCAGTGCTTCTTCAAGGTGGTGTTCATCATGGATGGGGTACTGATTCATCAGCTGAGGGGGGAGTGGAAGGGGTGGTAGGTGGCAATGTTTGACCTGATGCCACAAGACTTCTTGGTCCAGGGGTCAAAGTTGGTGACTCCTCAGCTAATTCCTCCCAACATTGTATCCACTGTGTCCCTACCTCTGGTGCTGGACAGGGCACACACATGGATGGTGATGGTGTTGTCTGGGACATTGTGAAACTTAAACTTAAAAATCAAACTGAAGTGCAGCATATTTAGGGATTTTTTGTTCTTGAACAGTGATTTGAAGAATAATATTTTCAGTCTGTGAAGCCTTTTTTTTTCTTTTGTTTTTATAAATTTAGAGAACCAAATTATTTTTTCCAATTTAAGGGGCAATTTGGCATGGCCAATCTACCTACCCTGCACATCTTTGGGTTGTGGGGGTGAGACCCACACCGACACTGGGAGAAAGTGCAAGCTCCACACGGACAGTGACCCAGGGCCGGGATCGAACCCCCGGGTCCTTGGCGCCGTGAGGCAGCAGTGCTGACCACTGCACCACTATGCTGCCCTGCCAGTGAAGCTAAATAAACTCAGTTCCGCATCATGATTAATTCTGCAAAACTCTTAAAATAATGGCCCATGATTCTGCCATTGACAAAGTAGACAATAGTTGCAATGCGATTACAAGAATCATGGGGTTTTGGTCTTTCATGACCTCCACTAAATAAGTGCCAATATTAATAACATTTGAGCAGTAGTTGGATGCTGTGATGGTGACAAATTGAAGCAGTTCCAAATGGATGAACTAGACTAGCAGAATGGCCTTCCTTATCTATATTTATCTCAGAAGATTTAGCTAGTTAATAAAGAAAGCAGTCATTCCTGCTTAAGCAGGAACTAGACATTGAAGTACACATTAAATAGCTCCAACATTATCTGTGAGTGAACAGCAGAACAATCATGAAGATATATTGGAATCAATAGAATCTGAAAAGGAAAGAAGCCAGATGTGGTTAAGAGTTCAAACCAGAAATTTCTAAAATGCAAAGGAATAGCTTGTCAGTACAGATTGAACTGAACTTTCTCCAAACTATCCTTGACATCTTCCCCAAAACCTTGAACAGTTCACCTGAAGATGATACATTACAAATAGGGAAACTTGCCATTTGAATTCAACTCCTTGCAAGAGTTCCTAAAAACAAAATTGTGAATTTTTTAATTCGACTTACACAAAGGAAGGTACATAGCAATTTGATCCAAATGATAATCTTTATTGTCGCAAGTAGGCTTACATTACCACTGCAATGAAGTTATTGTGAAAAGCCCCAAACAAGTGGTTCACTAGGCCATTTCAGAGGACATTTCACTGCTGAGAGTCTGGGGACACACATAGGCCAGACGAGGCAAGGATGGCAGATTTCCTCCCCTAAAGGACATTAGTGAACCTGATGGATTTTTATGATAATTGACGATGGGTTCATCATCGGTATTACTGAGACTAGCTTTTAATCTCCGATTTATTAGTTGAGTTTGAATTCCATGAGTTGCCATGGTGGTAATTGAATCTGTGTCCCCATAGTTGGGAGCCTGGGCCTCTGGATTGTGTTACAACATCCTGGGCTAGTGCACAGTCAATTCCAGCCCCCTTTGACCCTGAGACGCAACACAATTGAATTAACAAGTAATTCATCAAAAAATGGCCAAAGTCTTTGGCCCTTGGCTGCCCAATGATTAGTCACCAAGTTTGTAAATTTAAACACAATTGTTTTTATTATTAACAAGAACTATAATTAAATATGCAGCAAATAAAACTGGTCAACTATTATCTAATTCCTAATCTCCCACCCCACCCTCTATATCTAATGTAATATAAATATATTTGTTTCTAGCACAGTGTCCTTCAAACCAGGATGGGATCAGCCACTGAAGATGTTTAGGCTTAGGAGGCTAAATTGCCTGCTCCTGCTCCTAGGTCATGCGTTCAAGGGAGGAGATGCTCTGGCTGATTTTGCGATCCAGCGCTTGGCCTGTAGCATTGTAGGTAGCAGATGAGGAATATATCAGCCATGATAGAATGGTGGAGCAGACTCAATGGCCCGAATGGCCTAATACTGCTCCTATAATCTTATGAATTTATGAACTTTAAACTTCAAATCCAGATTTCTGCTTTCCAGTCTGTAATGGTTTTCATTGTAGATTCATTCAGGTCTCTGCAGTTTCAGAAATACAGCAACTCACAACCTTTCTGAAGAGAGAAAAGGTCCTTTCTTCGGTATGTCCAGGGATCCAGATTTCCTTAGATCTCTGGAAATCATCACACTCGGCCAATCACCATCTGTTACCGGGTAGAATATGGCATTTTGTTAATTCATGGCCACCAGCCAACCAATCAATCAGAGCCCCACCCAATTTCTCTAATGCCACAAAGTCTGAGTTCAGCTGACCAAACTAGCACTGAAAACGGTTTGAACTTTTTGAATTCCTCATTCTCTCTGCTGCTTGATTTAAAGATACATATCCATTAAGCATCCATGGATCAAAAATAGAGAAAGGGGAAATAAGGGAATCAACACCTTACAATTGCTAATCCAATAACATTACCACAATGCCACTGCTTTCTCCTTAGCTCTTGGGTGTTGATACACCGCATGGGGTGTAGTAGTTTAAGAAGATGGCTCACCACACCTCAAGGGAACTGGGGATGGGCATAAATGCTTGCCTAGCCAGCAACACCCACATCCTGTGAAAGAATAAAAACTAACCTAAGTAATTGGTTGATTTCAATGGCTTGTGTTAATTATGCTCTGTGACCTAAAGTAATTAACAATCAACATTATTGGTGAATGCAAGACGAGTATAACCAGTTGTAGTCAAATCCTGAGTTTTATTACTCTGAATTAATATAAATGTCTGGAGGTCGACCCCAAAACATTCTGTGACCATTTCTGGTGCAAATGATAAAATATGCAAATAATATGATGTGTGCCCAGTTTGTGGTACATATCCACTTTTCTAATTAAAATCAAGGAACACCTATGCTTCTGACAACAAAATGGGGAGGGGTCATATATTGGGTTTTTCAGGATTCAGACATCTAGCTACATCTAAATTTTAAAAAGTTATTTTTGTTGTCTGAAACAGATTTTTATTAGAAATGCAGATATATATTACCAGCAGAGCATTAGGAAAGCCCTATTGGATTTGGGAATGTTAGACTTCCACTGCCACTTGGAGCACCTTTCCGGCACGCCAATTCCAAAATAAACCTCAGCACCACCTTCTCAAGGAACAATATAGTTGAGGAATAAATACTGCAGTTATCAGCAATGCCTATACCCTGAGAATTATATAAGATTCCCATCTCTCATCCCAGCCTTCATCCATTGCCAGAATGTGCCACCAGGGAGGAGGCAGGGATGAGGCAGTCTGTAGATCCACATTCCAGCCTGAATGTGATTGCCTCAATTAATTCTGGTTCCTGTGGACTTAATCACAGGCCACCTGTTGCCACCATCCCTCTGATTTTAACCACACAGGCAACAGGAGACAGTTTGATGAAGTAACTCAAGAAAACTTGACAAAATTGTATATTAATACTAATCAAAGACAGGACTTGACTGGCGTACTACGGCTCTTGCTGTCCGGTTCAGCCTTGGGCGCAGGTTGACACTCCATCTCTGTTTTCTCTCCATAACCTCTGCTTCCCTATGCACAGCAGGCACTTGCTGCGCGACTTGCTTAGTGAAAGCTTCTTTCTGTATTATTAACTCATTCCAAGTCACAACCCACAGCATTATCAATTATGTTACAGCATTCTGATAAATGAGGTGAGGCTATTTCTTAATTGGCTTAAGAGGTGTGTAATCGGTCTGTGATTGATTTAGGTGGTGCATGATCAGTTTCTAATTGGTTTCTTGAGGGTGATGGTCATCTATTGATTTAATTTCCCAATGCTCCTGACCAGGCCTCCTGAGATGTCAATTACTTGTGGGACCATCTCTTTTATTAATGTGTTAATATTTTTAGCCTTATGACTTCTTGCTTGCGGGTCCTCACCGCTGCCACGTGTCCTGCAGCCTCCGGCTGGTTCCCCCCCCACAACCCGGAGCCATGCACACCCAGCCGCAGCGGGCCCCCCTTACCAAACTTCAGACCCTGTACCCCAGACACCCATTCTTTTTTTAATTTTTTATATTTTTATTAAGGTTTTTTAGCAACACAATTTTTTCCCCCTGACAAACAATAACCGCCCCCCCCCCCCCCCACCCCCCCACCCCCGGTAACAAAATAACGCAAATTCTCCCTGAGCAAGATATGTACATGGCAAGATGGTATATTTACATAGCTTTATACTCTGGCTCTTGGCCACGCGTTCCATTTCTCCCCCCCCTTTCATGCCATCTCCCGCTCGTCAATCCCCTCAAACAGTCTCTCGTTTCCCCCCCCCCCCCCCCCAATTTTATGAACCCCGCCATGTCGTTTATCCAGGCCTCCAGGCTAGGGGGCTTTGCCTCCTTCCACAAGAGCAAGACCCTTCGCCGGGCTACTAGGGACGCAAAGGCCAGAATTCCGGCCTCTTTCGCCTCCTGCACTCCCGGCTCGTCCACTACTCCAAATATTGCTAGCCCCCAGCTTGGCTTGACCCGGACTTTCACCACCTGGGATATTACTCCCGCCACTCCTCTCCAGAACCCCTTCAATGCCGGGCATGACCAAAACATATGGACATGGTTCACCGGGCCCCCTGAACATCTTTCACATCTATCCTCTACTCCAAAGAACCTACTCAGTCTTGCCCTCGTCAAATGCGCTCTGTGAACCACCTTAAATTGTATCAGACTGAGCCTGGCACACGAGGAGGAGGCATTAACCCGACCTAGAGCATCAGCCCATAACCCCTCCTCAAACTCCTTCCCCAGCTCCTCCTCCCATTTACCTTTCAGTTCTTCTACTAGCGCTTCCCCCTCTTCTTTCATCTCTTGGTATATTTCCGACATCTTGCCCTCCCCGACCCATACCCCCGAGATCACCCTATCTTGAACTTCTTGTGCCGGGAGCAACGGAAATTCCCTCACCTGTTGCCTCACAAAAGCCCTCAACTGCATATATCTAAATGCGTTTCCCGGGGGTAACTCAAATTTCTCCTCCAGTGCCCCTAGGCTCGCAAATGTCCCGTCAATGAACAGGTCCCCCATTCTTCTAATCCCCGCCCGATGCCAGCCTTGGAACCCTCCGTCCATCTTCCCCGGGACAAACCGGTGGTTACCCCTAATCGGGGACCACACCGATGCTCCCATTGCACCCCTGTGCCTTCTCCACTGGCCCCAGATCCTTAACGTTGCCGCCACCACCGGGCTTGTGGTGTGTTTTGTCGGCGAGAGCGGCAGCGGTGCCGTTACCAACGCCCCCAGGCTCGTTCCTTTACAGGACAACATCTCCATCCTCTTCCATGCCGCCCCCTCTCCCTCCATGACCCACTTGCAGATTATCGCCACGTTCGCTGCCCAGTAGTAACTCTCTAGGTTTGGCAAAGCCAACCCTCCTCGGTCCCTGTTGCATTCCAAGAACCCTCTTCTAACCCTCGGTGTCTTATTTGCCCACACATACCCCATAATACTCCTACCTACTTTCTTGAAAAAGCCCTTGGTGATCACGATGGGGAGGGACTGAAATACGAACAAAAACCTCGGGAGGACCACCATTTTAACCGACTGCACCCTACCCGCCAGCGAGAGCGGGAGCATGTCCCATCTTTTAAAATCCTCCATTTGTTCCACCAACCTCGTCAAATTTAGTTTATGTAGGGCCCCCCAACTTCTGGCCACCTGTATCCCCAGATACCGAAAACTCCTCTCCGCCCTCCTCAGCGGTAGGTCCCCTATCCCTCTTTCTTGGTCCCCTGCCTGTAACACAAAAAGCTCACTCTTCCCTACATTAAGCTTGTAGCCCGAGAACTCCCCAAACTCCTTCAGAGTCTGCATGACCTCCACCATCTATCTATTGGGTCTGCCACGTATAGCAGCAGGTCGTCCGCGTATAGTGATACCCGATGCTCCTCTCCCCCACGGACTATCCCCCTCCATTTCTTGGACTCCCTAAGTGATATGGCCAAGGGTTCGATTGCCAGTGCAAACAACAGGGGAGACAGGGGGCACCCCTGCCTCGTCCCTCGGTAAAGCCGTAAGTACTCCGACCTCCGCCGGTTTGTCACTACACTCGCCACCGGGGCGCTATAAAGGAGCTTAACCCATCTAATAAACCCTCCCCCGAACCAAACCTGCGCAATACCTCCCAGAGGTACTCCCACTCTACCCGGCGTCATAACCTGCCTACTTACCATTGGCTGGAGACTAATGACTATCCCACAATCCTGTGGGAGTATGAGCTTCCCCAATGAGGGGGGGCGGAGAAACCACTAGTAAACTCCTAGTATAAATAAAGCTGGCCAGTTCAGGAACCGGCAGGAAGGAGTATGTAGCAAGGGAAGTTACTGCTACTGTTATGTATATATGTTATAGTAAATAAATGTGATTACTTTATATCCTTAAAACTCGTGCTGGATTCTTCGTGGCCCTTACAAAACTGGCGACGAAGGTTAAAGTGAATAGCTGTCTACACTGCTGAAGCCAGCTCCCTGCATTTTTGTTGGATACAGGCTGGGAGTTGTTTTCTATTATACCATGCCTCTGTACGGACGTTTGGATGTTTTTGATGCTGCGCTAGAAAGCTGGAACCAGTACACACAACGGATGCGTTACTATTTCCGGGCAAACAATATCACCGAAAACGAGCGGCAGGTGGTCATATTGCTCACCGCCTGCGGCCCGCATACGTTTGGGGTGATTAGGAGCCTTACGTACCCAGCTGCGCCGGACACCAAAACGTTCGATGAACTTGTGAATATAGTGGGGCAACATTCTAACCCAACCCCGTCCACGGTAGTCCAGCGTTACTGGTTTAATACCGCTGAGAGGAGCCCTGGAGAATCCCTTGCCGATTTTCTATCCAGG
Source organism: Scyliorhinus torazame (assembly GCF_047496885.1). NCBI lineage: Eukaryota > Metazoa > Chordata > Chondrichthyes > Carcharhiniformes > Scyliorhinidae > Scyliorhinus > Scyliorhinus torazame. The sequence goes on from NC_092715.1 coordinate 182,415,981, forward strand.
CTACGCAGGATTGCGGAGTACTGTGACTATGGTGAGACCTTGTCAGAAATGTTACGCGACCGTTTGGTTTGCGGTATTAACAATGCGGCCACCCAGAGAAAGTTGTTAGCTGAGCCAACATTGACTTTTCAACAGGCCATTCAAATAGTATTGTCCCGAGAGAGCGCAGAGCGAGGAGTACAGGAGCTACAGGGAATGGAAGTGCATGCCTTGGGGCGCAACCCCTTCCATCCGAAAACGTCCCCCCGCACTCCTGCGGTACCTTGGGCGAGGCAACATCCGGACCGACACCAGTGGCCGTCGGACATTCCTCCCCGAAGGGAGCCTTCTCCAGAGCCAATGGATGAGGAGCCATGTCCGTGTTAGACTTGTAGGCGGCGACCCCGTCGCGGACAGCGGTCCTTCGTTCCGACCGAAACTGGGACCAGCCCAGGGGCCGTAACTGGGACCAGCCCAGAGGCCATACCTTCCATGTGGATGAACCTGCGGCGACTACTCCTGAGGACGTGGAGACTGAGGACGACTGCCTGCAGCTGCATTGTGTGGCAGCTCCCCGTGTGGCCCCCATTAAGGTGACAGTACGGGTCAATGGCCACCCGCTTGAGATGGAGTTGGATACTGGCGCAGCGGTCTCCGTGATCGCCCAGAGGACATTCGACCGCATCAAGCAGGGTATACAGACCCTTACATTAACCGACTCACAGGCCAGGTTGGCCACCTACACGGGGGAACCACTGGACATTGCAGGAACTACAATGACCCCTGTTATCTATGGACGCCAGGAGGGGCGTTTCCCACTTATCGTGGTGCGCGGCCATGGGCCCAACCTGTTGGGTCGGGACTGGTTGCGCCATTTGCGGTTGCAATGGCAGCACATCCTCCAAACAGTTTCTGAAGGGTTGACTGAGATGCTAGGACGATACCCAGATGTATTCCAGCCTGGTTTGGGGAAAATAAAAGGGGCCGTAGCCCGTATCCAAGTTGAACCAGGAGCCACGCCGCGCTGTTTCCGGGCGCGCCCAGTGCCTTACGCCTTGCTCGAGAAGGTAGAAGGGGAGCTCACTCGTTTGGAGAGTTTGGGTATTATCAGGCCCGTCCGTTTTGCTGACTGGGCAGCACCAATTGTACCTGTAATGAAGCCAGATGCCACAGTTCGCTTGTGTGGCGACTATAAACTTACAGTGAATACGGTTTCCCGACTCAACCGATATCCAATGCCTCGCAGAGAGGATCTCTACGCGAAACTTGCAGGCGGACTCTCGTTCACAAAATTGGATATGAGTCACGCCTACCTGCAGTTGGAGCTGGACCCTGCCTCCCGACCATCTGTAACGATTAATACACAACGGGGCCTGTATGAATATACACGGTTGCCCTTTGGAGTATCCTCTGCCTGCGCAATTTTTCAACGTGTTATGGAGGGCATTTTGAGAGGTTTACCACGTGTGGCTGACTACTTAGATGACGTTTTGATTACAGGGACGTCGGAGCAGGAACATTTGGAAAATCTGGAGGCTGTCCTTAGACGCCTTTCGGAGGCTGGAGTCCGTTTACATCGCACAAAGTGCGTATTTCAGGCAAAGGAAGTAGTCTACCTAGGTTATCGGGTGGACCGCGAAGGTATGCACCCCGTCGCAGAGAAGGTGCGTGCAATTCAACATGCCCCTGCCCCGACTGACACTTCGCATCTTCGTTCTTTTCTCGGTCTCGTAAACTATTACGGGAAGTTCCTCCCCAATCTGGCAACTACGCTGGCCCCTTTGCACCTCCTGCTAAAGAAAAATCACACCTGGGTTTGGGGTCAGCCGCAAGAAACCGCTTTCCGGCGGGTAAAGCAACAATTGTCGTCGTCTGGGTTACTAACCCACTATGATCCTGGAAAGCCTTTGCTCGTCACATGTGATGCATCCCCGTATGGTATTGGGGCCGTCCTGTCCCACAAGATGGAGAACGGGGCCGAACGACCGATAGCTTTCGCCTCCCGCACATTGACTGCAGCGGAGAAAAAGTACGCGCAGATCGAGAAGGAGGGCCTGGCAGTGGTTTTTGCGGTGAAACGCTTCCACCAGTACGTGTACGGCCACCATTTCACTATCGTGACTGATCATAAGCCCCTGCTGGGACTTTTCAGAGAGGATAAGCCAATACCGCCCATTGCTTCTGCACGGATCCAGCACTGGGCTTTGTTGCTTGCTGCATACGAGTATTCTCTGGAGCACAAACCAGGTACGCAGATAGCAAATGCCAACGCACTGAGCCGATTGCCTTTATCGACCGGCCCCATGTCGACCCCCACGACCGGTGAGGTGGTTGCAACCCTAAATTTTATGGACACCTTGCCTGTCACGGCATCACCGATCCGTGAGTGGACCCAGACGGAGCCAGTCCTGTCAAACGTTTGACACATAGTCCTGTATGGTGGGCAGCATAGACAGCTCCCAGGCGAGTTGCTGGCATTTTCCTCCAAGCTGTCAGAATTCAGCGTGGAAGACGGCATCCTCTTGTGGGGGACGCGTGTGATTGTCCCGGAAAAAGGCCAGGAGCTGATACTAACAGACTTGCACAATGGGCATCCAGGCGTGACCAAAATGAAAATGTTGGCCCGGAGTTATGTCTGGTGGCCAGGCCTCGACACCGACATTGAGAAGGTGGCCCAAATCTGCTCCATTTGCCAGGAGCATCAGAAGCTTCCGCCGGCCGCGCCCCTACATCACTGGGAATGGCCAGGGCGGCCTTGGGCACGCTTACATGCAGATTTCGCAGGCCCTTTTCAAGGATCCATGTTCCTTCTATTAATTGACGCCCAGTCCAAATGGCTAGAGGTGCATAAGATGCAGGGGACAACGTCCTGCGCAACAATTGAAGAGATGCGTTTATCGTTTAGTACGCATGGCCTCCCCGAGGTGCTGGTCATGGATAACGGCACTCCATTCACGAGTGAGGAGTTTGCGAGGTTCACGAAGATGAACGGCATCCGCCATATCCGCACTGCCCCTTACCACCCAGCTTCAAATGGGTTGGCAGAGCGCGCAGTGCAGACATTCAAAAGAGGCCTAAAGAAACAGTCTTCTGGATCAATGGACACGAGACTGGCTCGCTTTTTGTTTACGTACAGGAACACCCCCCATGCAGTGACTGGGGTAGCTCCCGCAGAACTCCTAATGGGCCGGAGACTTCGCACCCGCCTTAGTATGGTTTTCCCGGACATTGGCGCAAAAGTACGCTGCACACAAGAACGGCAGGGACAGAGTTTTTCTCAGCATCGGCCGATTCGGCAGTTTGCGCCCAGTGACCCAGTGTTCGTTCGGAATTTTGCTAGTGGTGCCCAATGGGTTTGTGGTGTAATCTTTTGCCAAACGGGCCCTATATCTTACCAAGTGCAAGCCCAGGGTCGTCTCCAGCGAAAACATGTAGACCACGTTCGGTCCAGAAGACCATCCCCTCAAACGATTCCCCGCCCCCGGAGCTCATTTCAACAGCCGCAGAGACCAGAGACAAGGGAAGGTAGTCCTCACAATCTTCCACTGGTGCCTCACTCGAAGCCTGCGCAGGTCGTTACGGGACCAAATGGAGATAGAGACGCTGACATGACGGAGGCAGCAGACTCTGACTCCGAGATGGAGACACAGGATGCATCAGAGGGGGAATCCTCGGGTCCACGGGCCGTGGATGTACAACCGCGCCGTTCATCACGGAAACGCCGGTCTCCGTCTCGTTACACACCGCCTGATCCAGCGCCGCGTGCAAATGGTGTCCGGCCTGCTGCCAAACGAGTCCGACGCCCTCCTTCGCCAGGGTCTTCGGTGGATTCCTTGGACTTTGGGGGAGAGGAATGTTATAACCTGCCTACTTACCATTGGCTGGGGACTAATGACTATCCCACAATCCTGTGGGAGTATGAGCTTCCCCAAGGAGGGGGGGGTGGAGAAACCACTAGTAAACTCCTAGTATAAATAAAGCTGGCCAGTTCAGGAACCGGCAGGAAGGAGTCTGTAGCAAGGGAAGTTACTGCTACTGATATGTATATATGTTATAGTAAATAAATGCTGTTACTTTGTATCCTTGAAACTCGTGCTGGATTCTTCGTGACACTTACAAAACTCGGTCAAAGACTTTTTCCGCGTCCATAGCTGCCACTATCTCCGCCTCTCCCTCCTCCGATGTCATCATTATCACGTTCAAGAGCCGCCGCACATTGGTATTTAACTGCCTGCCCTTTACAAATCCCGTCTGGTCCTCATGAATCACCCCCGGGACACAGTCCTCAATCCTCGTGGCCAGCACTTTTGCCAATAACTTAGCGTCAACATTGAGGAGCGATATCGGCCTGTACGATCCACATTGCAGTGGATCCTTGTCTCGCTTAAGAATCAAGGAGATTGTCGCCTCCAACATTGTCTGGGGCAGGGTTCCCTCCTCTCTTGCCTCGTTAAAGGTCCTCACTAGCAGCGGGGCCAGCAAGTCCGCATTTTCTATAGAACTCCACCGGGAACCCGTCCGGCCCCGGGGCCTTCCCCGCCTGCATGCTCCCCAAACCCTTGCTCAACTCCTCCAACCCAATTGGCGCTCCCAAACCAACCGCCTCCTGCTCCTCCACCGTCGGAAACCCCAGCTGGTCCAGAAATCGCCTCATCCCTCCTTACCCTCCCTGGGGGCTGGGACCTGTTCAGCTCTTCATAGAAGGCCTTGAATACCTTATTTATTTTCGTGGCACTTCGAACCGTGGCTTCCCTTCCATCTTTGACTCCCCCTATTTCCCTCGCTGCCGCCCTCTTACGGAGCTGGTGCGCCAGCATCCGGCTAGCCTTTTCCCTGTACTCACAGGTCGCCCCTTGCGCCTTCCTCCATTGTGCCTCTGCCTTGCCCGTGGTCAGTAGGTCAAACTCCGTCTGGAGCCGTCGCCGTTCCCTAAGTACTCTTTCCTCCAGGGCCTCTGCGTATCTCCTGTCCACTTGCAAGATCTCGCCCGCTAACCTCTCCCTTTCCATGCCCTCTGTCCTCTCCCTATGAGCCCTAATGGAGATCAGTTCTCCCCTGACCACCGCCTTCAACGCCTCCCATACCACCCCCACTCGCACCTCCCCATTGTCGTTGGCCTCCAAGTACCTTTCAATGCACCCCCTCACTTTCCAACACACCACCTCATCAGCCAGCAGTCCCACGTCCAACCGCCACAGCGGGCGTTGGTCCCTCTCCTCTCCCAGCCCCATTTCCACCCAGTGCGGGGCATGGTCCGAAACGGCTATGGCCGAATACTCCGTCCCCTCCACTCTCGGAATAAGCGCCCTACCCAGAACAAAGAAATCTATCCGGGAGTAAACCTTATGTACGTGGGAGAAAAAAGAAAATTCCCTGGCCTGCGGTCTTGCAAATCTCCATGGGTCCACTCCCCCCATCTGATCCATAAAACCCCTGAGCACCTTGGCCGCCGCCGGCCTCCTTCCCGTCCTTGATCTGGAGCGGTCCAGTGCTGGGCCCAGCACTGTATTAAAGTCCCCTCCCATTATCAGTCCTCCTGCCTCCAGGTCCGGAATGCGCCCCAAAATGCGCTTCATAAATCCAGCATCATCCCAGTTCGGGGCGTATACATTTACCAACACCACCTTCGTCCCTTGCAGCCTACCACTCACCATCACATATCTCCCTCCATTATCCGCTACGATAGTCTTGCCTCAAATGGCACATGCTTTCCCACCAGAATTGCCATCCCTCTATTTTTCGCGTCTAATCCCGAGTGAAATACCTGTCCTACCCATCCCTTTCTGAACCTGACCTGGTCCGCCACCTTCAGGTGTGTCTCTTGAAGCAATGCCACGTCTGCCTTCAGTCCCTTCAAGTGCGCGAACACTCGAGCCCTCTTCACCGGCCCATTCAGGCCCCTCACGTTCCACGTTATCAGCCGGATTGGGGTGACCCCCCCCCCCCGACTAGCCATCTCCTTTTCTGGGCCAGTCCCTTGTCCGCGCCTCCCTCACTCTCCAGTCCCCCAGCCGGGGGACCCCCGTCCCAGCCACCTCTTCTGTGTCCCGTTCTCTTTCGGCCAGTGCAGCAGCAACCCTTCCCCCCCCCCCCCCCCCCCCCTTCCCTCCCCCCCGCTAGATCCCCGTCTAGCTTTTTGCTCCCCCCATATCTCTCACGTAAGTCAGCTGACCCCTGCTGACCCCGGCTTCTCCCGCCATCCCTTTGACCCCCCCCCGTGTGGGAATCTCCCAATCAATATACATTCCTTCGTTCCCCTTCCCGCCTTTCTTGCCGCGCGCGGGAAAGAAAATCCCGCGCTTTTCAAAGCCTGCCCCGCCCCCCATGGCGCAGCTCCTGTCGTAGCCTTGTCTCCCTCCCCCAGCCCATATAACATTTCCTGTACGTGATTGACCCCCTATGTATAACAACGATCATACTTCAACCCTCAAACACCCCCCTCCCACACAAACCCTCAATTAGAGTCCAGCTTTTCAGTTAGTATAAAGGCCCACGCCTCTTCGGGCGTTTCGAAGTAGTGGTGTTGGCCATTATGTGTAACCCACAGTTGCGCTGGCTGCAACATTCCAAATTTCACTCCTTTCCGATGCAGCACCGCTTTGGCCCGTTTGAAACCCGCTCTCCGCTTAGCGACCTCCGCGCTCCAATCCGGGTATATTCTGATCTCTGCATTGTCCTACTTGCTGCTCCATTCCCTCTTGGCCCATTTCAGGACCCTCTGTCAGTAAACCGGTCAAATCTCACCACCATCGCCCTTGGCGGCTCATTTGCCTTGGGCTTCCTCGCAAGCACTCGGTGCGCCCCATCCAGCTCCAGCAATCCCGGGGGGGCCTCCCCGCCCATCAGCGTCCCGATCATTGTGCCCGCATATGCCGCGGCATCGGCCCCCTCCACTCCTTCTGGGAGTCCCAGGATCCTCAAGTTGTTTCTCCTCGACCTATTCTCCAGGTCTTCGAGTCTTCCCGCCCACGTCTTTTGCAGCGCCTCGTGCCGCTCCACTTTCTCCGCCAGGCCCACGAGCTCATAGTCGTTCACGTTCACTTTTTCCTGGATCTCCTGGATCTTCACCTCTTGGACTTTCTGGGTTGCTCCAAGCCCTTCAATTATCGCCAGCATAGGCGCCACCATCTCCTTACGCATCTCCTCAAAGCAGCGCTTGATGAACTCCTGCATCTCTTCTTTGTCTGTTGGTGCCGCCATTTTGTTTTGTTTTTTCTTCTTCTCTCGCTGCTCCAGGGCCGCTTTTTTGCCGTTTCGCTGCGGGTCCGATCCATGCAGGTTGGTAGGGGACCTTCCTTCTTCCTTCCCCCACGGGTTGATTTTCAGAAAAATGCCGTTGGGGCTCCGTTATCGGGCCCGAAAGTCCGTTTTCGCGGGAGCTGCCGAATCGCGCGGCTCAGCTACGCATCGCCGCAACCCGGAAGCCCCAGACACCCGTTTTTAACATTACCTTAACCAGGTGCTGGCCTCCTCCCAGTGGCACTCACCCATCCTCCGACTGTGGACATGTCCCCGGAGCTGTGTCCCATCCCCTGGGTGTTCGGATGTTGGCTGCTGCGTGTGTGGTGTTGCCACCCGCAGTGTTCAGGCAGAGTGTCCAGGCATCACGGTGTGATTGGGATGCTTGGCAATGGCTCCCACATGCAACATGGCCCACCCACTCACTGGAATCCACTTGGGTTGTGTGAAGGCTCACCTAACCACGATTGCCAATTCCCTATTAGCAATAGCCTTCAGCTGCACGGCCAGAGGCCTCGGCAGTCAGTGAGGGTTATGGGTGGTCCGGGGACAAACGGGCAGGGACAAGAATTGCTCCTGGAATGGGTATACACGATCCAGGGGTTGGCATGATTGTGCTACGAGCGGTTGACTGTGACTGCCTCAATTAACTCTGGTTCCTGTGAACACAAGCACAGTCCACACCATACCATCCTTCTGGAAGAGCCCATCATAATGTCCCCTTGACCACAATGCAAAAACAAAATGTACCACAGAACAATCATTTTTGCACCAAATTTATACAAGCCATCCAATATTCCAAATAAAGTTCAACTCATCCCAATCCCTTAACACCTGTTTTATAGATTCCTTTGCATGCCAGTACTGTTGCTCTTTGTGTTTCTCTCTTTATTTGGCTCTGAATATGGCAGACAATATGGTCGCCTTCCTTAATTCTAATTACGTTTTGCTCTAGAGTCGCCAGGTATCTTTCGACACTGCCACAAGGTTCAAACCGAATACTGATCAAAGACTCGATACACCAGTTAGTTAGTTCAAAGTCAAATGCTTATTTATTTACACTTGCAGTTAAATATACTCATGCACAAATGCTACAGACTAAACTATCACTACTGCTAAAGCCTATACTTAGCTTCAGGCGCCCACTCGGTCAGAGGAACAATGGCCATTGTTTGGTTCGGAGGCTGTTGGGGTCGAAGTGGTGAAGGGGAACAGCTAAGGTCGTCTATCTGGTAGCGTGCGTTGACCTTGGACTTACTTGTTCTGCTGCAACTGTTGGGCGGGTATCTCCTCGGTGAGAGCTGGAGCCAAGAGAACGATTCCCTCTTGGGGGATCCTTCTTATACCCAAAAGGCACTTTGCGTGCTTTTGGGCAGGCCTTGAACTTGGCCCCAATTAATTGGGCCGTTTCTCGATCGTTCCTATCGATTTCCTCCAATAAAGGGGTGGGTGCCCTGATGGCTGGGTGTGTCCTAGATGGCCATTGGCCTGCTTTGTTCTGGTCTCCTCTGGCGCTGGGATGTCTGCCTTAGTATCGGTTACTCAAATGTTACTCTTTTGTCCCCGGAGATGGGCTATTAGTATGCTAATGGGTTTGCAGTTTTGGTCTTGTCTGGGAGCTGCGGCTCCAATATGCAGACAAACCCTGAACCTGCTTGTTTTCTCAGTATTGTCCATTTTCCCTGCAATCTTTGCAAAATGTCTATTTTGTAATCGGGAAGTGGCCATCCCAGATGGCTACAATCCCTCCTTGTGATCCTCCACGCAAAGCGTGAAGGATCACATTACCGCATCGTCTTCGTTCTCTGACCAAGTGGAGCACCCATAAGCACTTCACGGGCTCTACACTGCCCTATCCTATGAAACGCAATTTTTACCTAAAATCATTTTACATACATACATCATTAAAGAACTCTACGGGGTGCTAAGACATTCAGGCATGCATTACAAAATAAATAAACTGGGACCTCTAACTATCCTCAATAAAGTATCCTCACTCAAACAATCAAAAATTATCTACAACACTTTAAAACTACAAATAGCAGCAACACAAGTTTCTCTGGCTTGGCAGTCAAACACAGAGGTTTACATTTTTTTATTGAACAAAACACACACAAAGAAAAACGGATGCACTTTAATTCACTCAAGGGGTTAGGGGGTTTGGTTAAGTCCGAAAATAGGGGACCTAAACGTGTATACCGGGGTGCGAGAGCGGAAGGCTCTCCTTCGCCATTTTCTGATTCCAAGTGTCTGCACGACACTGCAAAGTATCGCCAGTACGAAGAGTGATTCTACTATGTGGGATAGTGAATACCAGGTTATAAACTTGTCACAACAGGTCGGGGTGTCAGTAACTGTCTCGGGGTTAACTATCTCAGGGTACAGTGTATGGCAGGGGTGGGAATCATTCACGGCCTGTGTGATGGGGTCAGGGGGGTAGCGTCCGCGCGCAACTGAAGGGATCCCACTAAGATCCAGGTGAAAAGCATGAAGGCTGTCTTCATCTTTCCTTTTGTCGGTCTTTTTCTTCCTCTGGGGTTCCTGAGGTTCCAGAGTTCTATGGACACGAGCATAATATCTGTTATTATCTTGCTTAATATCTCGTATGTCTGTCTGTCCTTTATTTCCAATTACCCATTATAATTGGTCACCATCTGTGACTCCCTCATTTTTTTTTATTAAACCGAATATTTGGACAAGACATCCGAGAAAAATACTGACATAGTGCGAGCCATCTCGCAGCCTGTGCGATCTACCATCCTAGTGTGTGAGGATGTAAATAGCATACGGAAGCAACTTAAGGGTCGCCAGAAACAAACAAAAGAATTTCTAACTGAAAGTACCAAAATGGGGTGCGGAGGGTAAGAATGGGTGGAATCCCCGGGTAGGACAGTGATCAGTGCCGTATGTGCTCTACCCGAGCGTAGCTGACCAGAGGGGGGCCCTCAGGCAGGGCGGGGACCAGTGCCGTTTCTCCATTGCCTGAGCGACCGGCAAGAACGGGAAAGAATGTGGTCGTCGTGGAGGGCTGCCTCTCGTGATCGAATCAGAAGAGTAGCTATGAGTGGTGTCTGCCGACAAACTGGTTCCTCTGAACGGTTGTCTGTGAACACGCTTGTTCCATTAACAGCCATTGGGCGCCAAAAGGGTGGTGGCGTGGGACCATGAAAAACTGTTGAATTCACAAATAACATTTAACATGTACATTAAACAAGCAAACATACGACAAACATGGTGCAGGTTCCATCAGAAAGGACACCGTATCTCTCCATCGGTTCCTTTTTGCCATCATGTGGACACCTCATTGCTCAGTAGCGAACAGGGTCGCAAAGGGATTTGTTTGGTGGGAGTCAGACTCTATGTCATCATCATCTTCCGGCTGCCATACTCTTGACTGGAGTAGTTTGGCTAAAGTTGGGGTCCGTCTCATCATTCCGGATGAGCCTGAACTAAATGTCTCGGGCCCGAATCGTGTGTCGAGGTTGGAGTTACTAGGTTTTAATCCGTAATCATCGGGCGGTGGGTCTGGGTCAGGAGCTTTGATGTACGTAATTTCGCGGGGGTCACTGGAATCATGCTCGGATTCGCTGGGAGTGGGGCCTGGTGCAGGGGTGTAATCATAATGTAGTGTACTGTGGCTGTCGTCATTGCTGCCGCTATCACTGTCGCTGTTGCTGCTGGTTGAAGGAAGGGAGAGGCGGAGTTGTGCCTCTGGGGGTGGAGTTGAAGATATGTCTGAGGACGGGCTGGACTGGCTGGGGGAGGGTAGGAATACGTCATCTGTGGGCGGGGCGTGCTCATCTGCTGCTGCGAGCAAGATGTGGTGTGCATGGTTGTTCGGCGAGCCATAAGCCCTAAGCTGGTTTATGTGGAACCACGCAGACTTGCCATTGGGATATGTGATGTTGTATAGAGAGGGGCTGACTTTGTCCGAAATGGCGTACGGTCTGGAAAATTTGGGGGAAAGGAATGAACTGGGGTTGTATAGGAAAAGCATCACTTGCAGCCCTACTACAAACTCGGTGGCGTGTACCTTTTTTTCGAAACAAGCTTTGCTTTGTTTCCACCTGGTCCCAAGTCTCACAGCTGTTGCGAGCTGGGCTGCCTTTATGTTCTCAATTAGCTGCTGTACAGCATTTTCATGCGTGAGGGTGGTGACTGGGGCTGGCCAAATCCAGTCCTAATAAATACTCTGTCCGTTTCATGGGGCGTCCGGTCATGAGGGTGTGGGTGGTGTATCCTGTGGACGTGGATACCGTGTTTCTTAAGAACATCAGTGCAAATGGGAGAACTGAGTCCCAGGTGCTGTTGTTCTCTTGTACCATTTTCCTGAGAGTTGCTTTTAGAGTTCTGTTCATCCTCTCTACAATGCCACTTGACTGGGGGTGGTCGGCTCTGTGAAACTTCTGCCTAATTGCGAAAATTGTGAGGACGTTTTTCATTACTCGTCCTGTAAAATGGGAGCCTTGATTGGACTCTATACTGCGTGGGCTATGGCTGCCAGTTCTGCTGCCTGCGAGCCTAGATGTCCTGGCAACTTTAGTGAAATCTCTTCTAGGGCGCACCCCTGCGCGTCTTCTACATAAATGCCACAACCGTTGATTCTCTTTCCATTCAAAACTGTGGAGGAGCCATCCACATAGGTTTTCAGGGGTGCGCACGTGTCTGTTGGCTGGGGTCTCTGGGGTGTATTTCTTGCTTTCCTGGGAGCTGACTTAGGTATAAATGGGCCTGTGTTGTGCTTTGTGGTGATGATCTCACACTCATGTGAGGTACCTGCATATGGTAAATTATCGGCTAGGAAAGTGTGGGTCTTGGTTCTTTTAACTGTAATGTCCCGTCCCTGTAAAAGAAGGGTCCAACGGGCTGCGTGGATTTGGCTGACTGTGCCATCTTTAAGTCGACCGTCTAATAATAGCTGTGTTGGGGTGTGTTCAGTGAGAATGGTGATGGGGTTGAGTCCTGTAATGTAGGCAAAGTACTGTACTGCCCAAAGAACTGTGAGCAGGTGCCTTTCGCAGCAGAAAATCCTTGCTCGACGGGATCTAACAAGCGTGAGGCGAATGCCACGGGGCATAATTGGTCATGGCGTTCCTGGAGGAGCACGGCCGAAAGGGTTGAGGGATCCTTCTTATACCCAAAAGGGGCTTTGCGCGCTTTTGGGCGGGCCTTGAACTTGGCCCCAATTAATTGGGCCGTTTCCCGATCGTTCCTATCGATTTCCTCTAATAAACGGGTGGGTGCCCTGATGGCTGGGAGTGTCCTAGGTGGCCGGTGGCCTGCTTTGTTCTGGTCTCCTCTGGCGCCAGGGTGTCTGCCTTAGTATCGGTCATTCAAATGTTGCTCTTTTGTCCCTGGAGATGGGCCATTAGTATGCTAATGGTTTGCAGTTTTGGCCTTGTCTGGAAGCTGCGGCTGCAATATGCAGACAAGCCCTGAACCTGCTTGTTTTCTCAGCATTGTCCATTTTCCCTGCAATCTTTGCAAAGTGTCCATTTTGTAATCAGGAAGTGGCCATCCCAGATGGCTACAGTACACTCCCAGTGGTTGCAGCATTGCTGGTGGAAGGCTCCTTACTTTGGATGCCTTTGAGCAACTCTGGGCTTAGAAAGCCGGGCGTTGAATTATGCCACTTCAACATCGGTGTCAGCATCAGGCTGGCTGGCTGGCGAGCACTGGCATAGATTACAGGAAAAGTGGCAATGCTGAGAGCCTAAAAGCTGAGAGGAAAGTGGGATTGTGCTGCATAGGGCACTACCAACCACCTGGGGCAGCTCTTCAGAAATCTGGTATCTGCTAGAGCACAGATTGTTGCACTTTTGTGAGTCTCTGAAAGCCTCTTTGAGCACCAGTATATTCTGCCATGATGGCAGCAGTCTGAGCAACAAGAATTCATGCCCCCAGTCTAACATTCCAGTGCAGTCCTCAACATTGGGTGGCTTCTGCTTGAGGCTTGAGGCATTAGCCATCAGATTCTGCACCATGGTCAGGTCCAACAGTGTTCTTAATAAAGCTGGAAAATTTAAGTTCCCTGTTCGCTGCAAATTCCTGTGCCAAGTTGGAGCTAGATACCTTCATTATCCTTGACGGTGACAGTATACTTTATTGTAGGTCTGTCAATGAACCAAACACCTAATGTGCATGCCCATCATACTTTTTTTAATATGTCACCCGATCAAAGCCTCATCTCAGTCCTCTGCAGCAGAATGTACAAGCGACCCTGTCCTCCAACAGACTGTCACCTGCACTATCCATTCTCCTTGATGAGTGACTCCAGTGACTCAACATTTGCAGATTCCACCTGATGTATTCGAAAGTATGCCAGTATTTGAGTTGGTGACAGTGAAATTGAATGACAGTGGGCTGACTAAAAAGCTCCCAGTTTGGGAGTGTTCACCACCTTGCGGAGTACAATGTGGAGTGTGCTGATATTGGGTGCTGCTTATGATGTCATTACACTGTTTGTGATAATACGGTACATGAACGGGTCATAAAGTTAGAAACCCGTCCACATTATTTAGATTGCAACTGGGAGGGCAATTTAGGTCATTAACAACCCAAATCATAGCTATAATACAGAAGGCAATAATGCACCTTCAGGGTGAGAATCACGACGGGCGAGGAATCCGTTTTTTAAATGAGAAAGCTTGTTTGGCGGGTTTTAGAACTGTAGCTGAGACCAGAGTCTGTCCATTGCTCAAGGGTGTAAAGTCTGTGAGACAGATGGATAGTGTGTTCTCAGTTGGAGATGCAAGCTCCTGTGAGGAGGAGAGAGTAAGGAGAGAACACAGGGTCACTCGGGATGGTGTGGTTTTTCAAGTAGGGGACAGAGCAGCGCCAGACCACAAGGGTTAACAAGAACCCAGAAACTCTCAATGGAGATGCAGACAATCTTTTGCTGCCCTACAAGTTTACAGAGATGTAGCCACCTGCAACTGAGTGAGACTCCGCGCAGGAGAATCCAGCCTTCAAGAGCTACAGTGACATCACTTTTGCATCAATAACACCAGCTCCTGAGGAAGGCCAGGGTGCCGGGAGTCGAATACAAGGGGTGCATTGGAACAATACTAATTTTCAGGCTTCAGCGTGTAGCTGTCCTTCTGTTCACACATCTAACTCACTTTCTCCAGCTCTTATTTTATGATCCATCTTCCAGTTCCTGCTTGGTGGTCAGGGATTCATTCATAGTTCCCTTGCTCTCTCCAATCGACTTTGGTATAACACGATGATGGAACCAGCCTGATGGGCTAAATAGACTACTCCCTGCTCTTTGACCCTCTCTTCTCCCGCTCCTTCTATTTCTTTGCTCCCTTCCGTGTCTTTGTCTGCCTGTCTCTCTCTCTCCCTCATTCTGTTCTCTATCTCTCCATTTCATTCACCAGTCACTTGTATAAAATTCTCTATCCAGTCACAGTTACTATCTCTTTCTTTTCTGTTCATTTCTGTGTCAACTCCTCTTACTCACTTTATTGGCCTGTGCTATCCTCACATTGGTTTCTATGGCTATGCAGAGTGAATAAAGTTGTAGCAGAGAGGCAGCACGGTGGCGCAGTGGGTTAGCCCTGCAGCCTCACTGCGCCGAGGTCCCAGGTTCTATCCCAGCTCTGGGTCACTGTCCGTGTGGAGTTTGCACATTCTCCCTGTGTTTGCGTGTGTTTCGCCCCCACAACCCAAAGATGTGCAGGGTAGGTGGATTGGCCACGCTAAATTGCCCCTTAATTGGAAAAAATGAATTGGGTGCTCTAAATTTATCTTAAGAAAATAGTTGTAGCAGAGATTTTTTTTAAAACTGGATTCTGCAAATTTGAAATAAAACCGAAAATGGTGGAATTGCACAGCAGATCTCGCAGCATTTGAGAAACAAAACATTGGTTAGCACTGCTGCCTCACAGTGCCGAGACCTGTGTTCAGTTCCAGCCTGTGTGGAGATTGTACATTCTCCCCGCGTCTGTGTGGGTTTCCTCCCACAGTACAAAGATGTGCAGACGAGGTGGCTTGGCTATGCTAAATTGCCCCTTAGTATCCAAAGATGTGCAGGTTGGGTGGGTTATGGGGCAAGGGAGCGGGGCCTGGGTAAAGGGGATTTTCACAATCACTTCATTGCAGCATTTATGTAAGCCTACTTGTGACACTAATGAAGATTATTATAAAGTGCTCTTTAGGAGTGTCGGTGCAGACTCGATGGGCTAAACAGCCTCCTCTCCACTGTAGGGATTCGCATTGAGAATCAAAGTGGGCATGCTCTAGCTGACCAATAGAATCTTTACACATCCTTTCTGGAATTATCTGGAAGCATCTCTTTTTTTTTTCAACATTTGAAAAAGTACACTTTCATGCCTCCACTTCTAGGTATTTCTTATGATTAATTCCAATGATTAGTTCAGCCAGCAGGACTGCAGAATAATTGAATAATGTGAAGGAAGTGAGTGAATTGTAAGGATAAAACCAAACCAGGCCTCTGTTTGGCTTTGTGGATGTCGCTCAGCAGAATTTGCTCTTTCAGTAGTGGTTGGGAAATGTTGCAGTAACATGTGCTTACACAAAGTAAGGGTATGAATGATGGCTGTATGAGGAACTGACATCCACAGCACTGCAGAAAACAACTAACCAAACTCTTGAGACAGGCACACTAAAGTCACGAGGTTCAACACAAGGTAATTTGATCACATGGAAATTTTCTAACATGTCATCTCAGTTCTTAACGATTTGCCGTGAAAATGCCGTGGCTCATTTTAACACTTCAGAGTACGCTGCTTCTCCAATGCATCTCTGCTGCTACAGGTTCACTATATAATTTAGACACGGAATTAACAGTCTCCGCGAGCCAAAACAAACACTGTGTTACAAATGTGTCGGATTAGAAGATTTGAGGTGAAAATAAGACTGATTTCCTATATTTTGTCACACTATCGGTGACATCACTTCCTGAGTGTGTAGCTGCATATTTCAGATACATGTCTATTTATTTGCAGAATTGTGTGTGGTTTTGCATAAGGCAGGAAGGAGAGTGGTTTTGTAACCACCACTTCTCCTCTCGGAGACTTCACTGTGTAGATTTGTTCTTTTTTTTTTGTGAGCTCGAGGCGCCATTTTAAGAAGGTAGATTTTGCCACTCGTTCTTATCAGGTAAGAAACATTTTAGCAATTCTAGTTGTTATCGCAAAGCTAATTTCAGCAAGAACTTTGAATATGACCTGCAGATGTGTTCAGTATTATCATTCCACACTTTGATGCCATCCTGGGCAATATGCAAACGATGTATTTCACATTCGAGTGACAGCCTGGTTTCATCTAGTGTGATGGTGATTCTTTGCAATGTGAAACCAATTGATGTACTTGGCCAAATTGCATTTTGGACTTCATCATTTTGTTCTATGTGGTAAATTGAGCAGCTGTTGGTGGAAATCAGTAGATTGGCTCATGTCTTGAGCAAATATATATTTTTTAATTAAATAATATGAATGAACTGTGTTAATGATCATCAAAGCATTTTTAGATATGCTTGAAACCCAATAGTGCCATTTTGTCCCATAATTAGCATGTCATGAAAGGCCTAATATTAATAGATTAATAATATTTCCACCAGACTCGGTAACTTGGTTTCAAATATTATTTTGGAATAACTTCGAATGATACTGATTAAATTTAGTGAGAAGACAAAGCTTAAAATTTTTGAAACAAATATTGTAGTTGTGCAAAGGGCATTGCTGTTGGCGCGTGACATCAGAACAGCATTTGTGTTGCTGGTCTAGCTTGAGGCCGATAGATCGTCTGGCCTACGGAAGTGTGGTTGTGCAGAGCACATCCACAGGAGGTAACAAGTGCGCATAAAGGTAGATCTCACTAATATGAGTCAATCTAATTTTATCCCCTCATTTTAGTTGGATATTTTAAAGTTTTCCTCACTATGTTCTACCAACTCAACTGTTGAACTAACTGACGAAACACCTCTCTCTCTCCCTCTCTCTGAACGGGGGGCAGTATTCTCTCTCTTAATGGGAGGCAGTACCTTAAACTGGTACTGGGTGGTACAATTATTGCATTAAATTTATAATAAACTGTGATGTAACTACAGATGGAATCGGTGATGCCTAAAAACATAATTGTTTACATATAATACAGCAAAGATGGTAGGGCAGGTAATGTGTAGCTGCGGTGGCATGTAAGAGCGGGAGGACACCTGTGTGAGCCACATCAACCACATTTGCAGTAAGGTCCGGAGTTTGAGGAATCTCGGCTCAGATTTGATGAGCTGGAGTCTGAAGTCTGAGCTTCAGACACTGTGATACATCAGGGAAGGTGCAAATATCTGGACACTTTGCTCCACGGAGGAAACAGTCACATTTGTGAGGCTATAGATATGTCAGATTTGGTCCATGGTCAGGGACAGGCAGATATGCCTGCAGGTAATGGCAATTATGATCTGGAAGGTAGCACATGAGGACCCTTAGCCCTTGCAATTGGCCAACAGGTTCAAGGTTCTCGCAGCTTGTAGAAACAAGAGCAGGAACAGCAGAAAGGATGAGAAAACTTACCATTCCAAGGTCGGTGGGGCTGGGGGAGTTTTAAAAATGTAGCTTAGTAAGGGACAGTTTGGTTAGAGGAATGGATATGGTTCTCTGTAGCTGAGAGCATGAGTTCCGATGGCTGTGTTGCTTGAATGGTACCAGTGTTAATGATACCTCTGTAGCGCACAAAGACTCCATGAGACGAATAGAGTGAAGTCGATGAGGCTTTATTAAGCGTGTCTGTTCCCCCGCAGCTCGATAGTAAACTGGCCTGCGGGGGAAGACTCCGGCTTCTTATACTCCGCCTTCAGGGCGGAGCTTGAGGTCAACGGCCAACCAGGACCCGGGATCTGTCAGCCAATGACATTAGGGCTTCCAGTCCCACATGACCCCCAATACATACTACCACATTCACCCCTTGTCAAAAATGAACCCGGCGGGGTGATGCTTCGTATGGTGGTAAGGGTTTACAGGGCTGGTCCTGGGAGGACAAAACATTCACATGGCAATACAGTATTGGACAATTTCGTCCTGTTGCAACTATTTACAGAGGGTATAGGAAGAAAAGCAAAATGTTCTTGTGAACCGTCCATATTTGTTTTACATCGACGCCACGAGTCGGTCGGGCGGTCTGGTCGTCCGTGTCGATCGCCTCAGCCCCGGCGGTGGTGGTGGTGCTTGTACTAGTGTTGTCGCCTCCAGGAGCCGTAAGGTTTCAGCTCGGGTTTGATTCTTGGTCGGTGCTGAGGGGAGGGGAACCGATCCTCCTGGGAAGGGGGCGGTCGCGGGGTGCGGCGGTGGCAGGAAGGGGGGGTTGGGTTGATGGTGTCGGGGGGGTGTGCGTGTTGCCGGCGGGCTCCAGATCCCGCAGGGAGACCGTGTCCTGTCGGCCGTCGGGGTACTCCACGTAGGCGTACTGGGGCTTCGCGTGGAGGAGGTGAACCCTTTCGACCAACGGGTCCGCCTTAAGTGCCCGCACATGCTTTCGGAGCAGGATGGGTCCTGGGGCCGCCAGCCAGGTCGGCAGCGACGTTCCAGAGGAGGACCTCCTAGGGAAGACAAGGAGACGCTCATGAGGCGTTTGATTAGTGCTCGTACATAATAACGACCGGATGGAATGGAGAGCGTCCGGGAGGACCTCCTGCCACCTTGAAACTGGGAGGTCCCTGGACCGTAGGGCCAGTAGGACGGCCTTCCAGACCGTGCCGTTCACCCTTTCTACTTGCCCGTTCCCCCGGGGGTTGTAGCTGGTCGTCCTGCTTGAGGCTTTGCCCTTGCTGAGCAGGAACTGGCGCAGCTCGTCACTCATGAAAGAGGACCCCCTGTCGCTGTGGACGTATGCGGGGTAACCGAACAGTGTGAAGATGCTGTTCAGGGCTTTAATGACTGTGGCCGCGGTCATGTCAGAGCAGGGAATGGCAAAAGGGAAGCGGGAGTATTCGTCCACCACATTAAGAAAATATGCGTGGCGGTCGGTGGAGGGGAGGGGCCCTTTGAAATTGAGACTGAGGCGTTCAAAGGGGCGGGAAGCCTTAATCAGGTGCGCTCCATCTGGCCTGAAAAAATGCGGCTTGCATTCCGCGCAGATGTGGCAGTCCCTTGTGACTGTACGGACCTCCTCTAAAGAGTATGGGAGATTGCGGGACTTGATGAAGTGGTAAAACCGAGTGACCCCCGGGTGGCAGAGGTCCTCGTGGAGGGTTTGGAGGCGGTTAATTTGTGCGTTGGCACATGTGCCGAGGGATAGGGCATCGGACGGCTCGTTCAGCTTTCCGTGACGATACAAAATCTCATAGTTGAAGGTGGAGAGCTCGATCCTCCACCTTCAAGATTTTGTCGTTTTTGATTTTGCCCCGCTGTGCACTATCGAACATGAAGGCTACCGACCATTGGTCGATGAGGAGAGTGAATCTCCTGCCGGCCAGGTAATGCCTCCAATGTCGCACAGCTTCCACTATGGCTTGGGCTTCCTTTTCTACTGAAGAGTGGCGGATTTCTGAGGCGTGGAGGGTCCGGGAGAAAAAGGCCACTGGTCTGCCCGCTTGGTTAAGGGTGGCCGCTAGAACTACGTCGGAGGCGTCGCTCTCGACCTGGAAGGGGAGGGACTCGTCGATGGCGCGCATCGTGGCCTTTGCGATATCCGCTTT
Source organism: Scyliorhinus torazame (assembly GCF_047496885.1). Lineage (NCBI taxonomy): Eukaryota > Metazoa > Chordata > Chondrichthyes > Carcharhiniformes > Scyliorhinidae > Scyliorhinus > Scyliorhinus torazame. Next base: position 182,435,854 of record NC_092715.1, read on the forward strand.
GATGCGGCTGAAGGCCTGGCAAGCCTCTGTCGACAGAGGGAAGGTCGTGGTCTGTATTAGGGGGCGGGCCTTGTCTGCGTATTGGGGGACCCACTGGGCGTAGTACGAAAAGAACCCCAAGCAGCGTTTCAGGGCTTTTGGGCAGTGTGGGAGGGGAAATTCCATGAGTGCGCGCATACGTTCGGGGTCGGGGCCTATTATCCCATTGCGCACTACGTAGCCCAGAATGGCTAGCCAGTCGGTGCTAAAAACGCACTTGTCCTCGTTGTACGTGAGGTTCAAGGCTCTGGCGGTCTGGAGGAATTTTTGGAGGTTGGCGTCGTGGTCCTGCTGATCGTGGCCGCAGATGGTTACATTGTCGAGATACGGGAACGTGGCCCGCAACCCATGTTGATCAACCATTCGGTCCATCTCCCGTTGGAAGATCGAGACCCCGTTTGTGACGCCAAAAGGGACCCGTAGGAAATGGTATAATCGCCCGTCTGCCTCGAAGGCTGTGTACTTGCGGTCACTTGGGTGGATGGGGAGCTGATGGTAGGCGGACTTGAGGTCCGACTTTATATTGGGCAATCCGATTGACCATGTCGGATATGCGGGGGAGAGGGTACGCGTCTAGTTGTGTGTACCTGTTGATGGTCTGGCTGTAGTCAATGACCATCCTTTTTTTCTCCCCTGTCTTCACTACTACCACCTGCGCTCTCCAGGGACTATTACTGGCCTGGATTATGCCCTCCTTTAGTAGCCGCTGGACTTCGGACCGAATGAAGGTCCGGTCCTGGGCGCTGTACCGTCTGCTCCTAGTGGTGACGGGTTTGCAATCCGGGGTGCGGTTCGCAAACAAGGACGGGGGTTGCACCTTGCCGCCGAATTTGAACGTAAGGCTCTGTAGATTGCATTGGAAATCTAATCCCAGCAAGGTGGGGGCACAGAGTTGGGGAAGGACGTTTAATTTGTAGTTTTTGAACTTCCTCCCCTGCACCGTTAGGGTAACTATGCAGAATCCCCGGATCTGTACGGAGTGGGATCCTGCAGCTAGGCAAATCTTTTGTGCGCTGGGATAGGTGGTCAAGGAACAGCGTCTTACCGTGTCGGGGTGTATAAAGCTTTCCGTGCTCCCGGAGTTGACTAGGCATGGCGTCTCGTGGCCGTTTATTAGTACCGTTGTCGTCGTCGTCTGGAGTGTCCGGGGCCGGGCTTGATCGAGCGTAATCGAAGCGAGCCGTGGTTGTAGTAGTGGAGTGGGGTCCGTTGTTGCCGTCCAAGATGGCGGCGGGGATGAACAAAATGGCCGCCCCCATACATCGCACGTGGCTGGGGGGGTCACAATATGGCGGCGTCTGCGGGTCGCACATCGGCGCCCTTCCTCCCCTCGTGGTGGCCGGGACCCAAAATGGCGGCGTCTGCGGGTCGCACATGGTGTGCTGGGGGGGCTGGGGAGCGCTAGGACCGCGAGCGCTAGGACCGCGTGGAGCTCCCTCACCGCGAGCGCTAGGACTGCGAGCGCTAGGACCGCGCGGAGCTCCCTCACCGGGGACAGCGGTGGTCGGGGCCCAAGTCGGCGGCGCCGGCGGGTCAGGCGTGGGGCCGCGAGCGCTGGGACCGTGCGGAGCACCCACGCCGGGGACAGCGGTGGTCGGGTCCCAAGTAGGTGGCGCCGGCGGGTCAGGCGTGGGGCGCGGGGTGGGGGTTAAGGTGGCGTTAGGGACGCGGAAAACTCCCTCCTCTCCGTGGAGAGTGTTGGCCGGGACCCAAAGCGGTAGCGCCGGCGGCGGGTCATGCATGGGCTGCGGGGAGGGGGGTTGGGGAGCGTAGGCGGCGTGCAGGGCTCCCAGTTCTCCCGGGACCGCGGTGGTCGGGACCCAGAGCGGCTGCGCCTGCGGGTCGCACATGGCGTGCTGGGGGGGTTGGGGCGCGTAGACTGCTTGCAGGGCTCCCTGTGCTCCCGGGACGGCGGCGACCTCGCGGGACCGGCACACAACCGCATAATGGCCCTTTTTCCCCGCAGCTTTTGCAGATAGCTGCGCGGGCCGGGCAGCGCTGTCGGGGGTGTTTCGCCTGACCGCAGAAATAACAGCGGGTGCCCTCGGTGCGACTCGGCGTTTGGACCACGCAAGCCTGTGGGGTGTCCGGGGGGGGGGGTAGGGGGTTTGCCGCGACGGGTACATACGGGGCCCAATGGGTTGCCGCACGGTCGGGGCCGTAGGCGCGGGTATTACGCGCGGCCACGTCTAGGGAGGCTGCTAGGGCCCGTGCCTCTGAGAGTCCTAGCGACTCTTTTTCTAGAAGTCTTTGGCGTATTTGGGAGGATTGCATACCTGCCACAAAAGCATCGCGCATTAACATGTCCGTGTGTTCGTTTGCGTTCACCGACGGGCAACTGCAGGCTCGTCCCAAAATCAGCAGCGCGGCGTAGAACTCGTCCATCGATTCTCCGGGAGCTTGCCGTCTCATCGCAAGCTGGTAGCGAGCGTAGATTTGGTTAACTGGGCGAACGTAGAGACTTCTCAGTGCTGCGAACGCCGTCTAGAAATCGTCTGAGTCTTCGATGAGGGAGAAAATCTCCGTGCTCACCCTCGAGTGCAGGACCTGCAGTTTTTGGTCTTCTGAGACTCGGCCGGTGGTCGTTCTGAGGTAGGCCTCGAAGCAAGTCTGCCAGTGCTTGAAGGCTGCTGCCGCGTTCACTGCATGGGGGCTGATCCTCAGGCATTCCGGAATAATCCTGAGCTCCATAGTCCTTTTTAGGCACACTTAATAAATTGTAGCGCACAAAGACTCCATGAGACGAATAGAGTGAAGTCGATGAGGCTTTATTAAGCGTGCCTGTTCCCCCGCAGCTCGATAGTAAACTGGCCTGCGGGGGAAGACTCCGGCTTCTTATACTCCGCCTTCAGGGCGGAGCTTGAGGTCAACGGCCAACCAGGACCTGGGATCTGTCAGCCAATGACATTAGGGCTTCCAGTCCCACATGACCCCAATACATACTACCACAACCTCCTCAGGCTGGAAAGGAATTGGAGTGGGAGGGAAAAGACTCAATTGTCATGGTCCACGCCAGTACCAGTAGCAAGGTAGGACTAAGAAAGAGAGGTCCTGTTAATAGGTGTGAACGTCTGGGGGCTAAATTTAAAAGCAGATCATCAAAGATGTTCATCTCTGTATTAACACCGGAGTCACAGGAAAATTGTCACAGGGTAAATAAGCCAAAGAATTTAATACATGCCTCAATGATTGGTGTGGGACTAATGGGCTTCAATTCCTGGAGAGCTGGCACCAGTACTGGGGAAAGAGGATGCTGTTATATTGGGTTGGCCTTTACCTGAACAGTACTGCGACCAGAGTACTCAAATCGCATAACTAGGGCTGTGGGGAACGGGAAGTGTTCACATGAGGGAAGTTTAAAAACAAGTTAAATAGAAAGGACAAGGCAATAATACAGAGAATTGATATGGTTGTTATAACCAGAGTGTGACAGGAAGGGACCGAGCATACAAATATGAGTGAACCAGCAAAAGGTTTAGAGCAGACAAAAATGAAAAAAAAAGACAGAATTGAAGGCTCTTTTTCCAAATGATTGCAGTATACACAAGAAGGTATAGGAATTCAGAGCACAAATAAGAATAAATGAGTATGCTGGCCCAGTTAATTGAGTGAATGAAGGAGGACTTTCGAAGGTGGGACATGCTCCCGTTGCCACTGGCGGGGAGGGTACAGACTGTAAACATGACGGTTCTTCCGAAATTTCTGTTTATTTTTTACTGTCTCCCTATTTTTATCCCAAAAGCTTTTTTAAAAGAGGGTCAATGAGGTGATCTCTGGGCTTGCTGGGGCGGATAAAGCCCCGCGAGTAAGGAATGTATTGTTGGAGCGGAGCCGAGGGCTGGCTTTACTGAACTTTAGGAATTACTACTGGGCGGCAAATATAGCCATGATCAGGAAGTGGGTAGTGGGGTAGGGATTGGTATGGGAGGGGGTGGAGGCGGCATCATTTAGGGGCACTGGTAATGGCACCTCTGCAGTTCTCGCCCGCTTGGTACTCCACAAGCCCGGTGGTGGTGGTGGCGCCTCTGAGGGTTTGGAGGCAGTGGCGGAAGCATATCGGAGTGGAGGGAGCATCGGCATGGGCTCCAATTTGTGGCAATCACCGGTTTGTGCCAGGGAGGTTTGATGGGGGGGTTTTGGAGGTGGCAGAGAGCAGGTATTGAGGGGCTGGGGGATCTATTTATTGATGGAAGCTTTTCTTGTTTGGAGGATTTGGAGGAAGAGTTTGAACTGCCAGGAGGGAATGGGTTTTGTTATCTGCAGGTGAGGTACTATGTACGTAGGCAGGTCTTGACCTTTCTGCTTCTGCCGCCCCAGGGGATACAGGATAAGGTAGTTTCAAAAATGTGAGTGGGGGAGGGGAAGGTCTCAGAAATTTTTAAAGAGTTCATGGAGTGGGAGGGAACACAGATAGAGGAGGTAAAGCGTAACTGGGAAGATAAGCTGGGTAGGGAACTAGAGGCAGGTTTGTGGGAGGATGCTCTGAGTAGAATCAACATGTCCTCATCATATGCAAGGCTCAGCCTGATACAATTTAAGATGGTTCACCGGGCACACATGACGGTGACCCGGATGTGCAGGTTTTTTGAAGGAGCGGAGGACAGGTGTGGGCAGTGTGCTGGAGGACCAGCAAACCATGTCCACATGTTTTGGGCATGTTCGAAGCTTAGGGGATTCTGGCAGGGATTTGCCAATGTCATGTCCGCAGTATTAAAGACAAGGGTGCTGCCAAGTCCAGAGGTGGCGATCTTTGGAATGTTGAAAGATGTGGGAGTGCAGGGGGGGGGGGGAAGAGGCTGGCATTTTGGCTTTTGCCTCCTTGGTAGCCCGGAGACAGATCTTATTCGGGTGGAGGGACTCAGAGCCCCCGAATTCGGAAGTATGGGTGAGCGACATGGCTGGGTTTCTCAGGCTTGAGAAAATCAAGTTCGCCCTAAGAGGACCAACGTTGGAGTTCATCCGGAGGCGGCAGCCGTTTATCGACTTTGGGGAAAATTAAACTGTTAGCAGATACAAGGCGGGGTAGGGGGAGATAGTTTAGTTTAGGCGGGATAAGCGTGAGCAGGAGAGGCTGGGGAATTGTGTGTATAAATCATGCTGGCTGGGTGTGGTTGGGGGGATGTTATTTACTGAGTTAAGTTTACATTTGTATTTGTTGTCATAAAATCATAAATGCCTTAATAAAATGTTTTTTAAAAGAAGAAATAAATGAGTATGGTATAACAGCCATTATGGAGACTTGGTCCCAAGGTGACCAAGAGTGAGATGTGAATATTCAAGGAATTTGACATTTCCAAAGCACAGGAAGAACGGAAAAAGAGGTGAGGTTGCTCTGTTAATAAAGAATGAGGTCAGTGCAACAGGGGGAAATGATCTTGGTTCAGAAGATCAAGCGGGAGAATCAACTTGGGTGGAGATAAGAAATTGCAATAGAAAGAAGTCACTGGTAGAATTAATTTATAAGCCCCTAACAGTAGCTCCACGGGAATAAAGTGCAGATAAAGAAAAAATGGAGCTTGCAAGAATGATACTGCAATAACCATGGGTGACCTTAATCTTATCACTGAACAAATTAAATTGGCATAAAGAGCTTGGATGATGAGTTTGCAGAGTATATTAAGGACCGTTTCAGAGAACTATGCATTCTGAAATCTACCCGAGACTGAGCTATTTTGGACATGGACATGGCAATGTGGATGAGAGAATTAATTAATGACTTCATAGGAAAGGATCCATTCGGTAAGAGTGATCATAACATGGTGGAATTTCACATTCAATTTGAAAGTGAGAAATGTGTTTCCATAACTAGAGTCTTAAACTTAATGGCAAGGGTACGTAAACAGAGTTCGCTAATGAAATGGGGATATACATTGAAAGATAAGATAGTAAAGAAGTAGTGGCAGACATTTAAGGAGATTCTCCACAGTCATAATATATACCTTAGTTAAAAGCTGACAAACAAATACTCCACCAGATGTGTGCATCATCTGTGGCTACCTAATGAAACCTAAGGGTGGTATCAAATTAGAAGAAAAGGTGTGCAATGGTGCAAATATTGATGGTGAGCCAGTACGTTGGGAACAATTTAGAAACCGGCATAGGATGATGAAGAAAATAATAAAGAGGGGGATATTATGTTATGCAAGAAAACTCTCAAGAAATATACAAACTGACAGTAAAAGCCTTGACAAGTATGTAAAAAGGAAAAGAGTAGGTAAAATGAGCATGCAAGTTCAGCAGGTAATAGGGAAGGCAAATGGAATGCTGGCCATTATTTCAAAGGGAATGGAGTATAACAATAGGGAAGTCCTGCTGAAGCTATGTTAGGCCACATCTGGAATACTGTAAATAGTTTTGGTCCTCTTATCTAAGGAAAGATATTGGAGGCAGTCCAGAGAAGGTTAACTATGTTGATCTTGGGTATGGAGGGATTTTCTTGTGATAAAGAGGCTGAATAGTTTGGGACTTTACTCGCTGGCATTTGGAAGAAATGAGAGGCGACCTTATAGAGGCATATAGGATTCTCAGGAGGCTTGACTGGGTAGATGCTGAGAGGCCGTTTCCCTTTTGTGGGAGAGTTTTGGACCAGAGGGCAAAACCTCAAAGTAACAGATCGCCATTTAAGACAGAGATGAGGAGGAATGTCTTCTCTCGTATGGTAGTGAATCTGTGGAATTCTTTACCACCGAGAGCTGTAGAGCCTGGGTCATTAAGTATGTTCAAGGCCGAGACAAATAGATTTTTAATCCACAAGGGAATCAACGGTTATGGGAATAAGGCAGGAAAGTGGAGTTGGGGATTATAACAGATTAGTCGTGATCTCATTGAATGGCAGAGAAGACTCGATGTGCTGAATGGCCTACTTCTGCTCCTACATCTTATGGTCTTCTATCCATCAGATTGTGAGGAAAGAGCGCCCCACTTAAGCCCACGCTTCCACCTTATCCCAGTAACCCCACCTAACCTTTTGGACACTAGGGCAATTTAGCATGGCCAATCCACCTAACATGCACATCTTTGGACTGTGGGAGGAAACTGAAGCACCCGGAGGAAACCCACGCAGACACTGGGAGAAAGTGCAAACTCCACATAGACACCTTCACAGTAGAAATGACAAAAAGCATCCCAAGAATAGTGAAAGAAACAGGAGGCATAAGGGAGGAAGCAGCTTTAAGCAATCGTTATCACTAGGGAAAAGTAATGGGCAAACTAATGAAACGTATGGTTGACATGTTCCCTGGACCCGATGGCCTGCATGCTAGGGTCTTAAAGGAAGTGGCTGCAGTGATAGCAGATGTATTGGTTGGAATCTTCCAAAACTCCCTAGATTCTGGAAATGTCCCAACTAATTAGAGACCCCAAATGTAGCACCACTAATCATGAATGGAGGGAGGTGTAAGCCAAAAACTGTTGGTCAGTTAGTCTAACGTATGCCATTAGGAAAATGCTAGATCAGTTGTTAAAGAACAGGTAAAGGGAGATTTCAAAACTTTAAATAAATCCGGGAAATCATGTTTGATAAATTTATTATAGTTCTTTGAGGCTGTGAAGTGCAGGGCAGATAAAAGGGAACCAGTAGATCTAGTGTATTTGAATTTTCAAAAGTCAATTGGTGTGGTGCTTGTGAAACAGTGGGTAGCATCCCTGCCTCTGGGTCAGTATCTCGAGGTTCAAGTCCCACCCCAGGACTTCATGGCCAAGGAAAGTGTGTTCCTGATACAGCCAAGAGGTTGAGTAACCGCCTGCAAAATCTTTCCAAAACCCCAATGGCAGTGGGAGAGACCCCTGGTCAGCCATGCTTGATGCAAAGTGGCACCCCTCAAGTGGCGATCGGCTAACCACCTGCGCTCGGAACAACCTCGCTCTGGGAACACATGAAAGTTTGCCTTGTGCACCTAGTGCAAGAGAAACAACATAGAATAAGAGCTTATGTTGTTGGGGGTGATATATTGGCGTGGATGGACTAACCGGAAACAGCGAGTCGGGATAAATGCGCCCATGATCAGGTTGGCAAAAATGCAACTAGCCATAGTATCATAGTATTTACAGTGCAGAAGGAGGCCCATCAAGTCTGCACCGACCCTTGGAAAGAGCACCCTACCGAAGCCCACACCTCCACCCCATCCCCAAAACCCAGCAACCCCACCCAACCTTTTGGACACTAAGGGCATTTTTTCCAATTAAGAGACAATTTAGCGTGGCCAATCTACCTACCCTGCACATCTTTGGGTTGTGGGGGCGAAACCCACGCAAACACGGGGAGAATATGCAAACTACACACGGACAGTGACCCAGAGCCGGGATCGAACCTGGGACCTCAGGGCTATGAGCCAGCAGTGCTAGCCACTGCGCCACCGTGCTGCCCTTTGTGAAGTAAGGTTGAACAGGTTGGAGTTTGAAAGAATGAGAGATCATCTTATTGAAATATATTAACATTCTGAGGGGTTTTGACAGGGTATATGCAGAATGCATGTTTCCTCTGATGGGGGAACCCATAACTAGGGGATCCAGGTTAAAAATAAGACTGAGCGGAAAAGCTGTTTCTTTGCTCAGCGGATTGTTGGTGTTTGGATTGCTGTTCTACAGGGAGCAGTGGAAGCTGGGTCATTGAATATTTTCAAGGCTGAATTGGACAGATTTAAGTCAAGGGTTATGGGCGTAGGCAGGAAAGTGGGAGTTAAGTCAACAATCAGTTCATCCATGATTTGATCGAATGGCCGAGCAGACCCGATTTGTGTTGTTATGGTCACACAAAAACAGTAAGGGGTGAAATGGATCCACCCATCAGTGCAAAATGGAATCCTAGCCAATCAGCAGCCCATTTTTCACCGCTCTAGTTTTTGATTTCCACTGATGTGAAAATATTGCCATGGTTTTAAATTCGAACCAGGCAAAAGTGAGAATTGGAAATGGTTTCCAAAAATGATTTGAACTATCATTCTGTGACCTGATTAGACACAGCGAAGAATTGACTGCTGATTTAGCACAAGCCCATTTCGCACAAGCTGGGTGTGTACCAATTCCACCCGCAGGAAGCGAAATTGTCCTTTAAGATGTTATCTCTCATTTTAAATCTAGACTGCATTGCCAACTTCAGTCAAGCTTTTGGAAACCAGAACTGTGCACAGGCAGGTACACAGCAAAAACTTGTGAAAGATGGGGGGCGGGATTCTCAAAGCCGTGCCGGCTGGGAGAATCGGCGGTCGCGCCATTTTTCCACCGACGCAGGCGCGCGATTCTCCAAGGTGTGGAGAATCGGCACCATTCGCGCCGGCGCGTGTGGCGCGGCGCCAGTCGCTATCCGTGGCCGGGCCGCCGATTCTCCGGCCCGGATGGGCCGAGCGGCCTCATGTAAACGGCCTAGTCCCGCCGGCGGCGTCCACACCTGGTCGCTGCCGGCGGGTACTCATCGCGAAGGCTTGGGGGCCGGCCGGTGGGGAGGGGGGCTCCGATCCCAGGGGTGGCCTCCGATGGGGTCTGGCCCGCGATCAGGGCTCACCGATTGGCGGGCCGGCCTCTTTTTCCCCCCCCCGGGCCTATTTGCTTGTGCAACCGGCCCCAGAACCCCGGTGCCATGTTGGTGAGGGGCCGGCGCTCTGTGAGGCTTCTGCGCATACGTCGGTTGACACCGACGCCACTGCGCATGTCATCGTTGGCGCCGGCACAACCACGCATGCGCGGATCCTGCGGCACCCAGTTCGCACTGGGACCTGCGGCTGGAGTGTCGCGAACCACTCCAGCGCTGTGGGGGGGGGCCAGAATTCGACGTGGGAGCGGCCTGTTCATGCCGTCATAAAGCGCGACGGTGTTTGCGATGGCGTGGACACTCTGCCTCCATTTTGGAGAATCCCGCCCAGGGTTCTGCAAGAAGAATGACTGCAGAAAGAATCCTGTGGTTTACAGGGGCCAAACCTAGACAGAGATTATCCTGTTTAAATTTAAGATAAAACAAATGCACATGCAAAAAAACATGAATATTTCAGACTATAAATCAGAAGAGGATGCTTTTGTTGTACCCATTGTCATGATATACAGACAGGCAGCTAATGAACACAAGAGAACAGTACAGGACCAATGAGCAGGCAGGACACTCAGGGGGGTATCTCACTATAAAAGGCACAAGGCACTCACACTCCGCCTCTTTCCACTGATGAACATTTACAGAGTGAGTCAGGGTGTTTGTACAGTATCACACCTCCAGCACGTGGCTAAGAGCCAGTCTGGTTCAGTCAGACAGAGTAACCACACTTAGGTTAGCAGAGAGTCAAACTCTTGGAGAACTGTGCTAACTGTGCTACTGGTTCAATAAATCAGATTGAACTAACTTCAAGGTCTGGAGTATCTTTTGGTTAAAGCTGCATCCAGTTGCAGCCTGTGTTATGCCAGAGTACATAACACATCACCCATGTGATGCACTATAAGAGCAGCAGAGGTCAACTCACACAAGTGAGATTTTCAGACTTCTAAAGAAGGTGTTTTAAAAACATTTGTTTGTGGGATCTGAGCGTCGCTGAGAAGGCCTGCATGCATTGCACATCCCTAATTGTGGTGGCTAGCTGCAGCTTTTAACTGCTGTTGTAGGTACACCCACAGTTCTGTTAGGTTGAGAGTTCTGTTGTGTGACTTGAAGGGTAGTTTGGAGGTGGTGGCGTTCCCATGCTTCTGCTGCCCTTGTTTGTTGTGGATTAGGAAGGTGCTTTCAAAGAAGCCTTGGCAAGTGCATATAGCAGACGCTCCACACTGCATCTACCATGCATTGGTGGTCGAGGGACTGAATGTATATAATGGGGTGATAATCAAGTGGGCTGCTTAGTCCTGGATAGTTTGAGTTTATTTTGTTGTTGAAGTTGTACTCATCCAGGCAAATAAAGTATAGAGCAACAAAGTCTTGACATGTGTTGTTCAGTAGATAGCGAAATGACTGACGAGTGGGAGATGAGTTTAAAATATTTATATTGCTAATCCAGTATAGTTTATGGTCGTTGATGGTGGAGAATTTGGTGATGATGATGCTGTTGGATGTCAAGGATAGGTAGTTAGACTCTTCCTTGTTGGAGATGGTCACTGCCTGACTCTTGTGTGGTGTGAATGATATTGTCATTTATCAGCCCAAGCCTGAATGTTGTCCAAGCTTTGCTCAATGCAGGCACTGACTGCTTCACCATCTGGGGAAGTACCAATGGGACATTACCAACTGAACATTGAGCAGCCATCAGGGAATATTCCCACTTCTGGGGCGAGATTCTCCGACCCCCCGCCGGGTCGGAGAATCGCCGGCGGCTGGCGTGAATCCCGCCCCTGCCGGTTGCCGAAGTCTCCGGCACCAGAGATTCGGCGGGGGCGGGAATCGCGCCGCGCCGGTTGGTGGGCCCCCCTGCTCGATTCTCCGGCCCGGATGGGCCGAAGTCCCGCCGCTAAAATGCCTGTCCCGCCGGCGTAAATTAAACCACCTATCTTACCGGCGGGACAAGGCGGCGCGGGGGGGCTCCGGGGTCCTGGGGGGGTGCGGGGCGATCTGGCCCCGGGGGGTGCCCCCACGGTGGCCTGGCCCACGATCGGGGCCCACCGATCCGCGGGGGGGCCTGTGCCGTGGGGGCACTCTTTCCCTTCTGCCTCCGCCACAGTCTCCACCATGGCGGAGGCAGAAGAGACTCCCTCCACTGCGCATGCGTGGGAAGCTGTCAGCGGCCGCTGACGCTCCCGCGCATGCGCCGCCCGGAGATGTCATTTCCGCGCCAGCTGGCGGGGCACCAAAGGCCTTTTCCGCCAGCTGGCGGGGCGGAAATTCGTCCGCCGCCGTCCTAGCCCCTCAATGTTGGGGCTCGGCCCCCAAAGATGCAGAGCATTCCGCACCTTTGGGGCGGCGCGATGCCCGTCTGATTTGCGCTGTTTTGGGCGCCAGTCGGCGGACATCGCGCCGTTTCTGGAGAATTTCGCCCCTGATCTAATGACGGAGGTAGGTCGTTAATACAACTGAACCTGACGGGTTATTTATTGTAAACCTTATTTTTAACATCCATTAGATTAGAGGCAACTGGTAAATGAACCGCTGTGTGCGTGCACCTTCTCGCTGTGTGCTAACTGGCTTAATCATTGATGTGGTTTTGTGTGATTTGGGACTGGCAGCATTAACTACCATTTTCTCCTGATGACATCTGCTGTGTTAAGCTATTTGCACTGGACTAATTTTGCAATTAAATGTCCACAATCTTTTGCACAGGTTACATCGATTTTGGATGAAGTGCACTGAAGAATGTAGCAAAACCCAATGGAAACTCTTACTGCAGATTCCTTCCACCAGTGACATAAAGCATTTATGCAAATAACACCAAACTGGTGGAGACGCGTACTTATTTCCTTCCTGGTGGAAATACCTCATTACCTGCTGGCTTTCGCACCTTTCTCATTTCTGTGGGACCTCACAACTTTAGCATCCATTCAGCAAGAAAACAGATTCTAATTAATAGCAGATCAGTTAATGAATTATTTACATTTTTATGCAACAAAATTAGTGTGCGCACATACAATTTGACACAAATGGTTCAGATGGTATCACAGTAAAAGCATAAACCACAAAGTATGAAACCACTGAAGATACATGCTATAAATTAACAGGTCAGATGGTTTGTATAGACTGAGTATAGAGCAGTCGATTAAGTAATTGTAAGTGAACATGCGTACATCATACACAAAACTAATGGGGATCAATCACATACTCACGACAATGTGCCTGCAGTGCAGCACTGAGAGTGCTGCACTGCAGGAGGTACCAATTTTCAGATGAAATGTTAAATCGAGGCCTTATCTGTCCTCTCCGATGGACATAATAGATACACTATGCAAAGAAGAACAGCTGAGTTTTCCCAGCATCCTGATCAATGTTTATCCCTCAATCAACAACTCAAAAACAGATGTTCTTGACATTTATCAAGTCCCAGACAAAAATGTAGCATCCTCATCAGAGAGAGTTCTACACTGATGATGCCAGATGAGCATAACAAAGAACACCTACAGCATCAGCCTGGAAAGAGTTTGGTTTCAGCATCACAAATAAAATGTCATGGTCCAGGATGTTGCCATATAGCCAGTAATCAGCATTGCCAATATGACACCAGAGGCTATTGTCAGCTTTGCATATCTCTGCTCCACAATCAACAACGATCTGTCACTTCTTGGTGAAATCAACATACGTATTGCAAAAGCTGCAGTTATATCCAAGCTGAATAAGAGTGTAAACAACAGCATCTGGCCAAAAAAAACAAACTGAGAGTCTACCAGGTCCGTGTCCTCTGTACACTCCTCTGCAGGAGAAAAGGCTGAATTGCTGTCTTGGATGTTTCTTTGGCATCTCTTGGCAGGACAAGATCATCAATTCAGAGGTGCTGGAGCGTGCCAATTCCAACAGCATGCACTCATTTTTAAGCCAATGATATCTGTGCTTGCTTGACCATGTTCATCGGATGATTGAAGGTCATGTATCCAAAGACTATCTGCACAGTGAGCAGGCCACTGGGTTACAATGGCTGGGCACCCTTTCCCCCCTACAAGGACATTTGCAAGCAAAGCATGTGAATGGCAGACATTGCCACAGACAACTAGGATTCAGTCACCGACCGCTGTGACCCCTTGAGACTGACTGTTTGGAGATGCATTGGAAGAGACAAGGTGAAGCAGAAATCTCAGCTGTCTGAGGGAAGAACCGAGAGAAAACTAAGACCTGCAAATTTCGCACCTTCTCAGCCCATTGTCTTCCACTGCAGCAAATGCAGCAGATACTCCCATCCAGGTTGGGTCTCCTGAGCCACACCAAGTGATGTTTAGGCATAAATAATTATTGATGTGTTGGGTGTTCTGGATCCGTGGAACACATACAGGCCATCAACTATTAAAATAGTGCAACACTATTTTATTATGCTGCAATTGTATAAGGTGTTAGTGAGGCCACACCTGGAGTATTGTGTTCAGTTTTGGTCTCCTTACTTGAGAAAGGACGTACTGGCACTGGAGGGTGTGCAGAGGAGATTCACTAGGTTAATCCCACAGCTGAAGGGGTTGGATTACGAGGAGAGGTTGAGTAGACTGGGACTGTACTCGTTGGAATTTAGAAGGATGAGGGGGGGATCTTATAGAAACATTTAAAATTATGAAGGGAATAGATAGGATAGATGCGGGCAGGTTGTTTCCACTGGCGGATGAAAGCAGAACTAGGGGGCATAGCCACCCAAAGGGTTGTGAATCTATGGAATTCCTTGCCCAGTGAAGCAGTAGAGGCTCCTTCATTAATTGTTTTTAAGATAAAGATAGATAGTTTTTTGAAGAATAAAGGGATTAAGGGTGATGGTGTTCGGGCCGGAAAGTGGAGCTGAGTCCACAAAACATCAGCCATGATCTCATTGAATGGTGGAGTAGGCTCGAGGGGCCAGATGGCCTACTCCTGCTTCTAGTTCTTATGTTCTTATTAAGCTAGAAACTGTTGAACATACTTTCACTGTGGGTTAACACGATGTTAGATTAAACTAAAGACCTGTGCCTGTCCGAACACTCAGCGCATGGTGAAGATCTGTGCTGTAAGCTGTAAGCTCTGTCCTTCTGAGAGGCTGCATCCCGAATGAGCGGGAACTCTGATGCCCCCTGTCTTTATAGTGAGTGTGCTCTAACTGGTGATTGGCTGCAGTGTTGTGTGTGTTGATTGGTCTTGCTGTGTGTCCATCAGTGCGTGTGTATCTGCACCATGATATGCTGGTGTATATCATGACATCCCCCCCTTTCATAAAAGAATTTATGTGTGTGGCAATAAATAATGTATGGTGAGAATGTTCCTAACTACGTGTGGGGTGCGAAGACATATTTACAGGACTACGTACATGAGAACTAAGCTATTGACATGGGAAGGTGCCTGGTGCAGAGAAGCAGTATGCAACAAGAATAACAAGATCAACACTATATACAAACCAGGGAAACGATCAAACAAAGCAACAAAACAATTCAGAGAGTCTATAAGTCTGCAAAGTTCATAAATTAAGTCTCTGAGGTGGGCGACGAATTCTGGTTGACCGCCTCAAGGGTGGGTCGAGAGCCGTCGGTTCAGGAGTGGGCTGGACTGCGTCAGAGTCAGGGGGAGGCAGAGTGACAGGGAGCTCTGCTTAGTCCGTGGTAGGGTCAGCAAGAGGGCGAGGCGACAGTGGAGGATCACGTGGCGAGCGTGGAACGAGACGAAGGGTGCGTCAATTGCGGCGCAGAATAGAACCATCCGGTAGACGAACCAGGAACGAGCGGGGGGGCCACCTGCCGAAGGACAACAGCGGTCGCAGACCAGCCCCCATCCGGAAGATGGACGCGGACGTTGTCATCTGGAGCCAGAGCAGGGAGATCGGCTGCACTGGAGTCACGAGCCGCCTTGTGCTGTGCACGAGACAGCTGCATCCGGCGAAGGACCGGAACGTGGTCGAGGTCTGGGACATGGATGGACCGTCATCCTCAGGGTACGACCCATGAGTAACTGGGCTGGCGACAGGCCAGTGGACAGCGGGGCAGAGCAATAGGCCAGCAAGGCAAGGTGGAAATCGGACCCAGCATCGGCCGAGCCTTGCATAGGAGCCGTTTGACTATATGCACTCCCTTCTCCGCTTTGCCATTGGATTGGGGGTACAGGGTACTGGATGTCACATGGGCAAAATTGTACTGCCTGGCAAAGTTGGACCATTCCTGGCTGGCGAAGCAGGGGCCATTGTCCGACACAACCATGAGCGGGATGCCGTGTCGAGCAAATGTTTCTTTACATGCACGAATGACGGCAGACGAGGTGATGTCGTGCAACCATATCACCTCCGGGTAATTCGAAAAGTAGTCCACGATCAGGACATAGTCTCTACCCAGCGCGTGGAACAGGTCGATGCCCACCTTGGTCCATGGTGACGTGACCAACTCATGGGGCTGCAGGGTCTCGCGTGGTTGGGCCGGCTGGGAGCGCTGACAAGTGGGGCAGTTGAGCACTGTGTTGGCTATGTCCTCATTAATGCCGGGTCAGTACGCTGCCTCTCGGGCCCGTCGGCGGCACTTTTCCACGCCAAGGTGGCCCTCGTGTAGTTGTTCCAGGACAAGTTGCCGCATGCTATGCGGGATGACAATGTGGTCCAGTTTTAGAAGAACCCCGTCTACTACCGCCAGATCATATCTGATATCATAGAACTGAGGGCATTGGCCCTTGAGCCACCCGTCCGTTAGGTGGCGCATGACACGCTGTAGCAAGGGGTCAGCTGCCGAATTTGGACAAGGCGTCCCTCCGTGGCAGGTAGATTGGAGGCCGCGAATGCCACATGGGCGTCAATCTGGCAGACAAATCCCGCTGGGTCACATGGAGTGTTGACTGCCCTGGAGAGAGCGTCAGCAATGATGAGGTCTTTGCCTGGGGTGTATACCAGCTGGAAGTCATATCGCCGGAGCTTGAGAAGAATACGCTGGAGGCGAGGCGTCCTATCGTTCAAGTCTTTCTGTATTATGTTAACCAGTGGGTGATGGTCGGTCTCGACGGTGAATTGAGGAAGTCCGTAGACATCATCGTGAAACTTAACCACACCGGTCAGAAGGCCCAGGCACTCCTTTTCTATCTGCGAGTAGCGCTGATCCGTGGGGGTCATCGCACGTGACGCATATGCAACGGGGCCCATGATGAGGCCTCATCACGTTGAAGGAGCACTGCCCCAATGCCGGATTGACTGGCATTGGTCAAGATTTTGGTCTCCTTTGCTGGATCAAAGAAAGCTAAGACCGGGGCAGTGGTCAGCTTTGCTTTGAGTTCTCTTCATTCGTGCTCGTGGGCAGGGAGCCATTGGAAGTCTGTCGTCTTCCTGACCAGGTTCCTGAGAGCCGTGGTATGAGAGGAGAGGTTAGGGATAAATTTCCCTAAAAAATTGACCATGCCCAGAAATCGGAGGACGCCTTCTTGTCCTCTGGCGTTTTCATAGCTGTGTTGGCAGCTACCTTGTCCGTATCCAGCTGCACACCCAATTGGGGGATGTGGTCCCCGAGGAACTTGAGTTCCGTCTGACCAAAAGAGCATTTGGCCCTGTTGAGGCGGAGGCCATGCTCATGTATACGTCTGAATATGCGCTGGAGGCGACTAACATGCTCCTGTGGGGTGGTGGACCAAATGATTATGTCATCGACATAGACGCGAACACCTTCAATGCCTTCCATCATTTGTTCCATAATCCTATGCAACACTTCTGAAGCAGATATGATCCCGAATGGCATCCTGTTGTAACAATATCTGCCAAAGGGGGTATTAAATGTGCAAAGTTTCCTGCTGGATTTATCGAGCTGGATTTGCCAGAATCCTTTTGAGGCGTCGAGTTTGGTGAAGAGCTTGGCGTAGCATGTGAGCTCTTCGCACTTGGGAATTGGATAATGCTCCCTCATGATATTGCGATTTAGATCCTTGGGATCAATGCAAATTCTCAATTCGCCGGAAAGCTTTTTTACACATACCATGGAACTGACCCAGTCGGTCGGTTCTGTGACTTTGGAAATCACACCTTGGTTCTGGAGGTCCTGCAGCAGCTGCTTGAGGCGGTCCTTAAGGGGTGCTGGGACCCTGCGAGGTGCAAGCACCACAGGCATGGCATTCGGTTTTAATAAAATCTTGAAGGTGTATGGGAGCGTGCCCATGCCCTCGAAGATTTTGTGGTACTGGTTGATAATGGTGTCGAGCTGCGCCCTGAAGTCGGTGTCCTGAAAGGCAGATGCGTCAGCAGGAGAGAGAGAGTGAACTCTCGGAACTAGGTTCAACAGCTTGCATGCCTGCGCGGCAAGCAGGGATGCTTTCGAGGAGCCCACGATTTCAAAGGGAAGGATGGCTTTGCGTGACTTGTGTGTTACTTCGAGCTGACACGAGCCGCTGGCCGCAATGGCATTGCCATTATAATGTAATAGCTGGCAGGCTGATGGGAGATTGGCTGGTTTGACACAAAGGCTTTGGAGGTCAGACGTTTTTGTTGTTCTTTTTGTCGCGCTTGTTGCTTCTGTTTTCATTGTTTTAGCTTTTATTCTTGTTCTTTTTCTTGTCATGCTTGTTGTTTCTGGGATGCTTCTTGTTGCACTGCATGTTGTTTTTGTTACTGCTGTGCTTCATGTGGTTTTTGTTGTTTTTGTTGCGCTCAATGAGTGTGCCATGTGGATGATTTGAGTCATTGTCACAGTTATTGGTGTCAGTGTCCTTTGTGATATCTGCTACATTGAGCGTATCTTCTTGAGAATTGTGAGAATGATCTGATGTTGCATTGATGTTGGTGACATCAGTCATTTGTGGTGGATTTGATTCCTCTTCTTTGCTTACTTGGTACTCCTCTTCTAGAGTCATTTCTGGTTCACTTGAATCATCATTGATTTCTTGGTGCTCCTCTTTGGAGTCAAATTCTTCACTATTTCATTTTGTTGTGGGTTGTGGTGCTCCTTTTCTGGAATCAAAATCTTCAAGATTTATATTGACATGGTCTCGCTGGTCTCTTGGTGCTCCTCTTCTGGAGTCAAAATCTTCAAGATTTCAATTGACGTGGTCTCACTGGACTCATGGGTGACCGTCCTCTGATTATTGAGTGCTTCTGTGCAGACGAGCTGAAATATGTCAGTCTCGCTGTGATCCTGCACATCCTGTCTGGGAATTGTGATTTCTTCGTCACTTGTCTCACATACAGTGGGTAGACATTCAGTGCCTTCTTCTGGTGGCTCAAATAAGCTTGATAGATCTTCATGGCCTTGTACATGCATGGCGTTCGCTATGGAGTGTTTGCTTGCTTCCATTTTTGAGCCTGTCACCGAGCTGTCTGTGGAGGCTTGCATCACTCTCTTTGTGGAGGTTTGTGTCGCTCTCTCTATGGAGTCCTTCATCGCGCTCTCTGTGGAGTCCTTCATTGCTCTCTCTGTGGAGTCTGTCATCGCTCTCTCTGTGGAGTCTGTCATCGCTCACTCTGTGGAGTCTGTCATTGCTCTCTCTGTGGAGTCTGTCATTGCTCTCTCTGTGGAGTCTGTCATCGCTCTCTCTGTGGAGTCTGTCATCGCTCTCTCTGTGGAGTCTGTCATCGCTCTCTCTGTGGAGTCTGTCATCGCTCTCTCTGTGGAGTCTGTCATCGCTCTCTCTGTGGAGTCTGTCATCGCTCTCTCTGTGGAGTCTGTCATCGCTCTCTCTGTGGAGTCTGTCATCGCTCTCTCTGTGGAGTCGTGCAGTGTTCTCATTGTCGAGTTGATCTGTGCTCTCTGTGTGGCGTCGTCTTCGTCTTGGGTATTGCTGTCATCCAATGTATCGACGATCTGCCATGGCACCATGGTATTGGATTCATCTACCATGAGAAGAGTCGTATTGAGCTTTTCAACCGTGTTGCTGATGCTGTGATCAGGATCTCCGAATAACTCAGCCATGTCTGAGCAGTATTGTGTGCATTGTTCGATAGACAAATCATCACTTTTTGTTTCGGAGTTGTGATCGTTCTCCATGTTCAATGAACAAATCATCTTCTTGTGTGGAGGCTGGGACCCTCCGTGGTGCATGGACCACTCTCTGTTTCTTGGCGTCAGACTCGTCTGCACCACGTCAATAGAAATCTGACTGGCAGCATAATCCTGTACTCATGAGTCGGGTGTCATGTATGCTGGGCTGAAGATTCCCCATTCCGAAGAACTTATCTTCGATGTCTTCACGGTACAACACCTCTAGTTGCGGTTTGGATTTGGTGCTGGGGTAGCCATTCCCCAAGATGAAATCTTCGTCTGGGTCGTAGTCTACAAGGACCACATCATCTTCTAGGGCGGTACTAACTGCTTGTTCCAGGGTGTTGTGAAAGTTATTTTCAACTGCTGGTGTAAGTTTGGACATTGTTCTGTCTTTTGAGGCAAGAAAATTGGGTTTTGCAGCTTTAAATTTCCTTTTGTTTATTTTCGTACATTTCTCTTTTAAGTGGACACAGCCCTGGTCCTCTGACGTCATGGCGCTCGTGACATCATGCGTAGGTCTCGATTGCCCATGCACACTGAGTTTCCTATACTGTGCCCTTTCTTCGCAACTGAGCATGTGCGGCTCCTTTCCCAAGATGGCTGCCGCTCCGAACTTCCTTCAATCCTGCCTCTGCCTCGTGGTAAGTTTTGGTGCCGTTTTTTCCGATTTTCTTTTCTAGACACTGATTCTGTGTTTGTAAAAACTGACAGTATTTATTTTGTTTTTGTTCATAAGCAAGGCATTTTTGAATAGCAGTTTCTAGAGTTAGATGCTTATTTTGTGATAGTTCTTCCCTCAAATGTTTATCAGATAGTCCAGAAATTAATTGATGTATTATCACAGTGTCTCTGAAATCAGCATAACCACAGCCTTGTGGTTATTAACTTGAGATTTGTAATAAAATCAGTGATGGGCCCTCCGTTTCTCTGACAAGAGTTAAATCTTTCCAGCCTCTCACCAGACGGACCCTTACAGTGTTCATCAAATTTTTTGAGTACAACTTCTAATTTGGATTTGTCCTCACCTTCTAAGTAATTAAAGCAATTATAGATTTCTCTAGCTTCATCCCCTCCTGTTGAGAGTAGTAGGGCTATTTTCGTTGCGTCAGAGGCAGTGCTTAAATCATTAGCTGTAATAAATATTTGGAACAGTTGTTCAAACATTTTCCAGTTATAACTTAAATTACCGGTTGTTTCCAGCTGCCATGGAGTTCCAACAAGTTCCATCGAATCAGTTAGTTGTCGAGGATCCATTTGCTGCGAAGTCTTCCACAGTCGAATATCCAGTTTAAGTTTTTCTTCTCTTGCTGGTGTCTAACTCGCTTTCTGAAATCACTCCTGGTATCATATGTTATTCTCTAAGTCTGAATAAAGATTGTAGACTTCCAGTTAACACAAATACTTTATTCAATGGGTTTGTTCTGTTTCCAGAGCTTAACTAGATTAATACAGTCAAGCGGTATGACCAGTGAAGCTAAGGTAAGCTGCCTATGCAGAGCTGTCTTTGTGTGCTGCTGCTCCCTAGCCCTGTGCTTCTGAAAGACGGATCCTGCCTTGGGCTCGACCCTTTATACCCGTCTCTGATGCTGCCCTCTAGTGATGCAGTGGCTGTTACATCTGTGCTGCAGTCCCTGGTGTATCACTACAGGTTGCTGTCTTGTGTGGAATTTGCACGTTCTCCCCGTGTCTGCATGAGTTTCCTCCGGGTGCTCCAGTTTCCTCTCACCAGTCCAAACATGTACAGGTTAGGTGGATTGGCCATGCTAAATTGCCACTTAGTGTCCAAAGGTTAAGTGGGGTTACAAAATAGGGTGGGCGTGTGGATCAAGGTAGGGTGCCCTTTCGGAGGGTCAGTACAGACTTGATGGGCCGAATGACCTCTTTTCACATGATGGATTCTATGATTCACTCCACTTCCTTTGGACTTTGACGCAGGAGCCAGGGACCTGGTGTGCTGCCTGAAACTCACTCGGCATGAGTCAGGAAGGTTGGGAGGGGCATTTTATTTTATCATGGGTAATTGGGTAAGGAGTGACATTGCAATGCTGATTGCCACTCTGATGGCCCAATAATAAGCGTCTGGATTCCATGGGTGATGTCAGATTTGAGAAGATCAGTAAAGCTTGAAGTGAGAAGAAGACGGCTTAATATTTCCAAGTAAGGAAAGTAAGTATAGAGTGCCAAGATACTGCATCATTGATGCATACTGAGAAAACTTACCTCAGCAGCATGTAAAAGCCTACAAGCTAGACTTCGCTCGGACTCTGAGCAAAAGTACAGCTATGCACCATGACGCAACACCATTGTACTCTCCTCTGTCATCTTTAGTTTTATAATAAAGGGTGTTGCATTTCGATGATGAAGCTGCAATAATGCTATACTCACTCGGCTATGGTTTATTAGATGTGACCATGGTCCAAGTGCTGAGTTTTGACCCAGAACAAATAGTAAAACATGACCACACATGAAAAATTAAAATCAAAGCCAACTTCATCTCAGCTGAAGCATTATCTTCAGTGCCGAAATGTCTTTGTTCCACATGTACAATATCTGGAAAGTGGAACCAATGACATAAGCATATTCCCTCAGATACTAGCGCCTTATTTCATCATACATTGAGGCCCCAAATCCACACAACACCAAGGATGCACAGCATTTTCTTCTCTTATTCCATGTAGATTACAGGCGAGCCCCATAATGTATCAAGAATGTTGGGCTGCTTTGTGCATGAACCTTTAAGGGTTATATCATAAATGACTGTCAATAATTACACCGAATGTGATGTATTCATCCTATGACTTGGATTCCGGCTCGAGCTAGGAGTAGATATAATAGTCTCCTGGTTAACTCTAAATGGTCCTATTTTCAAATAAATAACCCACACTTTTTTCTCACCAATCCTTACGTATGATTGGTACATTTATATCGAAGACGAATGCAACAATGCCTCAGTAATATTCCTGATCCAATTTCAATGGTTACTTCAAAGCGGGAGCTCAATAATGCACGACAGGGTGGCTCAATCCTCCATGTAGGGCCATTGGGGACCTAGGATTTCTGCTCCATTGTTTCCAAAGCTCAACTGCTGCATCAGATATATTTAGGAAGCTCTTGTTTTACTCAAACATTGGCACACATTTTAGGGGAGTCAACATGTCTCAACATGTCTCAACATGCCAACTCAACCTCAACATACTAAAAGTGTGCATGTGTTAGAATTGTCTTTGAAACATTTTAAAATAGCTAATTTTGAGCTCAAATGCCAGATCAGCTTGAGGTCCCACAGGCGTGGCATTGCCTGAAGTGAAGTTTTCCCATATTATGGGGTATGGTAGCACAGCAATTGCGTTACTGGACTAGTAATTCCGAGGCCTGGTGTAATGACCAGAGACACGAGTTAAAACGCTACTGCAGCAGTTGATTAAATGAATGAGGAATAAAAAGCTAGTCTCAGCAACAGTTCATGCTAACCCATGGCCCCCATGATCCCGATGCCAAATTGGTGCACACTCAAGCCAACCCATTCACTGCATACATCACCATTTGCCCTTGTCCCCTCCTCACCTGGTATCCTTGGGCAGTTTATTGATAGCTTTGACACTTCCTGAGCATGTTTGACAGCTTTGACACTTTCTGGATAGCTTTGACAGGTTTGATAGCTGGAGATTGTTTTACAGTTTCTTGCCAGCTGGACAATTCCTTGATAGCTTGACAGCTCCTTGACAGTTCCAATAAGTATTTTTGTGTAAAATGTGCATACTCCCGTTCACTTTCACCAATCCAAAAGCATGCCATGCCTCTCTCCAAGATTGCCGTACCTTACCTAAAGATGTCCTAAGACATCCAAAGAGTTGCCCTGGCTGTCCAAATGCATCCAACAAGTTCAGTCCTGCCTTTACCTGTTCTAATCTGCACTCTCCAGATTCCACACTCCTATTCTTCCAAATTTCGTGGAGGCAGACGCAGCTGCCTCTGAGTCAGTCACGCGTGAATTCTGGCCTGACTCCAGTCTTACCCCGGTGAAGATGGGAAATGCCTGTTTTGGGGGCAGAGTTTAGAAATTTTGGCCATTTCTGGGATTTTCACCACAATGGAAAGCCTCTGTCGTGGTGAATATCTGGGCCATAGTTTTGTGTTTAACTTTTAACTGCTCTCTAGAATCACCTCGCAAGCTACTCCCATGTATTCAAGGAAGTGGTTGGCTGCCAATTTTTCAAGTGCAACAGGGAAGCCTGCTGGCCTACCAGTGTGCCTGCACCCTGAATTAAAGATTATTAAAAACATAATGAACAGCCCCATGTGACTATATATTGATAACTTCAGGATTGTAAGAAAATTCAATTCTGGATGCCAGTTCAGAACTGGTTTTATTGGTTATGAAGCTGAATGATGTAGACATAAGCAGCCCAATTCTATTCACACATTTGTCTGCATGTTCTACTGACATGTTGGCACAAGAAAAGGCAGTTGCAGCATTCACGGAGGTCAATGTGACAATTAATTCACTGCTATTGTATGGTGTTTGTAGGGAGTTTTTATCAAGCATATCAAATTGGGTAAGTTACATACTTATTTTAACAAAGTAGCTGGTATTTAGAAGCAAGTGTTTTGTATCTCTAACAGGTGCAGCTTTTGTACAGGCTATGTATGCTTTTGGTTCAATGACATACCATCATAATGAATGCTATGATGCCTGTTTCTTCATGTAATTCAGTGCTATCTAGTATATGTCTTGACAAGGCCAGAAGTATGTGTAAATAACAGGGATGGGGGGAATTCATTTAATTCTGACTGAAGCGTCCAATTTAGATTTGATTTCTTGGTGTAGAGTGGCTGAACTGTAAATGCAAGATGCTACTCAACAAGAACTGTGTCCTGATATAGCAAATCGAGCCCAATACAACATTCAATAAACGAGTAGGGAGCACTTGGCTGCATATCAATAGGCATTGAGCCACCAAAGCAAGGTGTTGAAGTCAATAATTTCCTGCTTCTGGACTGCAGTAGAAAGATTCAACAAAGCTCGTTAAGGCAAAATAACAAGGCTTTTTTTACTAAAAGACTGCATGCAATAATGGCTGAAACTTGAGGTCAGAGAGCAGTTAGTACCACTGCTGATTCCTTCCCAAGTCCGCGCTTACAGAGAATCAACTCAGTATTTATACATTGCCATTATCAAGATTGCGTGACTACAGCTTAGTCAGGAATTCGATCGGAAGTAGAAACGGAAGCAATGTCATAAACCTGTTGATCTTCTCGGACTCTTTGTCTCATCCCTCATACCATTATCTTGTCCTTTGATAGAACATTAAAAGGTCGGAGGAGACTCATCCATTCCTTATCTTTTCTTATTCATGCTGCCCTGAGTTATGACGAGTTAGCCTTATCAGAAATTACAGAGGTCAGGCATTTTGGAATAGCTTGACCTTCTCTGACCTTATTCATGCTTTAAGTTATGCGGAGTCAGCCTTATTGGTCTTCCAAAGGGGTCTGGTACATTGAAATGGCTAGGTCAGCTTTTCTTACATCGAACCGAATTGTACCAGTTTTCCCACCGTGCCATTACTTAATTCAGACAACATCACAAAGGCTTTGCTCCATCCAATGTACAGTGACAGAGTATGTAGGCCATTGATCTAGACTTATTTTTTATAAACATTTTATTGAGGTATTTATGGTTTAACAACAACAAAATAAACGGCTGCCACCTCCGGGCGAACCCTAACATTGACCCTCTCAAAGCAAACTTGATTTTCTTCAAACAGAGAAAGCTAACCATGTCAGATAGCCAGGTTTCCGACTTCGGGGGCTTTGAGTCCCGCCAAGCTAATAATATCCGTCTCCGGGCTACCAGAGAGGCAAAGGCCAGAACGTCTGCCTCTTTCTTCGGATCTTCCGACACTCCGAAAATTGCCACCTCTGGACTCATTGCCACCCTTGTTTTTAACACCGTGGACATGACATCCGCAAACCCCTGCCAGAATCCCCTAAGCTTTGGGCATGTCCAGAACATGTGGACACTGTTCACTGGCCCTCCCACACACTTTGCCCACCTGTCTTCTACCCCAAAGAACCTGCTCATCCGGGCCACTGTCATGTGAGCCCGGTGAACGACCTTGAATTGTACCAAGCTTAGCCTGGCACATGATGTGGATGCATTGACTCTACTCAACGCCTCCGCCCAGAGACCATCCTCTATTTCGCCTCCCATCTCCTCCTCCCATTTGCGCTTCAGCTCCTCCGTCTGCGTTCCCTTTGCCCCCATGAATTCCTTGTAGATGTCCGAGACCCTCCCTTCTCCCACCCACACTCTGGAAACTACCCTGTCCTGTATCGCCCTTGGTGGTAGGAACGGGAAGGTTGAGACCTGTCTACGTAGGACGTCCCGCACCTGCAGGTACCTGATTTCATTTCCCCTCGCCAATCCAAATTTCTCTTCCAGCTCCCTCAGGCTAGGAAAGCTCCCTTCTATAAACATATCCCCCATCCTCTCAATCCCTGCTCTCCGCCAGATCGGAACCCCCCATCCATTCCCGGGGCAAACCGGTGATTATTACAGATTGAAGACCACACCGATGCTCCCACATGCCCCCAGACCCTCAGGGCAGCCACCACCACGGGGCTGGTGGAGTACCGTGTCGGCAGG
The DNA here is from genome assembly GCF_047496885.1 of Scyliorhinus torazame. Lineage (NCBI taxonomy): Eukaryota > Metazoa > Chordata > Chondrichthyes > Carcharhiniformes > Scyliorhinidae > Scyliorhinus > Scyliorhinus torazame. Next base: position 182,462,024 of record NC_092715.1, read on the forward strand.
AATGGCAGAGGCGCTGTTATCAATGCCCCCAAGCTGGTGCCCTTGCATGAAGCTGCCTCCATTCGCTCCCATGCCGACCCGTTCCCCACCACCCACTTCCTGATCATGGCTATATTCACCAGCCAATAGTCATTACTGAAGTTCGGCAGCGCCAGCCCGTCCTCCCCCTGGCTCTGCTCAAGCATCCCCTTGTTTACTAGCGGGGTCTTGCCCGCCCATACAAAGCCAGTGATTACCTGATTGACCGTTTAAAAAAGGACCGTGGAATAAAGATGGGGAGACACTGAAACACAAACAGGAATCTCGGTAGGACCGTCATTTGCACCGTCTGCACCCTCCCAGCTAGTGACAACGGGGGCTCCATCCCCCCTCCGAAAATCATCCTTCATTTGGCCTACTAGTTGGGCCAGATTTAGCTTGTTCTACCTGGAAGCCTAGGTACCAAAAGCTACCCCCTACCACTCTAAATGGCAGCTCCCCCAACCGCCTCTCCTGTCCCCTTGCTTGGACCGCAAACATCTCACTTTTCCCCATATTTAGTTGATACCCCGAAAACCGGCCAAATTCCCCCAGAATCCTCATAACCTCTTCCATCTCCTCTAATGGGTCCGATACAGACAGGAGCAGGTCGGCTGTGTAAAGCGAGACTGTGTTCCTCCCCACGCCCCCCCCCCCCCCCCCCCCCCCAACCAGCCCCTTCCAGCCCCTTGAGCCTCTCAGCGCAATTGCCAGCGGCTCTATGGCTTACGCGAACAATAGTGGGGAGATGCAGCCTAAAATAGTCCGATGTTGTCCTATTCGTCCGTACGCTCGCCGCGGGAGCCTTATATAATAACCTGACCCAGTCAATAAAGCCCCACCCAAATCAAAACCGTCCCAGTACCTCCCACAGATATTCCCATTCTACTCGATCAAAAGCCTTCTCTGCGTCCATTGCGACCACTACCTCCACCTCCCTACCTTCCGGGGGCATCATTATCACATTTAACAACCTTCTTACATTGGCCACCAACTGCATTCCCTTAACAAATCCCATCTGGTCCTCCCCAATGACGTCCGGAACACAATCCTCAATCCTAGAGGACAAGAATCTGGCCAGCAGTTTGGCATCTACATTCAATAGGGATATCGGCCTGTAGGACCCACACAGCTCTGGGTCCTTTTCCCGCTTCAGGGTCAATGAAATCGTGGCCTGTGACATCGTCGGAGGAAGGACCCCACGCTCCCTTGCCTCATTGAATGTCCTCCAACAGCGGCCCCAATATCCCAGAGAACTTTTTATAAAACTCCACTGGGTACCAGTCTGGCCCCGGGGCTTTACCCGACTGCATGGCCTTCAGACCCTCCGCTATCTCTTCCAACCCGATTGGGGTCCCCAGCCCTTCTACCAGCCCCCCGTCCACCTTCGGGAAATTCAGCCCCCCCTAGGAAGTGCCTCATCCCCTCCTGCCCAGCTGGGGGTTCTGACCCATACAGCCTACTGTAAAACTCCTTGATATCACATGGAGTGAATTGAAATGGTTGAAGACTGGCAGCTTATCGCTTCTTGGCCTTTTGGCTCAGATCAAGTGTAGTATCTGCTCTGCCTTTTGGCTCAGATCTGGCATGTCTCTCTTGTGGGGACCATGAATTGGATTCAATTTGAATTTGAATTTGGTTTTGGAGCACGCGAGGAGCTGGATTAGGGGTTCGCCCCTGTCCACACTCTGAGCCCTGGCTTGGTAACTCAGAAAAAGTATATAAAGAAAATAACCAAAGACTGTCGGCAGTGATTCTGGAGACCTCCCAAGGAGGCCAAGATGGATCATCCACTTGACACTTCTGGCTGAAGGTGTTTCCAAATTCTTCAGCCTTGTCTTTTGCACTGATGTGCTGCACAATACCTCCCCGCATTATTGAGGATGGGATATTTTTGCAGACTTCTCCGGTTAGATGTTTAATTGTCCATTGCCTTCATGACTGGATATGGCAGGTGTACATAACTTTGATCTGATCTGTCAGTGTGGAATCGATTGGCTCTTGGCATGCTTCACCGGGATGACATCCTGTTTTTAGGTATACCTGGTGCTGCTTCGGGTATGCTCTCCCACACTCTTCATTGAACCATTGATGATAATGGTAAATTGGGGGATATGCAACCATAAGCTTGCCGATTATACTTGAATTCATTTCTGCTGCTGGCACACAGTACCTCTATGGATGCCCAGTTTTGAGTTGTTAGATCTGTTCTGAATCTGTCCCATTTTGCACGGTGAGGGGTATCATCTGTGTGAAGATGGGACTGTGCAACGATTGCTTCTAACAATACTGTCATAAGTAGATTGTTGGTGATGAGAGCAAGTAGTTTTTTTTTCCTCTTCCCCTCACCTCCTGCCCCAGCTCAATCTAGCAGATTTGCCCTTCAAGATTCAGCCAACTCCGTCAGTAGAAGTGCTACTGAGCCACTCTTGGTGATGGACATTGAAGTCCCCCAACTAGAGAACATACTGTGCTCTTGCTGTTCTCCATGCTTCTTTCAAGTGCTGTTCAACATGGAGGACTACTGATTCAGCAGCAGAGGGAGGATGGGAGGTGGTAATCAGCAGGTACTTGTCCATGTTCAGCCTGATGCCATGAATCTTCAAGGGGCCTGGAGGCAGTGTTGAGTACACTGAGGTAATTCTATCCTGACTGAACACTACTGTGCTCTCACCTGCCTGGGTGACATGAGGGCCTGAAATATCAATTCTTGCAACTCGGAAGACACGAGTTGATGACAAAGGAAAATGGTGAAATCACCATGACGGCCAGGATGCAACCCCGAAAAAAATCCTACAATATCACCTGATAACAGTTTCTTATGTGCCAGAACCTGCCTCTCACTGATTGGTCTCTCCAGTCATCGGCAAACGTACTCTCTCCTCAATTGATTTGCTGCATGTCCATATCATACGTAGATTGAAGGATGCTGCAACAATGACCAAGTTGTTGTTTACTTGAAGATTTCTGTCACTGTAGACTTTCCACGGTTGAAAACTCATAACAAGTGAATCTTTCATATTTCTGGAGACTTCAACAAGGCCAACCTCAAGAGTGTACTGCCAAAATTCCACCAGCACATCTCCTGTCCCACCAGAGGCGACAACACTCTTGATCACTGCTACTCAAAAATCAAGGGATGCCGTTCCATCCCCCGACCACACTTTGGGAAATCAGACCATAAGACGGTGCTCCTTCTCCCGGCATACAAGCAGAAACTCACGTAGGAGAATCCAGCTAAGAAGGTCGTGCAGTGCTGGTCCGAGGAAACAGAAGAGCTCTTACGTGACTGCTTAGAGACAGTGGACTGGTCCATATTTAAGAACTCAGCGACCAACTTAAATGAGTATGCCACCACCGTCACAGACTTCATCAGCAAATGTGTGGATGACTGCATGCCAAAGAAAGCAGTACGTGCGTTCCCCAACCGGAAACCATGGCTCAATCGCGAGATTGACTCCCTACTGAAGGACAGATCTGAGGTGTTCAAGGCAGACGACCCTGACCTATACAAGAAATCCAGGTACGACCTCCGCAAAGCCATCAGAGATGCCAAGAGAGAATATCAAACCAAGCTAGAATCACAGACAGACTCTCGGCGGTTGTGGCAAGGACTAAACAACATAACGGGCTACAAAGCGAAGCCTAACAGTATCTCTAGCAGCAGCGCACCCCTCCCCGATGAACTCAATGCATTCTATGCTCGGTTTGAGCAGGTAACCAACAATCCGCTGTCGAATGCCCCAGCAGCCCATGATTCACCCATACCCACCATCACAGCTTCCGAAGTCAGATTGGCCTTCCTGAAAGTGAACCCACGGAAGGCGACAGGCCCGGACGGGATCCCTGGTCGTGCACTCAGAGCCTGCGCGGACCAGCTGGCAGAGGTATTCGCGGACATCTTTAACCTGTCCCTACTCCACTCCGAGGTCCCCACCTGCTTCAAGAAGACCACCATCATACCGGTACCAAAGAAGAACCAGGCAACGTGCCTCAATGACCAGTGGCCCTGACTCCAGTCGTAATGAAGTGCTTCGAGAAGTTGATCATGAAGCGCATCACCTCCATACTCCCAGAACGCCTTGATCCACTGCAATTCGCATACCGCTGCAACCGGTCCACATCAGATACCATTTCCCTGGCCCTACACTCATCCCTAGAGCATCTCGAAAACAAGGACTCCTACATCAGACTCCTATTTATTGACTACAGCTCCGCCTTCAACACCATTACCCCAGACAAGCTCATATCAAAGCTCGCCAACATTGAGGGCATTTAAAAGTTTATTGGATAAACATATGGATGATAATGGCATAGTGTAGGACAGATGGCTTTTGTTTCGGTGCAACATCGTGGGCCGAAGGGCCTGTACTGCGCTGTATTCTATGTTCTATGTTCTATAAAGCTCCAAAACCTAGGACTTGGCTCCCCACTCTGCAACTCGATTTTCTGACCAACAGACCACAATCAGTAAGAATTAACAACAACAGCTCCTCCACAATAGTCCTCAACACCGGCGCCCCGCAAGGCTGCGTACTTAGCCCCCTACTCTACTCCCTGTACACACACGACTGCGTGGCAAAACGTGGTTCCAACTCCATCTACAAGTTTGCTGACGATACGACCATAGTGGTCCGGATCTCCAATAACGACGAGTCCGAATACAGGAGGAAGATAGAGAATCTAGTGGAGTGGTGTAGCGACAACAATCTCTCCCTCAATGCCAGCAAAACTAAAGAGCTGGTAATTGACTTCAGGAAGCAAAGTACTGTACACACCCCTGTCAGCATCAACGGGGCAGAGGCGGAGATGGTGAGCAGTTTCAAATTCCTAGGGGTGCACATCTCCAAAAATCTGTCCTGGTCCACCCACGTCGACGCTACCACCAAGAAAGCACAACAGTGCCTATACTTCCTCAGGAAACTAAGGAAATTTGGCATGTCCACATTAACTCTTACCAACTTTTACAGCTGCACCATAGAAAGCATCCTATCGGGCTGCATCACAGCCTGTTATGGCAACTGCTCGGCCCAGGACCGCAAGAAACTTCAGAGAGTCGTGAACACTGCCCAGTTCATCACACGAACCTGCCTCCCATCCATTGACTCCATCTACACCTCCCGCTGCCTGGGGAAAGCGGGCAGCATAATTAAAGATCCCTCCCACCTGGCTTACTCACTCTTCCAACTTCTTCCATCGGGCAGGAGATACAGAAGTTTGAGAACACGCACGAACAGACTCAAAAACAGCTTCTTCCCCACTGTCACCAGACTCCTAAATGACCCTCTTATGGACTGACCTCATTAACCTGTATGCTTCATCTGATGCCAGTGCTTATGTAGTTACATTGTATATGTTGTGATGCCCTATTATGTATTTTCTTTTATTCCCTTTTCTTCTCATGTACTTAATGACCTGTTGAGCTGCTCGCAGAAAAATACTTTTCACTGTACCTCGGTACACGTGACAATAAACAAATCCTATCCAATCCAATTTACATGAAAAGTTCCTAATAAATTGTTTTAAATCTTGTACTGGAGAGATTGAATTCACAAAAGAGCAATACTCTAAAGCATGTGTTGGGTATCGGATGCAGCATTTGAGCCACCAAGCCAATGAAAGATAGTTTCATATTCCAGCAACATTTTGTACCCAATGTACTGTGACAATCCTTTTTGTTTAACACAGTAGGATTCATTGCTAAGCGAGGTCACTGGATTCTGCTCTTGTGCTCTTGGAATGTGGGCCTAGTTAGTTTTGTTGAAGTTACTGAAAATGGTGTATCAGTGTGAGATCTAGTGTTATCTCAGTCTGTTATTAAACATATTGAACAAATGTAAATGCGGGAATATCCAGTGCTGATCTCAAGGAGATGCTGTTGGTTACATGCCTGGGTGATGCTACTGTCCAAGCACAATTTGTTTAATGTGCACTATATGTGTTAAGAAATGGTCTCATCAGATTGTTAATAGTTAAAGATTAAAAGAACAATGATGCTGTATTCCGAATTATTTTTAAATTCAAATTATGGGACAATTAAAAATTGGCGCAAATAAAATCTTCCCCTTTAGTATTTTAATCTCTGATCTTTTTTTCTCTTATCTCTATTGTGCAATCTTTTGAACATCTCTCAACTATCTGTTACTCTGCCCGCTTCTCTCCGAGGAATGACAAGTTTTGTGAAGCAAAAACGTAAAATCTCTTTTTTTTTAAAAAATACTTTAAACACAGCACACTGCGGAAATCTACTGCTTCAACCTCAATCTTTGTGCATCTTAACAGTTCTATCTAGAAAGAAACAGAGTTAAAGTTTCAACTCAAATAAGATGCGGAAACTCTGTGTATTCCTCTTCTGCACTTTGTTTTAAGTCAGATTTCCGGCGTTCCCAGTATTTCGCTTTCAGTCTTCTGATTTGTTTCTTCCTCTTTTTGGTTTTATGTGACCTAGCCAAATGAAAAACGAGGCTTGCATTTATAGGAAATTGACCACAAGGCATCTCAAAGCGCTTGACTTTCAATGGAGTGCTTTTGAAGTGTAGTCACTGTTGAAATGTAGGAAATGAGATTAGTGAATCTAAAAACAATGCGTTGAACATATATCCACCTGTAATATGCTAAATATCTTGCATATACTGTGCCCTTCCTGTTTGCGTCATGCTTATTTCCTGTAACACTCAGCAAGTCAATTTATTTCAGTTCAAACTTTTACCATTCACATGAATGCCAACAGAAAACCAACCACTAAGTAAAAATCTATTCAAAAATACAGACAGAATCAAAGGAATGGTCCCCAAGTTTCCTTCTGTATGTTGTCAAAATCAGTAGCAAATGAATGTACATTTTGAAACTGAATAACCTAATTTATTCCTATTAAATTGAATTACAATTTTATATATTTATTTCAAAGGCTCTGCTGCACGACTAATATTTGAAGATTTCATTGTCTTCAAAACTCTTTGAGGAACGAGAAACTTATACAGAATTGAGGGAGTTTCTTTCAGTGGTTTGTGACTAATCTCTCTAAAATGGTGCATTTTTATGGCTGAGTTGGGTTATTGGCCCTAAAGAGACCCACAACATGCTCAAGAGGAAGAACCTTGAGCTTCAGTAATCTATTTTGACCCTCTATTTACTTCTCTTCCTGCCATTTAACAGTTTGAGTTCGATCTCATGGCAGTGGTAATAACCATTTGTATTTGTTGCTGAGTCCGTAGTAGCATGTACAGACAGAGCAGTATAAAATACTCTTTTGTTGTGCTCTCTCTGTATCTAATTACTATAGCCGGAGGTAGGACAGGAGTGGTATACAGGCATCAGTAGCCCCACTCTTTGGTGATGATCAGTCAAGGGAGGGTATGGTCTTGTTGCTACGCATCGTGAAGATCCACTCTTTCCACCAGTGTCCGATATGTCTGCCTTCAGTAGAAGGAAGAGTGGAGTGGGAGCAAGTTCGTATCTGCGTGGCTGATATGGTTTTTTGCTTTGAACTGTATTAAGGACGTCTTTTATTTTGCCGATTGAGAGTGATAATATAATAACATTTGAGTTGTGCTATGAGGTAGCCGTATCACAATTGGAGGACAAGCCATGAAACATTGCTCACCGATTTCCAGCCTCACTCCTATCCCACTGAAACCCCTGTTTACATTTTCACCCCAGAATCAACCACTCTAATGCTTTGCCAAACTCTCACGCTCGACCTTCTAGAAGTGAATAGGTGTGAGAATAAATAATCAACAATATATTTTAGTTCTGCAAAACTTTTGCTAAAGGCAGGACAATTTAGTCTACTTTTCAATAAAAACTATTCAGCTTGCCAATCTGTTATATTATTATAGTATATCAGCTCAATATTTTCCTTTGCTAAATGTTTATGTTGTCCAAGAGATTAGGAAGCTTCTTAATATACTGAACCGTGCCAGAATCCTGATTTGAAACCAATTCCCAGTCAGCACACAGTTGCCTGCAATGTTTGCTGTCAATCAGAGTACTTGGTTTGCATATTAGCTGTTCTTGTTTTTTGGACAGATTTTATGTCCCCAATTTCTCCTCAAAGTGCGAGCTTGCGTTAGGCTGTTAATCTCCCCCTTTACCCTTTTTCATCTGTGAACCAAAACGGTGAAATTCAGCCACTGAGACTGGATATCTTTGGCAATTTAATTTTTAAAAGCATTAGGAGTGAATGTTAGTATCAGCTCCCATAGCCTTCAAGCAGTAGGTTTTTTAGTGCTCTGATTTGCTAATAACCCCCCATTTTACATAAATTAATTTTGAGTTGGCACCAAAAGTAAGGGTGAGAACTAATTTCCAATATACATCAGAAAGGACAGGGCATAGGAATGTTGTGAGATAGTATATGGACAGCAGAGTTTTGGATATGCTCAAGTTTATGGAGGATGGGTAACCAGCCAGAAGCAAAGAGCCCATCACTATAACGTAGTAGTTGGAATGTCGTGGCAGGGAGCTTAGCTGCCAGCCGGAGAGCTGGCGAGAACCACATCTGGCCTCTTTCTGGGAAGGCCCTCTGCATCTTGTTCCCCTCAGGCACTTGACAAGCCATTGGTGGGCCTTGCCCTAAGATCAAGGACTCCAGGGGCAGAGGTCCTGCCCACTGAGAGCTGCTGGCCAATCAGAGAGCAGCAGTTGTATTAAGCGGCGGCGCTACCAGGGAGACGATTGCGGTTGCCAATATGACACCCACCTGAGGCATCAGATTTTTTTTAAAGTCCATTACTGCGGATGCTAGAAACTGAAATAAAAACAGAAAATACAGGACAATCTCAGAAGGTTTGACAGCGTCTGTGGAGGGAGAACGGTGTTGACGTGTTGAGTCTGGATGACTTTGTCAAAGCTAGAGAGAACTGGAAATGGAGTCAGATTTATACTGTAGTGGGGGGACGTGGAGCAGTGGGGCTGGATAGGGGGCCAGTGATAGGCAGATTGGCAAAGATGTCGAGGACAGAAGACAAAAGGAATGTAAATGTTGGCCCAAGTGGAGTGGGGGGTGAGGGGGAACAATGGTGAGGAAAAAACAGATCAAATGAAATGAAAATTGCTTATTGTCACAAGTAGGCTTCAAATGAAGTTACTGTGAAAAGCCCCTAGTCGCCACATTCCAGCGCCTGTTCGGGGAGGCTGTTACGGGAATTGAACCGTGCTGCTGGCCTGCCTTGGTCTGCTTTCAAAGCCAGCGATTTAGCCCTGTGCTAAACAGCCCGCAACAGCTAAATGAAGAAATTGAAATAAATTGACAGAAATAAAAATGAGGTGAAGGTAGAGGAGAGAGTTCACAGTCTGAAGTTGAACTCCGTGTTCAGTCCGGAAGGCTGTAATGTGCCTAATCAGAAGGTGAAGTGCTGTTCCTCCAGTTTGCGTTGGGCTTTACTGGAAAATTGCAGCAGGCCAAAGACAGTAATGTGGACGTGAGAGCAGGACAGTGAGTTGAAATGGCAAGCGACAGTAAGGTCTGGGTCCTGCTTGCGGACAGACCGGAGGAGTTCTGCAAAGCGATCACCCAGTCTGCGTTTCGTCAGATATCAGATTGTTGCTGCATCGCAGGCCATAGATGGGTGATGGCAGAATGGGAAATCACGAAGAAGGGTGTCGGCAGCAAGAGAGGGGTTTAGCTTTCAACAGGATCCCTCCTTCCCAATGCCAGGACTCTCAATCAGGCACTGTACCTTTGAATGAAGGACCCCTCCCCCAGGAGTCTGTAAGCAACATTGCACAGGTTTGCTTGTTGTGCTCCCCACATGGTGAGCCGTCCACTCATCACTAGGCTAATACCAACGGTGGTGGGATGAGACCCTTAAGTGAGCATTAATTGGCCAGTTAAGGGCCTCCATTGGTGACAAGAATGGTAAAATTGTCTAGGGGCTTTCCTGCTGCAGGTTTAATCAGGATGGATGTGTGAAGGGGATAGGGTCTGCAACCCCTCCATCCTCCTGGCTAATTAAATGCCACCAAACTCTCCACGGGCAAGGTACAACATTCCACCGAGTCACTAATGCATCAAATGGCATTTTGTTTGAATAAAGTGTTGGATTCTGAATAGTGTTTATTTGTTTCCTCGTATGTTAACCCCGAGCTTTTTCTGCTTACATTCAGCCTTCATTTTATGACCCTGTGGTGCCTGTGGACTTTGAAGAGTTCCTGATGTCGCAGTTCAACATTATAGATCCCGATCTGCAGCAAGACCTGGGTGACTTCCCCGATGATGACCTAGAGATTACTTTTGTTCCAAGAGAATGCAGGACCCTGCTGCCTTCAGTTCCTGAAGAAGGGTAATCCATCCACGTACCTGTTTAATCAAATGTTAATAAATATGGGTGAGATTTTCTGGCCCTTCCTGCCAGCGTGATCTTCGGGTCCCGCTGAAGTTGACCCCTGCCAGGGGTCGTGGCGGCAGGACAGGTGAGCCATGCAAAGTTCCGTTGATTTTGGCAGGACCAGAAAATCCCACCAGTGACCAATGATGGGCAATCACTGCTGTGGGGAAGAAAGAATTCCGGCCTATGTTGATACACTGGGAAACATAAAATACCAAAACAGCAGTATTTTATGGGCTTCTTGATGTATAAATGCTGTCAATGGTATTAGAAATCCTAAAACTTGGAAAGGATGCAGAGACAGTTACTTCAATGGTACTAGGAAAGGGGAACTTCGGTTACATTGAAAGACTTGAAAAGCTGGATTTCTCTCCCTGGAGCCGAGAAGGAATATTTCGATCAGAGTAATTAAGGAGGAAATGGGTAACCAGAGAACACATATATTAAAGAACCAGAAGGGGATGAGGAGTTTTCTTTTATGCAGAAAATTGTGATGATCTGGAATGCGCTGCCTTAAAGGGTGGCCGCAGCAGATTCAGTAGCAACATTCAAAGGGAAATGGTTCCTTCACTGATTGAGATGTCTTGATTTATACTGAGGCAATAATCAGCATGGTCATAATATAGATATATACAAATGCACAAACGTGTCAATGTTTATGTCTTTGAAGGCTTTAAATGGGAAGATGACAAGTTAGGAGCATTTTTCTTCATGTTGGGTTCCTCTGTGTTACATGCCAACTGGGACTGCTTCCACCCCATTACCAGTGCTGCCCTTAGTATGACAACACCAAGACACCAAGATTACATCAGCACAGAATAGTGTATCTTGTTAAAGGAAGAGCATGAAGCTAGAACAGCTAAGCAGCCATTCTACAAAAGGCAGGCATCTGAGTTAACATCCAAATGTTTGTTCAAATATTAGAACTAAATAAAGGAGGCATTATATGAGCATGGGGAAAAAGCCAGCAGGATGCTCGTGCACCAGCTGAGGAAGCAGCAGGCGGCGAGAGAGATTAGAAAAGTGAGGGATACAGGAGGGGAAGGTGGTTTTGGATCCGACGGGGGGGTAAATGATGTGTTTCGGGAGTTTTATAGTAAATTGTATAAATCGGAACCCCCAGCTGGGGAGGAGGGTATGAAGCAATTTCTGGAGGCGCTGGAGTTCCCGAAGATAGATGAGGAGATGGTGGAGGGTTTCTGAGCCCCAATTGGTTCCCCCCCCCCCTCTCTCTCTCTCTCTCTCTCTCTCTCTTCCCCCACCCCCCCCCCCCTCACAGGCATTGATTTCCATTATTTTGCCGTGGGATAAGGATCTGTGGCTCGTATAGGCCAATCTCCCTGTTAAATCTAGATGCAAAATTGCTGGCAAAGATCGTGGCCACACGCATAGAGGATTGCGTTCCGGGAGTAATAGGGGAGGACCAGATGGAATTTTTTTTATTTTTTAAAATTGTTTTTATTCAAAAATTTTCAATACTTTTTACGAACCACTACGAAAGAAAATATAATGCAAAGAGAACAAAACAATATGCCAACAAAAACAACTTAACCCTCGAACAAATTAACAATTTAACAAACAAAACAAAACAAGGTGGCGCATTTGCCCCTTACAAATAAAGTGAAATCAACCCCCCCCCGCCCCCCTCTGGATTGCTGCTGCTGCTGACCTCCATCTAACGTTCCGCGAGAAAGTCAAGGAACGGTTGCCACTGCCTGGAGAACTCCTGCAAGGACCCTCACAAGGCAAACTTCATCTTCTCCAACCTGAGAAACACCGCCATGTCACTGACCCAAGCCTCTACGCTTGAGGGCTTCGCGTCCCTCCACATTAACAAGAGCTTTCTCCGGGCTACCAAGGAGGCAAAGGATAGAACTCCGGCCTCTTTCGACTCCTGCACTCCCGGATCATCCGATACCCCAAATATCGCTATCCCCCAGCTCGGTTTTACCCGAGTGTCCAAGACCTTGCAGATAGCCTTTGCAAAGCCTTTCCCAAATTCCGTCAGTGCCGGGCATGTCCAAAACATATGGGCATGGTTCGCTGGGCTCCCTGAACATCTCACACACCTGTCCTCTACCCCAAAGAACTTACTCATTCTCACCCCTGTCATATGCGCCCGGTGCACCACTTTAAACTGAATCAGGCTCAGCCTGGCACAAGATGAGGAGGAATTGACCCTGCCCAGGGTGTCAGCCCACAGGCCCTCATTGAGCTCCTCCTCCCACTTGCCCTTCAGCTCTTCCACCGAGGCCTTCTCCGCCTCCTGCAGCTCCTGGTATATGTCCGATACTTTGCCGTCCCCCACCCACACGCCCGAGACCACCCTGTCCTGTATCCTCCGGGCAAGTAGCAGCAGGAATTCCCCCACCTGCTTTTTCACAAACGCCCGAAACTGCATGTACCTAAAAGTGTTTCCCGGGGGCAACCCAAATTTCTCCTTTAGTGCCCTCAGACTGGCAAAAGTCCCATCGAATGGCAAAAGTCCCATCGATAAACAAGTCCCTCATCCTTTTGATTCCCGCCCTGTGCCAGCTTAGGAACCCGCCGTCCATCCTATCTGGAATGAACCTGGGGTTGTTCCATATCGGGGTCCAGACTGAGGCCCCTACCTCCCCCCTATGCCGTCTCCACTGCCCCCAAATCCTCAGTGTCGCCGCCACCACCGGGCTCGTGGTACAGATTTGTTAAGGGACGACACCTGACATCCAACATTAGGCGGCTCCTCAATGTAATAATGATGCCTGCGGAGGGGTGCAAGGTCGAGGTGGTGATGGCCATGGATGCAGAAAAGGCCTTTGATCGGGTGGAGTGGAAGTACTTGTGGGTTGTTCTGAGAAGGTTTGGGTTTGGGCAGGGATTTGTGGAGTGGGTCCGGTTGCGATATCAGGCACTGATGGTGAATGTGAGGACAAACCAGGTTCGATCAGAGTATTTTAGTCTGTGTCGGGGGACGAGGCAGGGGTGTCCACTCTCTCCACTACTGTTTGCCCTGGCCATAGAACCTTTAGCAATGGCGCTGAGAGCATCGAACATTTGGCGGGGGACAGTGAGAGGGCGGGGGTAGAACATAGGGTCTTGCTCTATGCGGACTATTTGCTCCTTTATATAACAGACCCGTTGGGGAGAATTGTAGGAATTATCGGTTTACTGGAGGAATTTTGTCGGTTCTCAGGTTACAAACTGAATATGGGCAAGAGTGAGGTTTTTGCGATCCATGCAAGGGGGCAGGAGAGGAGACTGAGGGAGATGCCGTTTAAAGTGGTGGGAGGGAGTTTTAGGTACCTGGGGATTCAAGTGGCAAGAGACTGGGGTCAGCTTCATAAACTAAATTTGGGCAGGTTGATTGAGCAAATGAAAAGGGGATTTCATCCAGGGGCTGCCACCAGCGGGGAGGTACAGACTGTGAAAATGACAGTCCTCCCGAGATTGCTGTTCGTGTTTCCGTGTCTTCCAATCTTTATCCACAAGGCATTTTTTAGATGAAGAATGCGGCGATCTCTTGTTTTATATGGGCCGGGAAAGCCCCGAGGGTGAAGAAGGTCCTTTTGAACAGGGATGCGGGGAGGGGGACTTGGCGATTCCGAACTTTATTAATTACTACTGGGCGGCGAATATATCGATGGTCAGGAAATGGGTAGTGGGTGAGGGGTCGGTGTGGGAGCGAGTGGAGGCGGCATCTTGCAAGGGCACGAGTCTGAAAGCTTGTTAACTGCACCTCTGCCGTTCTCGCCGGCTCGGTACTCCACAAGCCCAGTGGTAGTGGCAGCCCTGAGAGTGTGGGGGCAATGGAGGCAGCACATGAGACCGGAGGGGGCGTTGGTGTGATCTGTGACAATCACCGGTTTGCTCCGAGGGGGCTCAATGCGGCTTCAGGAGGGCAGCGATTGAGTGATTTGGGGATCTCTTCATTGAGGAGAGTTTCCTGAGCTTGGAGGAACTAGAGGAGGAGTTTGAGTTGCCGGGTGGGAACGGGTTCCGGTACCTGCAGGTACGGGATTTTGTTTGGAGGCAGATCCCGAGCTTCCCGGGCCTCCCACTAAGGGGACTACAGGATAAGGTCATGTCAAAAACAGGAGTTGGGGAGGGGAGGGTCTCAGAAATATACAAGGAACTGATGCAGTGAGAAGGGGTTCAAATGGGGGAGGTGAAGAGAATGTGGGAGGAAGAGCTGGGAGGGGAATTGGAAGTTGGGTTATGGGAGAAGGCCCTGAGGAGAGTTAATTCCTCCTCGTCGTGTGCCAGGCTTAGCCTGATCCAATTCAAGATGGTCCACAGGGCTCATAATGACTGTGGCCCGGATGAGTAGGTTCTTTGAAGGGGTGGAGGACAGGTGTGGGGAATCATGTACATATGTTTTGGGTGTGACCGAGGCTGAGAGGATTCTGGCAGGGATTTTCAGGCAGGGATTTTCAGATGTCGTGTCAGAGGTCCTGGAAGGGAGGGTGACTCCGAGTCCAGAGGTGGCAATATTTGGAGTGTTGGAAGATCCGGGAGCCCCCCCCGGGGGGGGGGGGGGGGGATTGACTGTCAACAGCGGTGGGAGGGGGGAATTGACTGTCAGCAGGGGGATGGTGGGGGAATTAGAGGGGGGGCGGGGTAGGGGAGGCATGGAAGTGACGACGAAGGACAGGGAATCTAATGTCTGGGTAGTTAGGGTTTAGGGCTGGTGGGAGTCGGGTGTGTTATTGCGGGGGTTTTGCATGAGTTGGATCTCTCTGTTTAGAATATTAAAAATGTTAAAACTAAATGCCTCCATAAAATATTTTCTAAAAAAAATATTAGAACTAGCTTGACCATAGATTTCCTTTTTAAAAATTTCATGGGATGTGGGCGTCTGTCAATTGTTGTCCATCCCTACTTGCTCTTAAACGGAGTATCCAAAACTAGAACTCCTACCCCAAACTGATATACGGCTCTACCAATGGCTCATTTGATAAGAATGTAAGTGGCCTAGAAGTTCTTGGAATTATTCAGCGTAACTATGGTGTAAGATTGACACAATGCTACTTTTTCTGAGGAATTTCCCAAGCATCTGGATTTATTTCAGAGGGCAGTTAAGAATCAACTACATTACTGTGGATCTGTAGTCACATGTAAGCCAGATAAGGACAGCAGATTTCTTTCCCTCAAGCATATTAGTGAACCGGATGAATTACGAGACTTGATGAGGGTTTTGAGACATCATTATTGGGTCTAGATTTCCATGGGTAGTGTCTTTGGCCCAACAATCTTCAGCTGCTTCGCCAATGACCTTCCTTCCAACATGAGGTCAAATGTGGGGATGTTCACTGATGACTGCACCATGATCGGTACCATTCGCGACTCCACTGACACTGAAGCAGTCCACGTGCAAATGGAGCAAAACCTGGACAATATCCAAGCTTGGATTGACAAGTGGCAAGTAACATTCGTCCTACACGCGTGCCAGGCAATGACCATCTCCAATAAGAGAGAATCAAACCATTTCCTTCTTGACATTCAAAGGCATTACCATCACTGAATACCCCACAATCAACATTCTGGGTATTACCATTGAACAGAAACTCAAATGGACCAGCCATTTAAATAATGTGACTATATAAGAGCAGGTCAGAGGCTGGTAGTTCTGCAACAAGGAATGTCTCCTCGAAGCTTGTCAACTGGACTAACCATATACATACTGGGCGGGATTCTCCGAAATGGAGGCAGAGTGTCCGCGCTGTCGTGAATGCCGTCACGTTTCACGACGGTGCAAAACGGGCACGGCACTACCAATTCTGGCCCCCACAGGGAGCCAGCACGGCGTTGGAGCAGTTCACGCCGCTCCAGCCTCCCTTCCCGGGGCCAACTGGGTGCTGCGCCAACCCGTGCATGCGCAGTGGCGCTGCGCCAACCCACGCATGCGCGGGGGACTTCCTCAACGTGCCGGCCTGACGCAACATGGCACGGGGGCACGGGGGCACGGGGACCCCATCAGAGGCACTCCCCCCCCCCCCCCCCCCCGGGTGAAGGAGCCCCTCCACAGGCCACCCCCCGACCCAACCCTGCGCGCAGAGTTCCCGCTGGCTGCGAGCATGTGTGGACAGCGCCGGCGGGACTCTACCGTTTCCGGGCGGCCGCCCGGCCCATCAAGGCCGGAGAATCGCGGCCCGGCCGCGGACTGAGGCCCGCGACCGTCGCCTTGCCAAACGCGCCGGCGCAAATGCCGCCGATTCTGCGCTCCTCGGCGCGGTTGCGCCGATTCTTCAGCCTGACGCAGGGCTTGGAGAATCACGTCCATTGTGTCTATAAGAACAGGTCAGCCGCTAGGAATCCTGTCACGAGTAACTTACCATTTGACTCCCTAAAGCCTATTCACCACCTACAAGGCACAAGTCAGGAGTGTGATGGAATACTCCCCATTTTCCTGGATGGGTGCAGCACCAACAGCACTCAAAAAGCTCAACACCATGCAGGACAAAGCAGCCCGTTTGATATTCTTTCACAAACATTCAATCCCTTCTCTACCGACGCACAGTAACAGCAGTGTGTACCATCTGAAATGAAATGAAATGAAAATCGCTTATTGTCACAAGTAGGCTTCAAATGAAGTTACTGTGAAAAGCCCCTAGTCGCTACATTCCGGCGCCTGTTCGGGGAGTCTGATACGGGAATTGAAACGTGCTGCTGGCCTGCCTTGGTCTGCTTTAAAAGCCAGCTATTTAGCCCTGTGCTAAACCAGCCCCGAAGATCTCTACAAGATCTTATGCAGGAACACTAAGACTTCTAAGGCAGCACCTTCCAAACCCACGAGCACTACCATTTATATAGAACCATAGAAAGGTTACAGCACAGAAGGAGGTCGTTCGGCCCATCTTGTCCATGCCAGCCTGAGGGCACTCAGGTGCCCTTTCTAATCCCACCTTCCTGCACCCGTTCATAGTCTTGTAGCTTACAGCACTTAAGGTGCAGATCCAGGCACTTTTTAAAAAGATTTTAGGGTCTCTGCCTCCACCAACAACTCCGACAACAAATTCCCGACTTCCACTACCTCTGTGTAAAAACGAAAAAGTTCTTCCTGATGTCCCCTCTATACCCTCTTCCATTTATCTTGAATCTATGTCCCCTGGTTCTAGAATTCTCCACCAAAGGAAATAATTTTATCCTGCCCACTCCATCTCTTTGGCTCTGAATTTTGTAAACCTAAATCATGTCACCCCTCGACCTTCTTTGTTCCAAGGAAAATAACCCCAACCAATCCATATCACCTCATAGCTACACCATTCTAGCTCTGGCACCCTTTTTGTAACCTCTTCTGCACTCTCTCTCCAGACCAATTATGTCCTTCCTGTAGTGTGCTGACCAGAACTTCAAATAATACAGTTGGGCAGCACGGTAGCATTGTGGATAGCACAATTGCTTCACAGCTCCAGGGTCCCAGGTTCGATTCCCGGCTTGGGTCACTGTCTGTGCGGAGTCTGCACATTCTCCCCGTGTGTGCGTGGGTTTCCTCCGGGTGCTCCGGTTTCCTCCCACAGTCCAAAGATGTGTGGGTTAGGTGGATTGGCAATGTTAAATTGCCCATAGTGTCCAAAATTGCCCTTAGTGTTGAGTGGGGTTACTGGGTTATGGGGATGGGGTGGAGGTGTGGACCTAGGGTAGGGTGCTCTTTCTAAGAGCCGGTGCAGACTCGATGGGCTGAATGGCCTCCTTCTGCACTGTAAATTCTATGAAAAGTTGTGGCCTCACCTGCATTTTGTACAATTCCAACATTATTATATCCTTACTTTTATTCTATACCTTTTCCAATGTCTAGTGAGGATTGCCTTCAGTAGCCTCGGAAACAATCCATCTGGCTCTGGCGTCTTATCAACGTTCAAGGATTCCAACCCTTCCGAGTAGTTCCTCTCTTTATTAATAAATACTTTAAAAAATACACTGCTGTACCACACCTGTAGAGTGGGCCGTGTGCTCCCCATACCACAATCTATTAAAAGTTGTGGATCAGGTAAACCCCATGATACACTTTGGGGTTCTCTAAACCCTGGCCCATAACAAATTTATTTTTCTGTTTGATCTTCCCCTGTTTTTCTCTAGACAACCAGTGGGGTCTAGATTTGGCAGTGCCACTCTTATTTTTTGGAGGGGTCATGTCTACTTTGTACATTTTGTCTAGTTTGTACATTTACATGTATATCAACGTTCCTTCACTGTCGCTGCGTCAAATTCTTGGAACTCCCTCCCTAATAGCATATGGGATACAACGGTACAAAGAGGCAGGTCATGACTACCTTTTTGAGGGCAATTGGGGATGGGCAATAAATGCTGGCCTAACCAGCAAAGCGCACACCCCAAACCCAAAATTATATGTAGCTCTCCCAATGGCTCAGATGGTAAGCAGGTAAGTGGCCCAGACTTTCTTGGAATGATTCAGCATAATTATGGTCTAAAAGATAACAGTGCTACTTTTTCTGAGGAATTTCACAGGAATTTACACTGGATTTATGCTAAATATTGGTCCAGGCAAGTTACCTTGATTGTTTTTCCTGTTTCTCCAGTTTCTGAGATTTTTTTGAAAATTCATTTACGGGATTTGGGCATTATTGGTTGGGCCAGCATGGATTGCCAACGGCCGTTGTCCTTCAGAAGGTGGTGGTGAGTTGCCTTCTTGAACCGCTGCAGTCCCTGAGGTGAAGGTACACACACTATGCTGTTAGGGAGGGAGTTCCAGGATGTTGCCCCAGCGACAGTGAAGGAACAGCGATATATTTCCAAGTCAGGGTGGTGAGTGACTTGGAGGGGAACCTCCAGGGGGTGGGGTTCCCAGGTATCTGCTGCTCTTGGCCTTCCAGATGGTAGTGATCGTGGGTTTGGAAGGTGCTGTTTAAGGAACCGTGGCAAGTTACGGCAGTGCATCTTATAGATGGTGCACACGGCTGCCACACTGTTCGTCGGTGTTGGAGGGTTTGAATGTTTTTGGAAGGGGGAGCAATCAAGCGGGCTGATTTGTCCTGGATGTTGTCGAGCTTTTTGAATTTTGTTGGAGCTGTACTCATCCAGGCAAGTGGAGAGTATTCTATTACACTCCTGACTTGTGCCTTGTAAATGGTGGACAGGCTTTGGTTGGGGGGGGGTTGTCAGGAGGTGCATCACTTGCCTTACGATTCCTAACCTTTGACCTGCTGTCTGGCAGCCACAGTATTAATATGGCCAGCCCAATTCAGTTTCTGATCAATGGTAACCCCCAGGATGTTGATTGTGGGGGATTCAGCCATGGGAATGCCATTGAATGTCTTTTTAAAAAAAATTATTCCACACGGATATAAACGTTACAACACATACACAGTTCGGGAAACAAACTTCCAAACACACAACTATACAGTTTTTACAAATTTTACCCCTTTTTTGCCCCCTCGCCCCGCTCAATCAACTCAAACATGGACACGAGTGCCCCCCACCTTAGCTTGAAACCCTCCGCTGAATCCCTTAACTCGTATTTGATCTTTTCAAGCCAAAGAAAGTCATATGTCCCCCAGCCAGGCCGCTACCCCCCGTGGCGTTGATGGCAACCACTCCAATAAAATTTGTCGCCGGGCAATCAGAGAGGCAAAGGCCACAACATCGGATTTTCTCCTCTCCATCAGCTCCGGCTTCACCAATATCCCAAATATTGCCACCAAAGGACCCGGTTCCACCTCCTCCTCCCCTGTCCGTGCTAGTGCCGGAACACTCCCGCCCAGAACCTCCCAACTTTTCACAGCCCCAAAAACATATGTGCGTGGTTCGCTGGTCCCTGCTCACACTTCTCACACTCGTCTGCCACCCCCTCAAAGAACCCACTCATTCTTGCCCGAGTCATATGTATCAGGCTCACCCATGCGCATGAGGAGGTCACATTTACCCTTTGTTGCGCCTCACTCCATATACCCCAGTTTATCTCCCCTCCCATTTCTCCTTAATCTTCACTACCTGCTCACCTCCCTGTTCTCCCACCCACCTGTATATATTTCTGATCCTGCTCTACCCTTCCACATCCAGAAGCAACAGTCACTCCAACAGGGTGTACCTCGGCAAACTGGGGAACTCTTTCCAAATCTTCTGCGCGAAGTCCCTTAGCTGCATGTACCTAAACTCACTTCCTGTCGGGAGCTCTACCCTCTCCTTCAATTCATCTCTACTGACAAACCCTTCTTTTAGATACAAATCCTTCACTTTAACCACTTCTCCCCACTTCGTATACATGCTGTCAATCCCCCCAGCTGAAAACTGTGGTTTTCACACAATGGCGAACACCGACAGCCCCTATATACTAATGTGCCTCCTCAGCTGCTACCAGATCTTCACCGTGGACTGCACCACAGGCATCTCCAAGTATCTGCTTGGCACCATTGGCGACGCCGCCGTCACCATAGCTCTTAAGCTGGAACCACGACTGGAATCCTCTTCCATCCTAACCCATTCTCCCACTTCTCCTTCCCACCATCGCTTCACCTTCTCCACGTTCACCGCCCAATAGTAATGTAGCAGGTTCGGCAACGCCAACCCTCCCTGCTCCCTCTGTAACAGGATCCTCTTAACCCTTGGCAGCTTCCCTGCCCATACAAAGTCCAAAATAATCGTGTCTAGTTTTTGAAAGAATGTTCATCTTCACCACTTGGACCCTCCCTGCCAAAGTCAAGTGCAGCGTGTCCCAGCTCTTGAGATCCTCCCTAACCTCCTCCACCAGTTTTGTTAAATTTCATTTGTGTAGCATCTCCCATTCCCTCACTACCTGAATCCCCAGGTATCTAAACCTGTCTCTAGCCACCTTTTAAGTGGCATCTCCCCCCTAAATTGACTCGCCGACCTGATGCATTCACCGGGAACAGTTCGCTTTTCCCTACATTTAACTTGTCCCAAGAACGGCCCAAACTTTCCCAACAGGCCCATGATCCTCTCTTTGCTTTCCAGCGGGTCCAAAACACACAATAGTAGGGTGACAGCATAAAGCCCTATACGGCTCCTTATAATAATCCCTAAACGCCTTGTTTATCTTCCCCAGCTCTGACACCACATCCCCTGCTCCAGTCCATATCTTCAATATTTCCCTGGACGTAGCCTACCTCCATAGCTGATGCGCAAACATTCAGCTCGCCTCCTCCCCGTATTCGTACTGCACCCCTCTTGTCCTACGCAGCTGTCCTACTGCCCTCCCTATTGCCAGCCTTTCAAATTGCCCCGTAATGTTTTCCTCCTAGCCAATTCCTCCATGGTGGGCATCCTCGAGTACTCCACTACCTCGCTCATTAGCCATTCATATTTGTCCCTCCTTTCCCTATCTGCATGTGCCTTGAACAAGATAATCTCCCCTCGGGCCACCGCTTTTAGCGCTTCCCAAAAAGTGGCCGCCGACCACTCCCCATTTTGGTTCAATTCTACATATTCTTTAATCACAGCTCACACTTTGTCACAAAACCCTCTATCTGTCAACAACCCTGAATCGAGCCTCTACCCCCCAGCCTCTGCTCCATGGATCCACCATACCCATCTAAACCCACCCAGCTCCTTTGCCATATGTATCTTACCTATTGACCTGGGGTTCGATCTATCTACTCTCGGCTCTAGGACACAATTAAAATCTCCTCCCATGATCGACTGGTGTGTGGCCAAGTCCGGGATTGCTGCCAGGAACCCCCTCATAAAACCTACATCATCCCAATTCGGTGCATACACATTCACCGACACGCCAATGCCCCTTCCGATACCCCACTCACAATCACATATCTCCCAGCTGGGACCCTCGCGTCCTTCGCACTCTCAAACCCCCGTTTTCCTACTCCTCACAATTTCCACCCCTCGCAACCTTGAATCAAACCCCAAGGGGAAAACCTGACCCACCCACCACTTCCTTAGCATAACCTGGCCCTTCACACGGAGGTTCATCTCCTGAAGAAAGACCACCTCCACCTTCAGGCTCCTAAGGTGCGCAAAGACCTGAATCTCTTGACCGGTCCATTGAGCCCTCGCACATTCCACGTTATCAGCCTTACCGGGGCTTTATGCCTCCATTCCACAAAAAATCCACCGTTCTCCCCTTCTCGCCCTCCACCTAGCCCATCCAAGATGGCCCCTTGCTCTGACCCGACCTTCTCCAACCTCGTTGTGTCAACCCGCCCCCCACCCCCCCCAAAGGCACCTCCCACTGACCCCCTCCCTCACCTCTCTGTTCTGTGAAGAAAGCTTCCTGTTGACCCCCCCCCCCTCTACCCAAACAAGGACACCTCTCGCACCACAGGCCCCCTTCCCCAAGAACAAACAAACAGGAGAAAAAAACCACAAGCCCCAAGGCAGCAGGAGGGGAATGGGGACAGCAGCCCCCTTACAAAAGTTTCATCCCTGCTACCCTTTTCAACCCAAAAGTAAAAACAAGGAAAAAAAACCTCCACATCGGAGGAAAAGAAGCCCGCCCTTCCCTCCAACCCCCGCTCTACCCGTATTCCCAATTACTTCAAAGTGCCAGCACCTCAGCCCACCCAATTTGTTCAGTTCTCCCCCAGTTTATGCTCCTTGATAAAAAAGGGGTAGCACGGTAGCATTGTGGATAGCACAATTGCTTCACAGCTCCAGGGTCCCAGGTTCG
Source organism: Scyliorhinus torazame (assembly GCF_047496885.1). Lineage (NCBI taxonomy): Eukaryota > Metazoa > Chordata > Chondrichthyes > Carcharhiniformes > Scyliorhinidae > Scyliorhinus > Scyliorhinus torazame. The sequence continues at coordinate 182,484,950 of NC_092715.1, forward strand.
ATTCCGGCTTGGGTCACTGTCTCTGCGGAGTCTGCACATCCTCCCTGTGTGTGCGTGGGTTTCCTCCGGGTGCTCCGCTTTCCTCCCACAGTCCAAAGATGTGCAGGTTAGGTGGATTGACCATGATAAATTGCCTTTAGTGTCCAAAATTGCCCTTAGTGTTGGGTGATGTTACTGAGTTATGAGGATAGGGTGGGGGTGTTGACCTTGGGTAGGGTGCTCTTTCCAAGAGCCGGTGCAGACTCGATGGGCCGAATGGCCTCCTGCACTGTAAATTCTATGATAAAAATCATTGGCTGCTTCTGGCGTCTCAAAATAGTGTTCCTGGTCTTCATACGTCACCCAAAACTTCACTGGGTAGAGCATCCCAAACCTTGAGCGGAGTGGGAGTCCCGCCACGCCGCCCCGGCACCCGCACGCGATTCTCCCACCCCACCCCCAAACCGGCGCGGCGACAATCCCGACTGGCCGCTGGGAGAATCGCCGCTCGCCATTTGTAACGGGCGAGCGGCGATTCTCCGGCCCGGATGAGCCGAGCGGCCTGTCCAACACGACGGCTTCCCACCGGCGACGTCCATGCCTGGTCGCTGCCGGCGGGATCAGCGCGGGAACGCGGGAGGGGGGGGTTTCCTGCACCGGGAGTGGCCTCAAAAGGGGTCTGGCCCACGATCAGTGCCCACCGATCAGTGGGCCGGCCTCTCTGAAGGAGGACCTCCTTTCCTCCGCCGCCCTGCAAGATCCATCCGACATCTTCTTGCGGGGCGGCCTCGGGGAAGACGGCAACCGCGCATGCGGGTGACGTCATTTATGTGGTGCCGGCCCTGCGCGTGTAAATGACGCGACGCCGCTCCTAGCCCCCCTGGGGCGGGAGAATAGGGGGCTGGGAGCGGCTTCCGACGCCAGAGTGAAACACTCCGGTTTTCACCCCGGCGTCGGGACTTAGTCTCCCGATGGGAGAACTGCGCCCCTTATCTGTCGCCGATATAGCACCACCTTGGCTTTGTTGAAGCCAGCAAGCCATTTTGTCAGCTCAGCTCCAATATCCTGGTATATTCGGAACCTTTTTTCCCTCCCATTCGCAGTTGGGCTTCTCCCTGGCACACTGCAGAATCATCCCCTTCTCCACAAACTTGTGGAGCCTCACGATCACCACCCGCGGCAGCTCCCCAGCTCTAGACTTCTGCCTCAGAGACCTGTGCGCTCTGTCCACCTCGGGGGCCTTGTTCAGAACCCCCTCCACCACCAGTCCCGCCAACATCCTTGAAACGTACCTCGTGGCACTCGCACCTTCCACTCCTTCGGGCAGAATCTACCTTATCGATCTATTTTCCTGCTCCTCGAACTTTGCTCTCGACGTCTTGCAAAGGTCCCCTGGGAGCCCCATTTCCATCTCCAATGCCACCACCCGATCGCTGTGGTCCGACATCGCGCTCTCAATCTCTCGGATCTGCGCCTCCAAACATTTCTCCACCCTCTCTATCAAGCCCTTCAGGGGTACCACAGATCCTTCGATGGCCTTCAAGCGATCCTCCTGCATCTCCTTCCTCTGTTGGGGGAACTCATCCTTGATGAAGGCCATCAACTGTTCCACCTGGGGCTTTGCGACTTGCACTAGCCCTTCCCCCTCCGCCATCCTTCCACTGGCTGCTGCACAACAGGTCGCTTCCAACTCCTTGACCAAGTCTTTCACCTTCTGCCGGGTTTCATAACCAGCAGACATGCCACTCCCGGGGTGAACGTCTCCTCCGACCTTCTGCACTTTTCCATCAGACCCAATTTTGGGTAAAAAGAGCTCTTTTCCACGCTTTCAAGCGGGAGATGCCCGGTGTGCAATCACCCACCCTGTGGCTGCCACCGGAAGTCCTGCCATTGAATGTCAAGATGCCATGGTTAAATCCTCTCTTGTAGGAGATGGTCATTGCCTGGCACTTGTGTGGCGCGAATGTATTGCAAATGTAGCACACAGAAGCAAACTTCCTCTTGTGACTAAATTCTAGAAATATCACTTGTAATGTAGCATTTTGTGCATAATTCCTTTATTTATTTTCTTACCAGAACAGAAGTTCACATATAATGAGGATGGTTTGTTCAAATATATATATATTTTGTTCAAATTTCTAGGGTTGATTTAGATCCACTTGTACGAGATTGTGTGCAGACCTACACTCAAGATTGGCTCATTGTCAACAGAAGGTAGGTTAACAATTCTAACTTGACTGAAATAAAATCAAGGATACCATTTTGATTGGAAGGTTGACGAGTTAACCATTCATTTGGAATTGTTAGAATTTTTTGATCTGATTGGAAGTATGAATATACTTTGAGCTTTGAAATTGTGCCATTTTGGGAAGCAGACAAGATGGCACGCCACTTTTGGCACCATGAAACACGCCACCGAGGAATATCCCACCCCAGTGTCTTCAGTATGTTGCTTTTTGTACTATGTATATAAAATGTCAGAATGTGCAAAACTATCAGCGAGTAAAGACCACAAAGCCCATCATTGCTCAGTGTTCCCCAAACATCTTCAGTGATGTGGAGGGGGACGCACATCCTGATTTGAAGTGCCAACATATGCCCAACCGGACTCCCACAGCCAATACCAACTAAGTTCATGGAGAGTTACAAGGAGTTCTTTTCATTAACATGGCAATAGTGGGCCCTCACAGCATTATGGCTGCATCTAGGGGACCAACCTGCTACAGACATCAATGAAGACTTATCAGGTGTTTGGAGGGAATGGGGGTAGTGGTTTGTTGTAGACAAGTAAGGGGTTACATCTTTTTAAAAACTGCTTAACATTCTGACATTTTCTTCAGGGGTCCAGTCCTGATTCTGCTTGGGACCTCTTCATATGTGCATTTCTACTGTTTAGCTGATAAGGATGCTTCTGATAACACAATGCCCACACCCAATGAGGGCTGAAAAAGAACTCCGAACCCAACAAATCTTTGTCCCTAGCTTTTGCCCCCTCTTTTAACAATGGATTTGTTTGATGTGAGTGATTACGGAATCCTGGAACCAAGTTCCGAATATGAAGTATCTTTTTTTTTTGTCATGCTCCCACCATAATGACAGCCACATTATACTGGAAGGGTCACATATTCTCTCTTTTTTAAAATAGCTGCTATTATCTCACACAATTGTTTTTTGTGCTTTATTCTGCTAAGGTTATTAGCAGAAACATTGAAATGTTGTTGACTCCTATCATAACTTGTGTTTATTTTAATGTCTGATGTTCAGGAACCAAGGAGATACTGGGCCCTTGAGTTCAAGCAGACTTGAATTGAGGAGAGATTTATTCAAGACTCTTCCAAAGCAGTTGTTTGAAACAGATGACAGTGGCGATGCAGCCAGTCAAGAGTTTCAGGTATCATCTATTCGTTTATTTTGCTACAACAGTCCTCTTTTTTTTCTCCTTTACTTTGCATTTTTATCCTTCTTTTACTCATTTTAGAACTTTTGCTAATGAAAATTGTAATCTGGCCAAGAGCAAAATGAGGCTGGTGAATTGTGGGAGAGGCAGAAAACGAGAATCGCGGGTATTCAAGTGGCACGTGACTGGGGTCAGCTTTATAAATTAAATTTGTGCAGGTTAATGGAGCAGTTGAAAGGGGACTTCCGAAGGTGGGACGCGCTCCCTTTATTAAGAATAATCTTTATTGTCACAAGTAGGCTTCCATTGCAATGAAGTTACTGTGAAAAGCCCCTCGTCGCCTGATTCCGGCGCCTGTTCGGGTACACAGAGGGAGAATTCAGAATGTCCAAATTACCTAACAGCACGTCTTTCGGGACGAGTGGGAGGAAACCGGAGCACCTGGAGGAAACCCATGCAGACACGGGGAGAACGTGCCGACTCCGCACAGACAATGACCCAGCCGGGAATCAAACCTGGGACCCTGGTGCTGTGAAGCCACTGTGCTACCGTGCTGTCCTTGGCAGGGAGGGTACAGACTGTGAAAATGACAGTCCTCCTGAAATTGCTATTCGTTTTTCAGTGTCGCCCAATTTTCATCGCTGAGGCATTTTGTAGGAAGATGAATGCGGCGATCTCGGGTTTTATTTGGGCTGGGAAAACCCCGCGGGTGAAGAAGGTCCTACTTGAGCGGGGGCACGGGGAGTGGGGGGCTGGCCCTTCTGAACTTTGTTAATTATTACTGGGTGGTTAATATATCAATGGTTAAGTGGGTAGTGGGGGAGGGGTCGGTGTGGGAGCGGGTAGAGGCAGCATCTTGTAAGGGCACGAGTCTGAAGGCTTTGTTAACGGCACCTCTGCCGTTCTCGCCGGCTCGGTATTCCACAAGCCCCGTGGTGGTGGCAGCCCAGAGGGTGTGGGGACAATGGAAACAGCACATGGGACTGGAGGGGGCGTCGGTGTGGTCACCAATCTGTGATAACTACCGGTTCACTCTGGGGGGGGGCTTCAGGAGGTGGCAACGGGCAGGATTCGAGAGATTTGGAGATATTTTCATTGAGGAGGGTTGCCCGAATTTCGAGGAGCTAGAGGAGGAGTTTGAGTTGCCTGGGGGGGAATGGGTTTGGGTACTTACAATTGCGGGATGTTGTGCATGGGCAGGCCCCGGGCTTCCCTCGCCTTCCACTAAGGGGCTACAGGATAAGGTGATGTCAAAAACAGGGGTTGGGAAGGGGTCTCAGAAATGTCTCAGGAACTGATGGAGTGGGAAGGGGTTCCAATAGGGGAGGTGAAGAGGAAGTGGGAGGAACAGTAGGGAGATAAGTTGGAAGTCGAGCTACGAGAGGAGGCCCTGAGGAGAGTCAATGCATTCTCATCGTGTGCCAGGCTTAGCCTCCAGGGAAGGCATGGAAGTGACGAATAAGAGTAGGGAATCGAATGAAGGGAACACCGTGGGATGGAGTGGGTACATGGACCATGATAGAGTTTATGCTTGAAGAGTGATGGGTATGTTATTGTGGGGATTTTGTGTGTGTTGGAACTCTTTTTGTTTAAAATATTAAAGTTATAAATGCCTTAATAAAACATTTTCTAAAAAAAAAAGAAAACGAGAACCGCGGCAAATAGTTTTCGTACAATTAATGGGAGCAATCCCTTATCCAACGGCCTCCCTCCCTTCAACCGCCTCACAGGCAAGTGGTCACGCTGGCGCCAATTAGTACTTTGTTTTAGTACTTTGGCGGAAGGGCTTCTGTGGGGAGTCCAGGAGATGATTAGCCATCTTTGCTCACAGGCAAAGAGCACGGCAGTGCTGGGCTTGCCACCCCAGTTCTCGACGGGGTGTGGGGGACCGTTGACCGGGGGACGGGGGGATGTGGAGAACCACTGGCTGGTGGAGGACCTCAACTGAGGTGGGAGGGGGGGCAGGGGGAGATGTGGGATGCCATGGGAGGGTGGGGGCAACCTCAGGTGGCACCACCATGTCAACCCCTGATCATGCTCCCATTCAAGGAGCAACCCTTTTCCTGGCTCATCTGCCCCACCGACCACCCATTACCCCTTCCAGCTGCCGAGGCCTCTGGCTGTGCGGCTGAATGCTATTGCTAATAGGGAATTGGCGATTGTGGTTAGGAAAGCACTTCATAGAATTTTTTTTTTCATAGAGGTTAGAGTGCAGAAGGAGGCCTTTCAGCCCATCAAGTCTGCACCGGCTCTTGGAAAGAGCACCCTACCCAAGGTCAACACCTCCACCCTATCCCCATAACCCAGTAACCCCACCCAACACGAAGGGCAATTTTGAACACTAAGGGCAATTTATCATGACCAATCCACCTAACCTGCACACCTTTCGACTGTGGGAGGAAACTGGAGCACCCGGAGGAAACCCACGCACACACTGGGAGGATGTGCAGACTCCGCACAGACAGTGACCCAAGCCGGAATCGAACCTGGGACCCTGGAGCTGTGAAGCAATTGTGCTATCCACAATGCTACCGTGCTGCCCCTCACCGTCACACGACCCAAGTGGATTCCCGTGGTTGACCAGGTCATTTAGCTTGTGGAAGTCGGTGCCTAGCATCCCAATCAGACCGTGATGCCTGGACACTGTGTTTGGACACAGTGTGGAGGCAACACCACACACGCAGCAGGCAGCAGCCAACATGCGAACAGGCAGCGATACAGCTCCTGGGACATGTCCATGGCCGGAGGGTGGGTGAGTGCCACGGGGATGGGACCAGCGCCCGCTCCAGGTGATATTATGAGCGTGTGTCCATGTACGGGTTTGGGGTCCGGTGAGAGGGGCCCACTGCAACTGGGTGAGCGTGGGCAGAGTGTTCCGGGGGGGGGGGGGGGGTGCGTTGGTGGTGAAAGTCACTGCAACCCTGAACCGTTACACCTCGGGATCATTCCAGGACTTGAGTGGGGACCTGTGTGGTATCTCACAGGCATCAGGTCATGGGTGCCCTGTATGCCCGGGCGGAAATCTACATCACTTTGACATGGACCAAGCCCAGCAAGATGCCCAATCTGCAGGTTTCTCCACCATCGCCGGGATGCCCCAGGTCCAGGGGGTATTAGATGCCACGCATGTTGCCCTGTGCTCACCGGGCTATCTTGGAGTGCCCTATGTTAACCGAAAGAGGTTCTACTTCCTGAACATGCAGCTCGTGTGTGGCCACCAGATGAAGAGCATGCACGTATGCGCATGCTTCCCGGGGTGCGTCCACGACCATTACATCCTGGAGCAGTCAGTCATCCTCAGCCTCTATGGGGAACCGCCCACGATGGGCGGCTGGCTCTTTGGGGATAAGGTTATGCTCGGAGGACATGGCTAATGATGCCAATACGGAGACTGGTGACCGAAGCAGAGACCTGGTACAATGAGGCCCATGTGACCACCCGGGCTGTCATTGGGCAGTGCATTGGACTCTTCCTTGATGCAGTTCCGATGCCTCGACCGCTCTGGTGGTACACTCCAGTACACTGCCCGGAGGGTTCCCCACTTTGTTGTGGTCTGCTGTGTCCTCCACAACCTCGCACAGCAGCGGGGCGATGAGCTGAAGGTTGGTGATGGGGAACAAGTGGCCAGTTCCGAGGAGGACAAGTATGAAGAGGTGGCACCGGACCAGCAGGGGCTGGAAGACGAGGCCAGGGAGGAACCGGAGGCTGCAGGACAGACGAGCCCTGACCAGACCCTAACAGTCACTAGGATACCGGACAGAAGCCGCCAAATTTTATTTCAATTTTGTAAGATTGTGAGGAAAGAATTCCTCACTCGAGGAGTGATTTCACATAAAATAAAGGTATCGTATATTAAATTAAACTTTATTACTAACACAGGATTAAAATATTTTTAACATCACACAAGAAAGTAGCTTACAATTACCCCTTAAATAATGCTAATCAATACAGTAACACAATAACCCTTAACTGCTATCTTTATTTCCACTCAAACAACAAAACCATCTCGAGTCAGGGATCCGGGTTCGATTCCTGGCTATTGGCTCACTGTCTGCGCAAAGTCTGAACATTCGCCGCGTGTCTGCGTGGCTTTCCTCCTGAGCCAGCACTTTGTCAAAAAAACAGAAAATCCTGCCCATCAAGTGGTCACTTGGGCAAGGAGCTGGTGGTGGCTTCACCACTCAGATAACCATACCCAAAGTTCAATCCCTGATTTCAGGCAAGTTGGACAGAAATGTAGGGAACAAACATAAGGAGGGACTCCTCCCAGTTGTATATGAATATAGCTCTGATCAGACAGCTAAGCAGCGTTATCCATCCATTTCAAGCAACTTTCACTCTAGTTGTCCTTTCTTATGTCTCCAGTGGCTTGTTTCCCCTTTTCTAAATTCTTCTTTCACATGTAGTTTATTAGTGTCGATCATCTATCAATATAGTGGCTGTTCATTTCCTTAGATGGTATGGTAATTATTTCTGAATAGTTTTCTGTCCTGTCAAGTATTAGCATTATTGCAATATTCACATGGAAGGTGCTGCGAGTTGCTATGAGTTGAAAGAGCTTGTTAAATTTACGTGTAAATAACCACAGTTGTACAGTAAGAATGCCGCCCTACCCTAATGTGATGTACTTTACATTTCTGGTACTACTGTTCGATAAACTTTGACACTGATGCATGATGCCTCAGAATACTTTGACATAGAATGGACTGGCAGTTTTACTGATGCATACATCATGGGGAAAAAATGGCTTTTACCACATTCGACAGAATTTTATCTGCCAAAGGGCGGTTTGCTAAGATGCAGCAGGAATGTGATGGCATGCGAGGAACCCAAACGTTCTGCTCACAACTGCATTTAACAAGGCTGTGTTTGGAACCTCCCAAATATTTGAATAAGTTAAATAGCAATTAACTCACAACTTGACCTAGCAATCTGGATTTTAACAGCCAGTGCACAGGTTTCCTGAGGTATGTGAACCTTGTCATCTTCATCAGCAGTCTCACAGGATTGAGGATGACTTAATTTCCTCACTGTCCTCAAGGCAAGAGGACAGTGGAAAGTCACAGAGCATTGAAACTGGCATGCTGTACTCACTTGTGATTTTCCTGATTTTAAAGTACAGTCGGAACTTTGGGGGAGTCATTTTCCTTACTTGTACCTTACTCACCTTAGCCTGAACCTATTGTTTGTCGGCCTTTACTGTGGCATGGGAGCAGCTTATGCAGTGAAGACGTTTATGGTGGTTTTAGCCCAAAATAAAACGACTCTGATTTTGCAATCATGTCAGCTATATATGCTCTATGCCTTTATCTGGCCTTCTAATCAGTAGCGTTTTCTTTTCTGTAGGATGATACGAGGCCTCATCCGGTTGTGGGTGAGCAGTCTGGGAGGACAACATTGACATCATGTGACTTTGACCTTCGAAGCTTGCAGCCAGAAACCCGCTTGGAAAGTATACTTCAGCCCATCACTCCAGAGGAGCTTGACAAACAAAATGAAGAAACACGGAGAGCCAACAGACAGACAGAACTATTTGCTCTCTATCCAGCAACAGATGAGGTTACAAATATTTTATGCATTATTTAATCCACAGTAAAAGGATAATTAATGTTTTTATTAATTTGAATATTTTACAAAGCATGCACACCCTCTTGCGAAAAAAAGTTTTCTGAAAATGTCATGATGCTCTTTCAAGAAAAAATACCCCTTTTCATCAACAGTTACGTATCTGTGATCATAACATCAGTTAGCAGTTTTTGCACAGTTATTCTATATATTTAATTGGATTAGAACCATATGTTCGAGCAAATAGCAATTTCCCTCATTTTTAACATGCTTTCAATGTTTTTTCTTTTAATTGCTAGGAGGATGCTGTGGAAATTCGCCCAGTTCCTGACTGTCCAAAAGAACACATGGGCTATAGGATCCATGTGAAATGCCAAATCTTAAAGTAATTTTCACATTTTAAAATACTCACCATAAATCTACCCAATGTATGGATCGCAAAATATAATTGTGTTATTATACCAGGAGTCAAAAGCAATGATCCAATTCAAGAAGACACTCGCACTATTTAAATGTAATCTTGGGTACAAAATGCCTGTGTTAGCTACAAAGGGCAATAAGTGATGAAAGAAGTAAAATGCTGCAATGTTCTAAGATTAAAACAGAAAATTCTGGAGATTTTCAGCCGATCAGCAGGTACTTCACAGCCTTCCGGACTTAACATTGCAACATAGAAAATAGGAGCGGGAGCAGGCCATTCGACCCTTCGAGCCTGCTCCACCATTCAATATGGTCATGGCTGATCAACCAATTCAGTAACTTGTTTCTGCTTCCCCCTCTCCCCCCCCCCCCCCCCCCCCCGCCATATCCTTTGATCTATTTAGCCCCATAAGCTATATCTAACTCCTTCTTGGCCTCAACTGCTTCCTGTTGTCGGGAAATCCACAGGCTCACCATCCTCTGGGTGAAGAATGTTTCCCCCCCCCCCCTCATTCTGATGAACTCCAACGAATATAATCCTAACCAACTCAATCTCTCCTCATAAATCAATCCCGCCATCTCAGGTTATCAGTCTGGTAAACTTTCTCTGTACTCGCTCTACAGCAAAAACATCCTTCATCACATAAGGAGACCAAAACTACACACACTATTCTAGGTGTGGCCTCATCAAGACCCTGTATAATTGCAGCAAGACATCCCGGGTGGGATTCTCCGACCCCCCGCCAGGTCGGAGAATTGCCAGGGGCTGGCGTGAATCCCGCCCCTGCCGGTTGCCGACTTCTCTGGCACCGGATATTCGGCGGGGGTGGGAATCACGCCACGCCGGTTGGCGGCCCCCCCCCGGCGATTCTCCGGCCCGCGATGGGCCGAAGTCCCGCTGCTGGAATGCCTGTCCCGCCGGCGAGAATCAAATCACCTCTCTTACCGGCGGGACAAGGCGGCGCAGGCGGGCTCTGGGGTCCTGGTGGGGGGGGCGCGGGGCGATCTGGCCCCGGGGGGTGCCCCCACGGTGGCCTGGCCCGCGTTCGGGGCCCACCGATCCACGGGCGGGCCTGTGCCGTGGGGGCACTCTTTTCCTTCCGCCTTCGCCATGGTCTCCACTATGTCGGAGGCGGAAGAGACCCCCTCCACTGCGCATGCGCGGGGATGCCGTGAACAGCCGCTGACGCTCCCGCGCATGCGCCGCATGGCAAAGTCATTTCCGTGCCGGCTGGCGGGGCTCCAAAGGCCTTTCCCACCAGCTGACGGGGCGGAAATCAGTCTGGCGCGGGCCTAGCCCCTCAAGGTGAGGGCTCGGCCCCTCAAGATGCGGAGAATTCCGCACCTTTGGGGCGGCGCGATGCCGGACTGATTCGCGCCATTTTTGGCGCCGGTCGGCGGACATCGTGCCGATTGCGGAGAATCCCGCCCCCTGTTCCTGTTTTCGAATCCTCTCGCTATGAAGGTTAACATACCATTTTCCTTTTTACCGACTGCTGTACCTGTATACTTACCTTCGGTGACTGGTGGAAGAGGAAGCCTAGTCTCATTGCACATCCCCCTCTCCTAATTTATAGCCATTCAGATAATAGTCTGCATTCCCGTTTATGCCACCACAAGTGGATAACCTCGCATTTATCCATATTACTGCGTCTGCCATTCATTTTCCCATTCACTTACTCAGCTTGTCCAAGTATCTCCTCACAGCTCGCCCTACCACCCAACTTATCATCTGCAAATTTGGAGATAATCTATTCAGTTTACTCATTTGAATCATTAATATATATTGTGAATAGCTTGTGATCCATGCATCAATCCCTGCTGTACCCCACTAGTTGCTGCCTGCCATTTGGAAAAAGACCTGTTTATTCCTCCTTTATTTCCTGTCAGCAACCAATTGTCTGTCCATCTCAATACCAGGACTCCTAATCCCATGTGCTTTAATTTTACACACAAATCTCTTACGTGGGACTTTTGTCGAAAGCCTTCTGAAAGTCCAAATAAACCACATCCACTGGCTCCCAGCTCCCCCTTATCAACTCTACTAGTTACATCCTCAAAGAATTCCAGTAGATTTGTCAAGCAGGATTTCCCCTTCATAAATCCATTCTGACACTGTCCGATTCTATCACTGTTTTCCAAGTGCTCTGCTATAAAATCTTTGATAATAGATTCTAGAATTTTCACCACTACTGACATCAGGCTGACTGGTCTATAATAACCTGTTTCATTACCACCATTTTTAAATACCGGGGTTGCAATCGCTACCTTCCAGTATATTTTAAATTCCATTGTTTCTGACTGAAAGGAACCAATATTTGTCTTCACCAATCTTTTTCTCGTCACACCTATAGAAACTTTTACCGTCAGATTTCATTCAAATTTTTAATATTTTTAAGTCAAAATATTTTTCATTAAAACAAAACAATAACATACAGCAAACACCATTTTGAAATAAACACACCCACATCTAACCAACCCCCATCCCCGCAACCCCAACTCCCTATAGAAAAATGTAACAAGAACATCCCCCCCCCCCCTAGCAACTGACAGTAACCAACTCCCTGAAAAAGGAAATGAAAGGCTGCCACCTAGAGTCAAACCCTTCCACCGACTCCCTCATGGTGTACTTAATACAAAAAATTTCCATTAGATCACTCAACCAGGCTGACCTGGGGACCTCCACCCGAGCAGATCCCGCTTCCGGGCTATAAACGGGGTGAAGGTGAGAACGTCCACCTTCACCCCTGTCTGCAGCACCGGTGAATCCAATACACCGACAATCGCCACCAACAGGCACAGCTCCAGCTAAATACCCAGAATCCCCTACATGGTGATGAAAAAGGAGACCCAGAAGCTTACAGGTTTATGGCAAGACCATATGATTCGCCAGTCCCCTAGCACAACGTTTGCCCATATCCTCCACCCCCCCGAGAAGAAACCACTCTTCGTGACCTGTGTACCAACTTGAGCTGGATCAAGCTGAGCCTAGCACAAGAGGAAGTGGAGACGACCTGTGAAGAGCCTAACTCCAGACGCAACCCCCCCCCCCCCCCCCCAAAAAAATCAAAAACCAGACCCAGCTCACTCTCCCACTTTCTTTTTACTTCCTCCAACGAAGCCTGCTCCATCGACCGGATCCAGTCGGAGATATCTGAAAACCTCCCCTCACCCAACTCAGCCAGGACCCTTTCCAAGAGCTAGGGTGACGGTGCTAGGAGAAATGAAGAAATCTACTTGTGCAAAAAACCGCAAATCTGCAAATACCTAAATACATTGGGCGCGATCTACCCGAATGGCAATAGAATCCCATAACAAACACATTTAGCAATTAGTTGATGTGAATCCAGGTCCAGAATAGAAGCCAGCACCTTATTGTTAAATGCTATATCATCCCAGTTTAGTGTGTATATGTTAACTCGGACTACTGACATGCCCGCCAACAACCCGCTGACAATTATATACCCCTGCCTGGGCCCACCAATATTAGAGCAGCTAAAAAAGATGCACTCTTGTTCATCGACACTGCAGGCCACAGAGCCCTGCCATCAAAACCCGAATGGTATACCTGTCCCACCCAGCCCTTCCGTAAAGTTGTTTGGTACTTGACACACTGTAAAAACACCACACCAGCCTTCAAACTTTTCAGGTGAGCCAAGACCCTCTATCTTTTTACAAGGCCCTCCTTGTTTTCCAAGTTTACAACCGGACAGACATTTCTTCCTCCTCCCCCCCCCCCCCCCCGACCCCCCCCCCCCCCCCCCCCCCGACCCCCCACCCCCACCCCCGCCGCGCTGCAACTCACAGTCAGCCTACCCCCCCCCCCCAGCCTCTCAGTAGAACCACACCCCAATAAACAAACAGACAGCCAAAAGGAGAACACAGACAACTATCCTCGCGAACCCCCCTGCACCCAACTCCAGATAAAACAAGAACAACAATCCTATGCTCATTACTTTAAACAACCCTAATGTAATGGGTAGCAGATACCCCACTCCTCCATTCCCATTAACTAAATTTACAGCTAGCAGTGTGTGCCCTGCTCAGTAAGAACAGAAAAGTAATCATGATCAGTCTCGCCACGTCAGCTTTGAGTGCCACGATCCGGTCCCCTTGGTCCATGGCAGCATTCTTGAGATCTCTTGGGCCTCCAGCTGCCGCTGCATTTTGGACACAGCTTCCCTCATAGGGGCCATTGTCGCCTCCACTGCTGTCTCGATGGTTGCCAGGAAATCTCCGTTCAAGCTCCTCCATGTGTCTTTGGAGCTCGGAGGTGTCGAAGCCTATGAGTTTGTCCATCAGTGCATGGGTCTGCGCTGAGAGCTCTGTGGAGTCGGTCCTTCCTGGTTCCGTGCCACCTCGTGTGGCTGCCAGCTCCGAGGCTGAGGTTTCCCTCCCATCGTCCTTGCTGGCTTTTCTGCTGGCAGTTCAAGGGGCTTCTGAGTCCAGTGACAATTCTTTTCCCGTCTGCTGCCTTGTGATATACCTGTTGGGCATTATGTTTATGTGGGAACCATGTCTCATTGAACAACTCCAGTTTCCCCCCAAACATCACCCAGAAACTGGACGAAAAGCACCAAAAACGAAGTACCCTGCCAGGAACCATCACATGTGTGACTTCCACCAGAAGTCCCCACAGTTCCCCGCAAGCTTGCTCTCGTACTGTATTTTCTCCTTCTTAATCAAGCCCTTGATCCTCCTTTGTTGAATTATAAACTGCTCCCAATCTTCAGGTCTGTTGTTTTTCTTGGCCAATTTGTATTCCGCTTCCTTGGATCTAATACGATCTCTAATTTCCCTTGTAAGCCATGGTTTAGCCACCTTTCCCATTTTACTTTTGTGCCTGACAGGAATAAACAATTCTTGTACTTCCCTTATGCGTTCCTTGAATGTTTGCCATTGCCTATCCACTGTCATCCCTTCAAGTTACATTCTCAATCCAGCATCGTCAACTCTCGCCTCATACAATTGTAGTTTCCTTTATTTAGATTCAGGACCCTAGTCTCAGAATCAACAACGTCACTCTCCATCTATCATATTATGATCCCTCAACCCCAAGGGGCTTCACACAACTAGATTGCCAATTATTTATTTTTCTTTACACAATACCCAGTCTAGGATGGCCTATTCTCTCGTTGTCTCCTCAGTCTCCTCAACATATTGGTCCAGAAAACCATCCCCTATACACTCCAGGAATTCCTTCTTTATGGTTTTGTAACTAATTTGATTGGCCCAATCAAAATGCACCCATAATTACTGATGTTCCTTTATCGCATGCATCTCTCATTTCCTGTTTAATGCCAGTCCCAGCATCAACACTACAGTTTGGAGGCTTCTATACAACCCACATTAATGTTTGTTGCCTCTTAGTGTTTCCCAGCTCGACCCATACAGCTTCCTCATCGTGGGAGCTAATATTTTTTCCTCACTATTGCGCTAACTTCCTCTTTAACCAGCAGTGCAACTCAACCGCCTTTTCCTTTTAGCCTGACCTCCCTAAATACTGAATACCCCTGGTCACCTTGCAGCCATGTCTCCGTAATCCTGACTATATCATGCCCGTTTGCATCGATTTGCACAATTAATTAATTTACTTTATTGCGAATGCTCAACAATTTCTGATCAAACCTCTGCTCCCATTTTGTCAGTCTGACGTTGATGCCAGTGATTCTGGTTTTTCCATTTACACCATCTCTGAGCCCTTCTTTTAGTTCCATACTTTTGCCCCTTTATCATTTCCTTTCAAATTGCACCATCATCCCTTTTGTCATTTAATCTTTTCTACCATCCACCCTATTACAGACATCTCCATTTATTCTTTCCCCTGCCCCTTTTTCCTGCCACTGTACTTCCTTAAAGCCTGTAACATCTCTAACGTTTTCTAATTCAGATGAAAGGTCATTGATCTGAAACGTTAACTCTGTTTCTCTTTCCACAGAAATTGCCTGACTCACTAAGTATTTCTTGCATTTCCTCTTTTTAATGGCAAATGAATTGGATTGTAGTTTGAACATTAGCGTGTTTAAATGGTGCAGCTTTGATATTATTGTTATTATGTCAGTGATTAAGACCATCCATCATTGTTTTTATCATTATGATACTTTCTTTTCAAGTTCAATGTGGTATTCATGTAGTTTTCCTGACCTATTTGCAATTTCAGAAAGGCAATATTTATTCTTGTTGCATTCGTATATTTTTATTTAAGATTTTTTTTTAATGAGATGTGACTGCAAAAATCTTCAAACTAAACTGTGTACTTAAAAACGGCAGCTGCAAAAGTTCATAGTGGATGAACTATGTTGTGATGTTAAGGTTTTGCCTTAACAAGTATAAGGAATGTTTCTGAAACGTACCTTCTTTGAAATTCTTGACAACCAGTTTGTTCTAAATTGCTGTTGTCAAATTTCTCATGCATCTTTTCATCTTTTCCCTGACAGGTTTGAAATTGAAGTAGAGCCACTGTTTGCCAGTTTAGCCTTGTACGACTTAAAAGAGAAAAAAAAGGTAATTTCTCAGATGTGTGTGTATATATATTGCTATTTATGAAGGACATTTTTTACCTTGTGTAAATCATTGCGCCTGTAACCTGTTGCCTAAGCTGACCCTTTTGAAACAAAACATGTTAATTGTTCTGCCTTTCCATCAACCACCCTCCACTGCCAATACACAACTGTATAATTTATATTATATATTGTTATTATTTAGTAAACTATTTCTTTAAGAAAGGAATTGAATCCAGTTTTATTTGTAGGGAAGCTGAATGTGAAGTAATGAAAAACGCAGAGCCAGCAAACATGTCAAAGACCAATAACTTCATTTAATATTTTCAACTTCTCTTTGATTTAAAAAAAAAATCAATAAAGGAAGTAGTTGCTCAAGTTTGCACTCCGATGTAATAGAAGCTACTGTAGCCACCAGAATTTCCTGCTTCAGGTGTATGTCCTCCATATGGACTGCAGCGATTCAAGAAGGCATCTCCCACCATCTTCCCAAGGGCAATTTGAGATGGTCAGTAAATGCTGGTCCTGTCAGCAGTACATCCCACAAATAAATTTTAAAAGTTACTGAACACAATTAATGTATTAAAACATCCCAAGGTGCTTCACAGGAGCATTATCAAATCAAACAAAACTTGATACGGGATCACAAAGGCAGATATTATGGCTGATAACCATAAGCTGCGCCGAAAAGGGAGGTTTTAAGGAATGTCTTGGTGAAAAGAGGGATAGAGAGGAGGAAAGCGTTCAGAAAGAAATTCAGAGCTTCGGGACTTGACAGCTCAAGGCACGACTGCCAACGGTGGAACAATTAAAATCAGTGATGCTCATGAGTCACCATTGGAAGAGTGCAGATATCTCCGGGTTGCAAGGCTGGATGAGATTAAGCAAACTCAAGTGGTGGGTTAGGATATGGACTGCAAAGTCCGGGATGAGCTTTGGTTTATGGACAGTGGAAAATTGGAAGCCAGATAGATTAGAATAGTCAAGTCTCAAGGTAACAAAGGATTGGTTAAAGGTTTCAACAGCTAATGAGTGAAAGCAGGCATGTGGCCTTTTTAAATTCATGTTTAGAATCACAGAACCCTACAGTGCAGAAGGAGGCCATTCGGCCCATCGAGTCTGCATCGACCCTCTGAAAGAGCACTCCATCCAAGTCCATTTCCCCGCTGTGGTAAACCACTGTAGTATATTATATGTGTATTTTGGTAAACTGCTACTGTATTACACGTAATGTGGTAAACCACTGCCTGATGGCTCCCCCTCCCCTCGGGTTCGGTATAAAGGTGGCTGACCTCCGCCTCTGCCCCAGTTCGGGATCAGAGGCCAGGAGGCTTTCTGTTTAGCTTATTAGAGCCTCAGTTACGTTCACTACCCGTCTTGTGTTCATTGATGGCACATCACCCGCCCTATTCCTATAACCCTTTAACCTAACCTACACATCCTTGGACTTGAAAGTACAATTTAGCATGGCTAATCCACCTAACCTGCACATCTTTAGACTGTGGGAGGAAACCTGAGCACCCGGAGGAACTCACGCAGACACCAGGAGAAAGTGCAAACTCCACACAGACTGTCACCCGAGGCTGGAAT
This sequence comes from Scyliorhinus torazame, assembly GCF_047496885.1. NCBI lineage: Eukaryota > Metazoa > Chordata > Chondrichthyes > Carcharhiniformes > Scyliorhinidae > Scyliorhinus > Scyliorhinus torazame. The sequence goes on from NC_092715.1 coordinate 182,502,401, forward strand.
TGAACCCGGGTCCCTGGCGCTATGAGACAGCACCTTGTGCCACCATGCTGCCCCAGGATCGCTGGCTAGGCCAGCATTTGTTGGCCATCCCTAATTCCCTGTGGTGGTGGTGAGCTGCCTTCTAGAACTGTTGCAGTCCATGTGGTGTAGGTCCACTCACTGTGCTATTGGGAAGTGACAGTGAAGGAATGGTGATATATTTCCAAGTCAGGATGTTGAGTGATTTGGAGGGGAACTTACAGATGGTGGTGTTCCCATGTACCAGCTGCCCTTCTCTTTCTAGATGTTAGTGGTCATCGGGTTGGAATATGCTTCCTATGGAGCCTGGTGGGTTCCTGCAGTGCATCTTGTACATGATACACACTGCTGCTACTGTGCAGCGGTGGTGGAGGGAATGGATGTTTGTGGAAGGGGTGCCAATCAAGCAGGCTGCTTTGTCCTGGATGGTGTCGAGCTTCTTGTGTGTTTTTGGAGCACCACTCATCCAGGCAAATGGAGAGTATTCCATCACACTCCTGACTTGTGCCTTGTAGGTGGTGGTCAGGCTTTGGGGAGGTACATTACTTACTGCAGGATTCCTAGCCTCTGTCCTACTCTTGTAGCCACAGTATTTATGTGACTAGTCCAGTTCAATTTCTGGTCAATGGTAACCCCCAGGATGTTTCTATTTTATAGGATATATAAGATGGAGGTAGCTCCAAAAATATCCAACAATCAAAGACTGCCGGAGAGCCCTCTTCTCAATTATCACTGTGCCAGACCTGTTTCTCTTAATTAACTTCTTATTCCTCAATCTCTTCTAGTGGGGAGCTATTTTTACATTTTCATCTTCTCCAGATTATCTAGAATTAAACCAGGAAGGCCTAAATACTTTAATGCATCAAAGGACGGCATGGTGATGCAGTGGTTAGCACTGCTGCCTCACAGGTGCAGAGGACCCGGGTTCGATCCCGGCCCCAGTCACTGTCCGTGTGGAGTTTGCATATTCCCTCCGTGTCTGCGTGGGTCTCATCCCTACAAATCAAAACATGTGGCGGGTAGGTGGATTGGCTACGTTAAATTGCCATTACTTGGGGGGAAAAAATGAATTGGACACCCTAAATTTAAAAAAAAAAGTACTTGAATGCATCTAAAATATCTCTACAGAACTTAACTATTTATTGATGCCATGTCTTACCTACCAGCAATGTGTCATACTAATTATTTGAAAATCTACAGATGATTAAAAGTAGCTCTCCCTTCAGGGTGAACTTGTTCATTTAGCTCGACAGTAAGTACAATTTTAGAGCAGATTGAGGGCGGCAGAGTGGCACAATGGTTAGCGCTGTTTGCTTCACAGCGCCTGTGTCCCAGGTTCGATTCCTGGCTTGGGTCAAAACTGGGGTAGGAGATGGTACAAGCCAATGCCACCCCTTAGTTTGCCCATTAAGTCTGAGAAAATGGAGATATTTTTGCTGGAGCATTGGAATAAATAACAGCCATCCTGCCCCTCAAATCTTGCCTCAATTGATTCATCTTGGTTCCATAACTCCAAATCCAATAGAGGTTGAGTTAATATTATTCTGCATTATGTGGAAAGTGACTTTTTTGGTTTTCTTCACTAAAAGGTGAATGTCATTTTTCTTTCAGATTTCAGAAAATTTTTACTGTGATTTGAACAGTGACCAGATAAAGGCCTTTCTTCGTCCACACACAAATCAAATGGCATCATCCAGTCTGAGTAGATCAGCCATCTTCTCCATTACGTACCCTTCTCCGGACATCTACCTGGTCATTAAGGTAAAGTGCTTTGATTATCTGAGTATCCTGTGCCAAGAGGTTGCTTGATTACACTGGCAATTTCGACCAGGATCTCCTGCTGGAATTATCCACCACTCCAACAGGATGTGGCATGATTTATTTTGTGAGCAATGTGGTGGTATGTATTAGGGGTAGTACGGTATCCAGTGATGCCGAGAGGCTATTGGTGGACAGACACTGGGTCCTGATTGGATCTGCCGCCTACTGGCTCCACCCAGTAAGGCGGAGTATAAGAACCCGGGTTCTCCCAGCAGCTGCATTCTGTAACCGAGCTGCTGGGGAACAAGTCTGCGTAATGAAGCCATCGATTGACTTCATCTCGTCTCGCCTCATGAGGATTGATTGTGCTACAAGCTCCTGCAAAAAGCTCCTGCTCTCTGCCAGTTCCTTTTACTTCTGGTGAAAAATCCAGGAAGGTGTACAATACATCCACACGAATAGGAGTATACATATACATGAACAGTAGGATAAAGATGTGGGGCTGGATACTCCGATTTCCAGGCTATGTCCTGACGCCGGGGTGAGAAGGGTGGCGTTTTATGACTGAAAAATAGGCGCAAAACGGCCACCGATCCTCCGTTTGATGGGGGGCTAGCAGGCAGGCAGTGTAGAGCATCCGGCTCTAGCTGCCGATACAGCGGGGGAATTGCTGGGTCCGTGGCCGCACATGTGCAAGGCGGATTCTTCCAACTGTCTTGTACAAAAGGCGTCTATGCTTTTATATTCACCGCCACTATATTTAAGACCTAGAATCCTTTTTTTTGAGGCAGTGCACGCAGACCCGGCCTGCCAAATAGTGCCCCCACTTTGGCCAAGCTCGCGACCCCAGGACCACCCTCCAACAGTGCCGCCAGACCCTGCCAAAGTCCCCCTGCCCACAGATCAGCTCTCCCCCGACTCTGCCTGTGCTGGACTGAGTCCGCAGCCGTCATGCCGAGTTCCTGACAGAAAATAGCATGAGAGACCCATGCCCAGAGTACGCCACTTTGAAGGGGGCAGAGCATCGGGAAAGCGGCACCGCCCCCCGATTCTGTCGCAAACGGGGATCCTCCGGCTGATCGCCGAACACGATTTTGGCGTCGGAAACCGGAGAATTCTGCCCGTGGCCTCAAGACAGATGTATTTGTTATTTAAGATAGTACCTGTGGATTAATCCAGCTAAGTATACTCCTGTGTCCCAGTTATTTACTCATTTCTTGCTGTTTTTAGATTGAAAAAGTCCTTCAGCAGGGAGAGATCGGAGATTGTGCTGAACCATATCTGGTAATGAAAGAATCCGAGTCAGCAAAGGTATCTGATATTTTCTTTTCTGCTAATGTTTTCGTGATCCTACACAATTTTCATTTAAGATTTTCGCAGGTTTATCACTACTAGTACCTGTCAACCCCACATGCTTGAATGTAGATTTTAACTAATGGTGAGTCACACAACTTTGCACCATACGTTATACTCCTAAAAAGCCCTGACTTACCGCAACACAATGCAATCACAGACTCTGAAACACTATCTTTCATTTTATTAAAAGAAAAAAGAGGTAAATAAAGAGGTAGATGTTTCTTTTCCATTAACATCGATGGAAGGCATATGGGCAGATCCAGTCACTGGACCCCACCTCTGCCTCTAATCTCCATTGCAGAGGCTGGGAGATGGGATAGGGGGGGCGGGATGGAGATTTTAGGATTGGATCAGTGGCGAGCAGAAAGTTTTATTGGGTTCTTTAGTAACTTATATCCTAATTTTCTTAACACACCCCACTCACCCCCCAAACAAGCCTCTCCCTAACACCAGATTTCCCCTCCCAGCGCAACCTTTGGGTCTTCTGCGTGGTGCTTTCTATCATGCTTGCAGGCAAAAGCACGTGCTCTGTTATTTCTATAATGAGTTGACTGAAAACGCATGCGTTCTTCCAACTGTCTTGTACAAAAGGCATCTTTGCTTTTATATTCACTGCCACTATATTTAAGACCTAGAATCCTTTTTTTTGAGGCAGTCAGGAAATTACGCCCAAAATGTGCTGAAAGAGATTTACAAAGGTAGACCAGGCAGTTGGACAGTGTGATAGAACAGTACAGCACAGAACAGGCCCTTTGGCCCTCTATGTTGTGCCAAGCATTGTCCAAAACCAAGATCAAGCTATCCCACTCCCTATCATTCTTGTGTGCTCCATGTGCCTATCCAATAACCGCTTGAAAGTTCCTAAAGTGTCCGACTCCACTATCACATGGAACATAATATTTTCTTTTGATTTCTTTCCATCAAAAACATATTTCCCAATGTATTTAAAATCTGGTACGGTTTTATTAATACAGAGGAAAATAACTGTATCACCAAAATTAATCATTTTTAAATCCGTTATCTAGTCCTTAACTGTAAGTACCGTACGCTAACCGATTGCGCCATTGGAGCCACATCTAGCCCTCAACTGACGAACTGGATGAAAAAAGAATCACTGAAGGTGACTTTAAAAAAGCACAGCTGAATCATTTAATTGTTTCACGAGTGTATACTAATCCAGTGTTTCCTGATATGAAAAACCTTTAAAAACGTATGTACTAGTGCCTGTGAGTGTAAAAAAATGAACAGAATTTGAAGAGTCTTCCCAAACCAGCGCACTGAGCGGAATCTCCCAATGTCGACCTGGAGTTGTGGCCCATTTGTAGGTGGTGCCTGATCCAGTGAATTGAACCGTGAACCATTGTTAATTCACTCAATTTAATTTAAAATTCCCCCAATCTTTTATGTTGATTCAGCTGCAGTGAGTTTGTGTTAATAGCATATAAAAACCGAAACTTTACTCCCCATAACATCAAGTCCAATTCCTTTTGTCTGAAATCACTTACTTCCCATTTCTCTGCATTGAGTGGCATTTTCTATCTGGCTGCTATGGAGAGTTTTACCTCCGACCTTTTCCCCATTCTTCCACACTAAGTCCCAGGACCTAGAATTGCAGTGAATATGCCTCTGAACAAAAGGAACTGCTCAACACACTGACTGTTTTGAACTCACAGCAGTATTTATTTATTGTTGATTTAAAACTTTAGTTACCCATAAATTCCCCTCACAAGTTCTTGTTTCCATCTAGATCTCCTTTCTGGTTACTAGAGCGCCTACTTGCAACGGCTCCTGGGCAGTCATTCTGTCAGTGATGCAGAGTGCTGAAGTCATTAAGTCACAAATGAGATCCAGAAGGTGGGATTGAAATGGATGGAGATATAATGTGACAAAGACAGTACAAATATCAGCTTGGCTTTGGGTTCAGGCCAAAGATCTGCAGATGGGCACATGAAGGGAACAGAGCCTGAATTGGCTGACTAGGCTCTGTTCCCTTCATGTGTCCGTCTGCAGATCTTTGGCCTGAACCCAAAGCCAAGCTAATATTTGTACTGTCTTTGTCACATTATATCTCCATCCATTTCAATCCCACCTTCTTGATCTCAGTTGTGACTTAATGACTTCAGCACTCTGCATGGAGGTTGATCAACACACATCAATACAATTTGCAAACATGTAGTCACCATCTCAGCCAGCAGTAGCTAACCCATCATCATCCTTCACTGCCCAGTTGCTAACCCCTTCAACATCCTCGATCCTCCTACAACCTCGTTCAGTATGTCTTTCAGTTTGCCATGCCTTCAAATTTGGTACCAACAACAAACTTTTTATCAGTTGCCTTGAACCTGCATCCACAATTTTATATAAATTTAAAAATACAGGAGGTCCTGGAACAGATTCCTGGGAATAGTATTATCCACATCCTGCTAACCCAAAAAAGATTTGTTTATATCCTTATTCTCTTTTCTGTCCCTCAGCTATCCTTGTATCTATCTATGTAGATCATAGAATCATAGAATGTACAGTGCACAAGGGGGCCGTTCGGCCCATCGAGTCTGCACCGACCCTTGGAAAGAGCACCCCACTCAAGCACACTCCTCCTTCACCCCATCCCCTTAACCAGTAACCCCAATTAACCTTTTTTTTGGACACTAAGGGCAATTTAGCATGGCCAATCCACCTAACCCGCACATCTTTGGACTGTGGGAGGAAACCGGAGAACCCGCAGGGAACCCGCAGGAAACCCACACAGACACTGGGAGAACGTGCAGGCACCACACAGACAGTGACCCAAGCCAGGAATCGAACCTGGGACCCTAGCGCAGTGAAGCAGCAGTGCTAACCACTGTGCTGCTTCTTAAAACTTGCCTCATAGTGTTGGGTCAATTGGAGCTTTTAAGATTGAGATCAGTAGGTTTTTGTTACACATGTTTATCAGTGTATACGGATCAATGGTGTTGAGATACAAGTCAGCCATGATCTAAGAAAGAAAGACTGGCAGTTATGGATGCCTTTGATGACTTTATAATACCCTAAAGTGCTTTAAACCACTGAGGTACTCTTTAAACAAAGTCACCATTGTAATAGGAAATTGTATAGTGGAACAGGCTTGAAAGGAGGTGAATGTCCTTTTCATTTCTTATGTTCCTCTGAAATCATTAATGTGCTCCTTATAAGTTTTTAATTTTTTTCTCCCCCCCCCCCCCCCCCAGAATAAAGATAAAATTGAGAAGCTTAAATCTCAAGCAGAGTCCTTTTGTCAGCGACTCGGGAAATACCGCATGCCATTTGCCTGGGCTAACATAAACATCATGAATGTGGTCAACACAGTATCAGACAGAGATTCAATGGAGGTTGAAAACATCAATGGTAATATAGAAAAAAATAAATTCTCACTGCAGTGGAATTTAAACATTTTCTGTGTTGCGAACTATAATAAAGTACTTTTATTTTTCTGTTGTACCCTAACAAGGTAAAGGAAACAGTGGTGACAAGAAAACTTTCACACATCAAAGGCGACTTTCTGAGAGGTCAGCTCTTCTGGAAGATCAGTATAATCTGTCCAACTTCAAAACTGCCACAATTACCATCAATAACTTCTTTAAACAGGTACTTTTCAGTTCTGTCTCGCTGTCTGGTGTTTTTCACCTCATGCAGGATTACAGTTAAAGGCATTTTGAAGTTTTCTTTTGAGCCACACATCAAGACATCAAGACACCTCACAGACCACATGTGAAAGTGAAATCCATCATGCCATTCACTTAGGTTCTGCTCTGATTTGGAATTTATCCATCAGGGAGGAATCATTGCTTTACTATAGCCTCCATGCCCACAAAACTTAGCCAAGACAAGGCGACAAGAGTAAAAGTAAGAACAAAATAGACAGTTTCTTGGGCTGTGAGGCATGGGTTTCTAGGACTTGGGAGCACAGATTTACCAATAGGTGTCTCTCTTTGCCTAGATATCTTGCTAAGCCTTTAATACATGTCTGAAAGATAAAGCACTATTAAGTAGTTGCTTTTAGTTACAGGACTTATTCAATGGCTCCAAAAAGTGGTTGAACATGACAAAGGTCTTGTTCCAAGTTTAAAATATTGAGCACATTTACTTTACTTATTTTTCAAGTACATAAATAACAGCCATTTAACATACTTGAATAATTACAGTAGACAATGTTTCATTTAATTATTCTGAACTATGCTGACCCAGTGTAAGTAACTCCTGCAGCAGGAGTTCAGGGAGCTAGGCAGAAAGTTAAAAGACAGGACCTCGAGGGTTGTAATCTCGGGATTACTCCCTGTGCCACGTGCCAGTGAGGCTAGAAATAGGAAGATAGAGCAGACAAACACGTGGCTAAACAGCTGGTGTAAGAGGGAGGGTTTCTGTTATCTGGACCACTGGGAGCTCTTCCGGGGCAGGTGTGACCTGTATAAGATGGACGGGTTGCATCTAAACCGGAGAGGCATAAATATCCTGGCCGCGAGGTTTGCTAGTGTCACACGGGAGGGTTTAAACTAGTATGGCAGGGGGGTGGGCACGGGAGCAATAGGTCAGAAGGTGAGAGCATTGAGGGAGAACTAGGGAATAGGGACAGTGTGGCTCTGAGGCAGCGCAGACGGGGAGAAGTTGCTGAACACAGCGGGTCTGGTGGCCTGAAGTGCATATGTTTTAATGCAAGGAGCATTACGGGTAAGGCAGATGAACTTAGAGCTTGGATTACTACTTGGAACTATGATGTTGTTGCCATTACAGAGACCTGGTTGAGGGAAGGGCAGGATTGGCAGCTAAACGTTCCAGGATTTAGATGTTTCAGGCGGGATAGAGGGGGATGTAAAAGGGGAGGCGGAGTTGCGCTACTTGTTCAGGAGAGTATCACAGCTATACAGCGAGAGGACACCTCAGAGGGCAGTGAGGCTATATGGGTAGAGATCAGGAATAAGAAGGGTGCAGTCACAATGTTGGGGGTATACTACAGGCCTCCCAACAGCCAGCGGGAGATAGAGGAGCAGATAGGTAGACAGATTTTGGAAAAGAGTAAAAACAACAGGGTTGTGGTGATGGGAGACTTCAACTTCCCCAATATTGACTGGGACTCACTTAGTGCCAGGGGCTTAGACGGGGCAGAGTTTGTAAGGAGCATCCAGGAGGGCTTCTTAAAACAATATGTAAACAGTCCAACTAGGGAAGGGGCGGTACTGGACCTGGTATTGGGGAATGAGCCCGGCCAGGTGGTAGATGTTTCAGTAGGGGAGCATTTCGGTAACAGTGACCACAATTCAGTAAGTTTTAAAGTACTGGTGGACAAGGATAAGAGTGGTCCGAGGATGAATGTGCTAAATTGGGGGAAGGCTAATTATAACAATATTAGGCGGGAACTGAAGAACATAGATTGGGGGCGGATGTTTGAGGGCAAATCAACATCTGACATGTGGGAGGCTTTCAAGTGTCAGTTGAAAGGAATACAGGACAGGCATGTTCCTGTGAGGAAGAAAGATAAATACGGCAATTTTCGGGAACCTTGGATGACGAGTGATATTGTAGGCCTCGTCAAAAAGAAAAAGGAGGCATTTGTCAGGGCTAAAAGGCTGGGAACAGACGAAGCCTGTGTGGCATATAAGGAAAGTAGGAAGGAACTTAAGCAAGGAGTCAGGAGGGCTAGAAGGGGTCATGAAAAGGCATTGGCAAATAGGGTTAAGGAAAATCCCAAGGCTTTTTACACTTACATAAAAAGTAAGAGGGTAGCCAGGGAAAGGGTTGGCCCACTGAAGGATAGGCAAGGGAATCTATGTGTGGAGCCAGAGGAAATGGGCGAGGTACTAAATGAATACTTTGCATCAGTATTCACCAAAGAGAAGGAATTGGTAGATGTTGAGTCTGGAGAAGGGGGTGTAGATAGCCTGGGTCACATTGTGATCCAAAAAGACGAGGTGTTGGGTGTCTTAAAAAATATTAAGGTAGATAAGTCCCCAGGGCCGGATGGGATCTACCCCAGAATACTGAAGGAGGCTGGAGAGGAAATTGCTGAGGCCTTGACAGAAATCTTTGGATCCTCGCTGTCTTCAGGGGATGTCCCGGAGGACTGGAGAATAGCCAATGTTGTTCCTCTGTTTAAGAAGGGTGGCAGGGATAATCCCGGGAACTACAGGCCGGTGAGCCTTACTTCAGTGGTAGGGAAATTACTGGAGAGAATTCTTCGAGACAGGATCTACTCCCATTTGGAAGCAAATGGACGTATTAGTGAGAGGCAGCACGGTTTTGTGAAGGGGAGGTCGTGTCTCACTAACTTGATAGAGTTTTTCGAGGAGGTCACTAAGATGATTGATGCAGGTAGGGCAGTAGATGTTGTCTATATGGACTTCAGTAAGGCCTTTGACAAGGTCCCTCATGGTAGACTAGTACAAAAGGTGAAGTCACACGGGATCAGGGGTGAACTGGCAAGGTGGATACAGAACTGGCTAGGCCATAGAAGGCAGAGGGTAGCAATGGAGGGATGCTTTTCTAATTGGAGGGCTGTGACCAGTGGTGTTCCACAGGGATCAGTGCTGGGACCTTTGCTCTTTGTAGTATATATAAATGATTTGGAGGAAAATGTAACTGGTCTGATTAGTAAGTTTGCAGACGACACAAAGGTTGGTGGAATTGCGGATAGCGATGAGGACTGTCTGAGGATACAGCAGGATTTAGATTGTCTGGAGACTTGGGCGGAGAGATGGCAGATGGAGTTTAACCTGGACAAATGTGAGGTAATGCATTTTGGAAGGGCTAATGCAGGTAGGGAATATACAGTGAATGGTAGAACCCTCAAGAGTATTGAAAGTCAAAGAGATCTAGGAGTACAGGTCCACAGATCACTGAAAGGGGCTACACAGGTGGAGAAGGTAGTCAAGAAGGCATACGGCATGCTTGCCTTCATTGGCCGGGGCATTGAGTATAAGAATTGGCAAGTCATGTTGCAGCTGTATAGAACCTTAGTTAGGCCACACTTGGAGTATAGTGTTCAATTCTGGTCGCCACACTACCAGCAGGATGTGGAGGCTTTAGAGAGGGTGCAGAAGAGATTTACCAGAATGTTGCCTGGTATGGAGGGCATAAGCTATGAGGAGCGATTGAATAAACTCGGTTTGTTCTCACTGGAACGAAGGAGGTTGAGGGGCGACCTGATAGAGGTATACAAAATTATGAGGGGCATAGACAGAGTGGATAGTCAGAGGCTTTTCCCCAGGGTAGAGGGGTCAATTACTAGGGGGCATAGGTTTAAGGTGAGAGGGGCAAGGTTTAGAGTAGATGTACGAGGCAAGTTTTTTACGCAGAGGGTAGTGGGTGCCTGGAACTCACTACCGGAGGAGGTAGTGGAGGCAGGGACGATAGGGACATTTAAGGGGCATCTTGACAAATATATGAATAGGATGGGAATAGAAGGATACGGACCCAGGAAGTGTAGAAGATTGTAGTTTAGTCGGGCAGTATGGTCGGCACGGGCTTGGAGGGCCGAAGGGCCTGTTCCTGTGCTGTACATTTCTTTGTTCTTTGTTTTTGTTAATCTAGTGACTTTTCCTCAGCCTGGAAAAGAGTTGCCAGACCTGTTTCGTCAAATTTAACAAGGCACTGTCAGTGTATTCAAATTAAACCAACGTCATCATGTTTGAATTATTTCTGTACAACTGATGCAATGTATTGTCAAAGAGAGATGCAAGAAGATTCTGTTTTTGCTAGTTGTTAAAATCTTATGCAAGTAGTTTTTATGGGCTATTTAGGCTGTTTCTCTCTTTCATCGATCTTCTGATGATATGGTGGGAGAGTGAGGAAACACAATGGATGTATTATTACTGGATTCAAAGAGACATCTATCTAATTAAAACTGGAAATATATACATCATTCGATCACATTAAGGAGCATGGAGTGAGAGGCGAGACTTAAACAGCACACAGAGCGAGAGATGCAAGAGTTGAATAAAAAGTGAAGGGAGGGAAGTGAGACTTCAGTAAAGAGCATGGAGAGAGAGAGAGGGGAGACTTCAATGAAGAGCAGAGAGAAAGGCATAGTAGTGGAGAGTACTCGAGGAGAGTGCAAGAGGAGAACACTGGGCAGTCAGCAACACCTCGAGCTGGAGTACACGCTACAAGGCAGAGAGAGCTGATAGGTAAGTAGTAGGTAAGTTGATATTCTCAATTTGAAGCTACATTTTGGAAAAGTAAGAGTTCTAGCTTAAAAAAAAATTAAATTTATTCCAAGTGGAAAAATTATTTAACGGAAGCATCTTTTTGTATGACTGGGGAGCTCAGTGCTGTGTGCTGCATGACCTGCAGTATGTGGGAATTCCTTGACGCTCCATGCAGTTTGGATGACCACATTTGCAGGAAGTGCCATCAGTTGGACCAGCTTGAAAGCCGGGTTTCAGAGCTAAAGTATTGCCTGGGGCTACAGTGGTGCATCCGCAAGGTTGAGAGTTCAGAGAATATTTTTAGGTGTGGTCACCCCACAGCTTAAGCAATTGCAGTCCGAGAGGGAATGGGTGAGCGCCAGTCAGAAGCCAAGAGGGCAGCCAGGTAGTCAGCAAAGCCCCAAAGTGCATCTCACTTGAGAACCATTTTTCTGTGGGAAACGGTGAGATTGACAGTTCCTCTGATGAGTGCAGCCAGAGCCAAGTTCACGGCACTGTGGGTGGCTCAGCTGCACAAGGAGGGAGGAGTAAGAGTAGAAGAGCAATAGTGGTAGGACGGTGCAGACAGTGAGGGGTGCAGATAGTGAGGGGTGCAGACAGGTGCTTCTGCAGCTGCAGACGTGACTCCAGGATGGTGTGCTGCCTCCCTGGTGCCAGGGTCAAGGATGTCACGGAACAGCTGCAGGGCATATTCAAGGGGGAGGGTGACCAGTCAGAGGTTGTGGTTCATATTGGTACCAACTGCATAGGCAGAAAGAGGAATAAGATCCTGCAGCAAGAATTTAGGGAACTAGGAACTTTGGTGAGGCCACAGCTGGAGTAATGTGTGCAATTCTGGTTGCCACGTTATAGGAAAGATGGAGTTGCACTAGAGGGAGGGGGGAGGGGGATTGTAGAGATGTTTCACCAGAATGTTGCCTGGGATGGAACATGTAAGTTATAATCAGATGTTGGATAGGTGTGGGTTATTGGCTCTGGAGCAGAGAAGACTGAGGGGTGACCTGATTGAGGTGTACATAATTATGAGGGGCATGGACAGGGTGGATAGGGAGCCGCTGTTCCCCTTAGTTGAAGGGTCAGCTATGAGGGGACACAAGTTCAAAGTGAGGGGTGGGAGGTTTAGGGGGGATTTGAGGGAAAGCTTTTTTACCCCGAGAGTGGTGATGGTCTGGAATGCACTGCCTGGGAGGATGGTAGAGGCGGGATGCTTGGATGAGGATTTGGCACGCCATAACATTCAAGGCTATAGGCCAAGTGGGATTCAGGGCCTTTCATGTGTCGGTGCAGACTCGATGGGCCGAAGGGCCTCTTCTGTACTCTAGTTTTCTGTGATAGGTAGCAGATTGAAAAGCAGGACCTCAAAGATCTCTGGATTACTACCAGTGCCATATGCTCGTGAGTATAGTAATAGGAGGATAGAGCAGATGAATGCGTGGCTGAAGGGTTGGTGCAGGAGGGAGGTTTTAGTTTCCTGGATCACTGGAGCCATTTCAATGGAAGGTCGGACCTGTATGAGATGGACAGGTTGCACCTAAATCAGAATGCGGGGGAGCAAGATATGTTTAAACTAAATTGTCGTGGGGGGGCAAGATGTGTTTAAACTAAATTGGCAGGGGGGTGGGGTCACAGTGTGGAGGTACAGTAGGGGGGTCTTGCACAGCCAAATATAGAAGAAAACCCAAGTCAGTATGGGAGGTAGTGCAATGAGTGACCTGTTGAGACACAAGGGAATATGGCAAGGCTGGGTGACATTTTAATGCTAGGAGTCTTTTCATAGAATTTACAGTGTAGAAGGAGGTCATTCGGCCCATCGAGTCTGCACCGGCTCTTGGAAAGAGCACCCTACCCAAGGTCAACATCTCCACCCTATCCCCATAACCCAGTAACCCCACCAAACACTAAGGGCAATTTTGGACACTAAGGGCAATTTATCATGGCCAATCCACCTAACCTACACATCTTTGGACTGTGGGAGGAAACCGGAGCACCGGGAGGAAACCCACGCACACACGGGGAGGATGTGCAGACTCCGCACAGACAGTGACCCAAGCCGGAATCGAACCTGGGACCCTGGAGCTGTGAAGCAATTGTGCTATCCACAATGCTACCGTGCTGCCCATACCGTCTTGCGGGTAGGGCCAATGAACTGAGTGTTGTTAATTCATGGGAGTATGATATTGCTATCACGGAGACATGGTTGTCAGAGGGGAAGACTGGCAGCTCAATATTCCGTGGTACAGAATTATCAGGTGAGATGGGGGAGGTGGTATAGCAACAATGATCAATGTATCAATTATTACAGTGAGGAAGGGTGATATGTTATCATGCTGCTCGGCCAAATGGGTGAAACTTACAAGCACAAAGGGAGCAATCATGGTGCTGAGAGAGTACTATAAGCCGCCAAACAGTGAGGGAGAGATATAGGAGCAGATTTGTTGGCAGATCTCAGAAGTGTGAACACAATAGGGTCATTATAGCATGGCTATGTTGAGGGGAAATCATGTACAACTCATTTGATTGAATTTTTCGAGGAGGTGACTTGGTGTGTAGATGAGGGCAGTGACATTGATATAGTCTACATGGGACCTTTAACAAGGTCTCGCATGGGAGACTGATCAAAAAGATAAGAGCCCCATGAAATCCAGGACAATTTGGCAAATTGGATCCAAAATTGGCTTTGTGGCAAGAGGCAGAGGGTGTTGGTCAAAGGTGTTTTTTTTGACTAGAAGTCTATGTCGTGGTGTACCACAGGGATCGGTTCTGGGTATACCTTGCTGTTTGTGGTGTGCATTAATGATCTCAGTGGGAATGTGGGTGGTATGATCAGTAAGTTTGCAGATGACACAAAATTTGATGATATGGCAAATAGCAAGGAGGAAAGCCTTAGATTACAGGATGATATAGAGAGGTTGCTCAAATGAGCAGGACAGTGGTAAATGGAATTTAACCCTGAAAATTGTGAAGTGATACATTTTGGGATAACTAACGAGTCGAGGGACTATACAATGACTGGCAGGATGCTAAGAAATGCAGAGAACTCTAGTTGCTACACTATAGAAAGGATGTGATTGCACTAGAAAGGGTGCACAGAAGATTCACCAGGACGTTTCCTAGGCTGGAGAATTTCAGGAGGCTGGCTAGCCTGCGGTGTTCTCCTTAGTGCAGAGAAGGCTGAGGGGGAACCGGATTAAGGTGTACAAATGTATGAAGGACATAGATATAACCAGGAAGCATAGGGCAGGAGATTTAGTGGGAATTTGAGGAAACCCTTTTTCACCCAGAGGGTGGTGGGAATCTGGAACTCACTGCCTGAAAGTTTGGTAGAGGTGGAAAACCTTGCAACATTTAAGAAGCATTTAGATGAGCACTTGAAATACCATAGCATACAAGGCTACTGACCAAGTGCAGGAAAATTGGATTAGAATAGATAGGTGCTTAATTGCCAGCACAGACATGATGGGCCGAAGGGCCTCGTTCTGAACTGTAAAACTAAGTGACAGGCTCTCTTTTCTTGCCTTTCCTGAAAGCATTGAAGTTTCAAGGTTACAGTTTCACATTCATCAGGAAATCTTTGGTAATTATGTCACAAGAGTTTCTTGAATTCGTGCCTATCACATAACATTTTGCAATGTGTCATTACAAGCAAGGTTAAGCAATAGCATGTAGAGGCAGGAACAAAATACGATGACAATCACAAAATAGTAAGATGTCTTACAACACCAGGTTAAAGTCCAACAGGTTTGTTTCGAATCACTAGCTTTCGGAGCACAGCTCCTTCCTCAGATTTCACCTGAGGAAGGAGCTGTGCTCCGAAAGCTAGTGATTCGAAACAAACCTGTTGGACTTTAACCTGATGTTGTAAGACATCTTACTGTGCTCACCCCAGTCCAACGCCAGCATCTCCACATCAATCACAAAATAGGCATACCTGCAAAACTGAAGACACCATCAACATCCCTTTTTATAGGGGAACTACTTTCGAAGATAAAGTTACTCCCTCCATACAATCTTCAGTCTTTCGCTGAATCCTATTCAGAGTGAAAAAGCGAGGAAAGATTAAATAAATGCATTTAAAATACCTTTAAAACCAAGTTAGGTTAAATATTTTTAATACTTAAACACTTCTGAATGGAACACTTTTAACCTTTTTCATTCCACCATTCAACAATCCTCGGATGGACCCAAAAGTGTTAAGTTTTCTTTGTGTTATTTACAGGAAGGTGATAGGCTAAATGACGAAGATTTGCTCAAGTTTTTAGCTGAATTAAAAAGATCTTCTGCATCCCTAAGAAGATTGCGGCCAATATCAGGTAATCAGCTCTACTTCATTTAAACTGTAAAGTACATCAGGCCTGGTTTGAAGTTGACATTTAGTTTAAAAATTAATGAGGAATTGAGCTGAAAAGTTGAATTTACACCATTGGACGTATTCCGATTGACTTCCTGTGTATCAAAATTTGATTGAATCCAGTTATTTTAGGATGGCCTATGCAGGTCTCGATAAAGGAAACAAGGGGCCAGATACTTGTCTTCCAGCCAGGAATTGGGAGTTGGAAATGTGGTTTTGCCTCTGCCCTAGTCGTGCCCACCTGTCATATTTTCATCCTGAGGACGGAGGCACAGGCCTGAAACAGGTCCACTGGAAACGGACTCCCAAAGCAGGCCTGAGGCAACAACAGAGCTGGTAAATGCAGAGATGGACAGGTTAGAAGGCCCACCTCTGTCCACTGAGACATGATTCCAGTTCTGATCCCTCACCTCACCCAACCCCCCCACCCCCATGCTTCCTCCAGACCACCCATGCACTCTATATCACCTCCATAGTATTCATGTCCCTCCCAAACACTCACGCATCCTCCATAACCACCTTACCAGTATTGATTAAGTGTTGAACAAGTGAGCTCTGAAGTAACACTGGAAAGTCTTTATATTGTTCATAAAATAAACAGCCTGAGTCCATTATAAATCTCTGTTAACATTCATATTTAGGCCACCTAGCAAAACAGATGTCTGATTATCTGTCCCACCTACTTTTGTTGATACTGTCATGCGAGAGTGCCTTTAAGAACTGGATGTCTTAAGCAATGTACCTTTAAGAAAACAGTGATGTCATAGAGTGGGTGGAGCTCAGCTCAGTTCAGCCATTTTGCAGTTTGGAAGGAAAGAGCTGTGTGTGTGTGTCTGTTTTTGCAGTGAGCTGGATCTCTGCTATGAAAGACTATCTCGGGATCATTTGGGTGATTTAAAGTAAAGCCTTTAGCCTGAAGTGATTTTGTTTAAAGGTGTTAAGTCTCTTGGAAGTTTGAAGGAACAGTTTAAGGAGTTATTTACTGTTGCAATATTTTCTGAGTTATCTTTGAAGTAAGGGGTGTTAAGAGATCCAATGTTTATTTAAGATGTTAAGTTGAGTTCATGGAATAAACAGTGTTTTGTGTTTAAAAACCCACGTGTCCATAATTGTAATCCCACATCTAGGGAACAAGCCATGTGCTAGGAAAAGCAACAAATACATTAAAGGGAGAGGTTCGTTGAACTCCATGATACATTTTGGGGTTCTGAAAAGCTTCGCCCATAACAATACAGTTGGTATATCGCCAGATTAGGAATGCTTGGCTGAATTCAAAAAATGACCGATGGACTCAGCCCTTTGAGGGTTGCTTAAGTTGCTGTAAAGGGGGACTGTTAGCTTTGTTTGATTGATGGTTTTCTGAGACTAAAATTATGTTATCTTCCTTTGTGATTTTAAAAAAAAATGTTAAGTATATTGAAGGTTTAAGGGGACTGGAGAAGGGGGCAGTGTCAGCGGTGTACGGAGCTATTCTGGAAGAGGATAAGGCACCACTGGAAGGGTTCAAAGCAAAGTGGGAGGAAGAGCTGGGAGAGGTTATAGAGGAGGGGGTCTGGTGTGAGGTGCTCCGGAGAGTGAATGCCTCCACCTCATGTGCGAGGTTGGGGCTGATACAGCTGAAAGTGGTATATAGAGCGCACCTCACGAGGGCGAGGATGAGCCGATTTTTTGAAGGAGTAGAAGATGTGTGTGAGCGTTGCGGGGAGGTGCCCGCTAATCACGTTCATATGTTTTGGTCCTGTCCAAAGGATTACTGGAAGGAGGTTTTTAGGGTAATTTCCAAGGTGGTGCCTGTGAAACTGGACCCGGGTCCCCGGGAGGCCATATTCAGGGTGTCTGACCAGCCAGGGTTGGAAACGGGTGCGGAGGCAGATATCATAGCCTTCACCTCGTTGATCGCCCGAAGGCGGATCCTGCTGGGATGGAGAGCAGCCTCTTCACTCAGTGCCCTGGCGGGGGGACCTGTTGGAATACTTGACTCTTGAGAAGGTTAAGTTCGAACTGAGGGGAAGCTCGGAGGGGTTCTACAAATCATGGACACTATTTATTATGCACTTTCAAGAACTGGATAACATCGAACATTAGTTGGGGGGGGGGATAGGTGGGAGGGTTGGGGCGGGGAGGGGGGCTGTGTAGATTAAGGGTGACTATGGATAATTCCTGATTCCTTTTTGTCATTTGTTTATGTAAACATGCGGGCTGATATTTGGGGTTGGTGGGAGGATGGGAGCGTTGTTACTGTTATGAGGATTGACATATCTGTTGCTAATTATTGCTTATTGTTGATGGGTGTAAATGCAGGAGAAAATGTGAAAAAGGAGGAGAATAAAAATATATATATTTTTTTAAAGTATATCGAAGGTTTCTTCAATGGAACGTTTGCTAGCTGTGTTTTATTGATAGTTAATGAGAATTTAATAGGGGCAATTTATTTGAAAAAGAATGTTGAATGCCTGTTTTCTTTTCATTTCCTGAGTTTTTCCAAGACTTGCCAGTGTTACTATGGGGCTTTCTGGTTCTCTATCGAACGGATACTTGCGGAGTTCTTCATATGCTCAACAAATAGCCGGATGTTAAATCAATGTGAAAATGAAACCACAGGGTCCGCTACATACATTCATATCTTATGTCATTTACAGTAGAGTACAGAAGAGGACTGTAGCCATTGGAGAAAGGACTGTACTGCATCTGAACCTTTGTACAATGCTGATAAATCATTGCATTGAAAACATAGTTAAAGCCATACAAAAACCTGAAACACAAATTTGAATACTTAAAAAATTATCATACACCATCGAAACTCCGTTTAAACTTACATGATAAAATATTCTCAAAGGGGTCAGAGGCCCCCAGTAGCATGCCCTTTGGGCAGGATGTTGCCCTGGCATTACTGGTGCCACATGGGCACCCTGCTAGTGCCATCTATGTGCCACCAGGAACTGCCAAGATGCCCAGGTGGCACTGACAAGATGCCAGGTTGGCACTGACAAGGTGCCAAGCTGGCATTTTTTTGCGTGCACGTGATCGGGCACTGCAAGTGCCGGGAAACACACAGCCAAACGTGCTCGCTTGGGAACCACCGCGTTGTGTCAGTTATACCGGGTGCATAGTGGGAGAGACCTAAAACTGGTTTTGCACTGGGCGGCGAGCCGCGCATGATGCATCCAACGTGCTATGCCTGATGCATTGCTGGGCATGATCCAGATAATCATATCTGAATGAGCCATTCAACTCATTTAAATAAACCCCGTATCTGCGTGGGTTTCACCCCCACAACCCAAAGATGTGCAGGTTAGGTGGACTGGCCATGCTAAAATTGCCCCTTAATTGGAAAAAACAATAACAATTGGATACTCTAAAAAAAATGTTTTTAAATCTTTATTTGTGTCACAAGTAGGCTTACATTAACACTAAAATGAAGTTACTGTGAAAATTCCCTAGTTGCCACACTCTGGTGCCTGTTCGGGTACACTGAGATCAAATTCAGAGGAGTGCTGGTCTCTATAGCTGGTGACAGCAGTCTCCTCTGAACGGTTAACTGGGGCGAAATTCTCCTACCCGCCCCGCCACATTTCTGCCCCGACCGGCTGGCGGGAGTCTCCGTAACACCGGCCGGTCAATGGGGTTTCCCATTGTGGGGCAGCCCCACGCCGTCGGGAAACCCCCCGGCGCCGGCAAAACGGAGACTCCCGCCGGCGGAGAATGACTCCCCTGGTGTCAGCCAGAGTGTGGTGTTGGGCTAAAGCCAGTGTCGATCACTTCAAAATCTCTTTGCTCTTGACAGCCTGTATCAACCTTCACACAGACAACTGCTTTTGGGTCTGTGTCCTGAGATCCAATCGTATCCGGGTTAGAAATCTCTTGTTTCAGGGTCTGTATTAGAGACATTTCCTTGGCAGAGGGAACAGGTCTGTGCTGTGTTAATTACCCAGAAAGCTGCTTTGAGTTTTCTTCACAAGAGAGAGATAGTGAGCTATTTCTGTAATATTCCATAAATCGATAAAGATTTAATGCGGTTATTAGTAGCGATTTCTTACATAGCTACTGGGGTTGAACTTGTCTCTCTTCCCATGCTGAAGGATTTCTGTATCAGATGGGAGGGTAACATTTGAGAATTAATAGTGGTGTGCGATTTATCAAAAGCGTTGTGCCCGTCGCCAATCCGGGTGCATCGTGTGCAATCCGGGGGAGGTTCAAATTGGACTTTGCGTCGTGCACGAAGCCTCACACGAGTCACCCGACCCGCGGTATCTGGCGCGATCTCCGAGGACATGATTCATATAATGTTTAAATGGGGCATTAGACTAATTTAAATATGCACAGTTTAGTTGAGGCCACATTATCCCGGAACGTAGGTGTCACTGGCTGCACCGGGTGTGAGGCCTCACGCAGGCCCTGGTTAGTACCAGATGTGGTGGCCACTCCGGGGGCCTTGAAGGCCATTATAGCGCCCCCCCCTCCCCTGGTGATTGGAGACAGGGCAGGGTAGTATCCTGGCAGCTGGGTGGGGAACTGCCCAGGTGCCTGGCTGGCAGTGCGAGGGTGTCCAGGTGCCAGATTGACACTGGCCAAGATTGAGGCCTGAGGGGGGGCATGCCCATGAAAGAGGGGTATGAATGGGCTTCATAAAGTTCAGGGGAGTGAAGGGGACTCCTGAAAGGGGCAATGAAGGGGGCCTGAAAGTAGATGGGCTCACTTGTTGCTGGGGAGGCGATGGCATTGTCCAGGGGTGAGGGGGACCTACAAGCTCACTTTCAAAATGGCGCCCCGATATCCGAGGAGCCACTCTCGCCGGTGAGTTCAGCTCCACACTGCAGAAAAAATTTCTAAATGTGGACTAGACCAGGGAGAAACTCCCCCAGACCCAAACACATGGGGCTGGATTCTTCCGCCCCGCCTACCGCAAGAACACCACGGGCGAGAGGCGGACAACGGAGAAGTCCATTGACCTCAGGGGGGATTCTCTGATCACCGGGCGGACATGGTTAGAGAATCCCGCCCATGGTTAACTGTGGGTGAATACTGGTCCGGGCCTCATCCAAAAAGCTGTTGAGAAACACCCCACCAAATGCACCCAAAATGGTACTGAGTCATTTTTTTGGGTGAATTGCGCCAGATGTTTCCAAAAACGGAGACCAGATGTGATGGCCATGCCGGGGGGCTTGGAGGCCATTGGAGCCCCTGGGCGGTCGAGGACAGGGCACTGCCCATGTACCTGGTGCCAGTGGGTTTGTTGGTAGTTTCCCGTCAGCTCTGTCAGCGGGTTTCTAACCACACTTAGTCACGTTTTTGGGTGTGTGGTGTTTTTCACCAGTTTAGCCGACACTTAATTATTTTCATCACTGGGGAGCTGACCTTTCTTGCCAGACCGGCTCTTCAGAGATCATGGCACTATTTTGAAAGGGTGCCCCGATCTTTAAGTGAGCTTGAGGGTTCCCCGCCCCCCTAACCATGGGCAGTGTCACCCCCCCCTTCCCTGCCAGTCTTTAGCCAGCTCCCCCACTCCCGCCCCCAAGTCCGCGTCTCGCACTCTTCTGGGCCCGCCACAAGATGTCCACCCCCTTCCTTTCCTAACTAACCAACTGCGCCGCACCAACCCTGCCGAGGTCAGCATCCTTAACCCCCAATACCAAACAAAGATCCAACCCAGCACCCCCCTTCTCTCCCATTAACTAGCTCAAACAGGTAGTATGGTAGCCCTCGTCTGGGACCTCTGGCTATCCCCATCCCCCCCTCCAAACAATTCCACCTCGAGTGGGAGCCACCAAATGTGCAACCAGTCACTCCATGGCCGCCATCAGAAGTGTTCTTGAACACTACTGAGTATACTGCATATCCCTTCCTTGGATATCGAGACCAAAACTGCACAACTGCACACAGTTCTCCAGGTGTGGTTTCATCTTAGTCCTGAATAAATATAGCCAGACTTCCTTGTTTTTGTATTCCAGTCCCTTGCTAACTTTCTGTGTCCCTTGTGTGAATACACCCACCCTTGACTGAGCGTATACTGTAAATTCAGTTCAGAAAGTGTGTGACATGAATCAGCAAGCTTTAAATAACTTTATTTAAAGCCATATATTTGGCTAATAAAAATGATATAGCTTAAAAGAAAAATGTTATTGAAAGTCACAATCATTAATGAATTTCTTATTGTTTGGTATGTACAGGTTAAGAGTTCAATCTGTAGCCTTTCATGCTTAAAATATCAGCTTGGCCCAGTTTGAAACAGTCTCACCGCTGAAGATACTATAGGCAGCACTGATGGAATGCTGCAATGTTTAAAATTCTGTCTTTCAGATGGCCCATTAAACTAAAGTCATGTTAGCCTGTTCAAATTGCGTTGAAGATCCAGTTAGCACTAATCGAGGAAGAACAGAGTTCTCCCACCGCGCTGGCCAACATTTCTTCCTCAACCAATGGGCCAACATAAATGAAATGCATGTTGCTCTGCCAAACATTGAGATAGATTTCAAATATTCACTTATTCATGACTATGGCACCCTGAGCAGATGCCAACATTACTGTAAGACTGACCCTTTATAGTAAACACTTTCACATTATTTCCTGGACCCTGTGGAAAATCATTGAATCCCTAGGGGTCTGCATACATCAGTTTGAGACCATTGCTCTACACCCTTTATTGGGAGATTAGGGGCAGCACGGTAGCCTTGTGGATAGCACAATTGCTTCACAGCTCCAGGGTCCCAGGTTCGATTCCGGCTTGGGTCACTGTCTGTGCGGAGTCTGCACATCCTCCCCGTGTGTGCGTAGGTTTCCTCCGGGTGCTCCGGTTTCCTCCCACAGTCCAAAGATGTGCAGGTTAGGTGGATTGGCCATGATAAATTGCCCTTAGTGTCCAAAATTGCCCTTAGTGTTGGGTGGGGTTACTGGGTTATGGGGATAGGGTGGCGGTGTTGACCTTGGGTAGGGTGCTCTTTCCAAGAGCCGGTGCAGACTCGATGGGCCGAATAGCCTCCTTCTGCACTGTAAATTCTATGATGATGATGTTGGAATATGATCCATAGTGAAGCCAGGACCCCGTGACTCATTGTCTGCTGCTGCTTCACCCTGAGCTGTAATCTTAGCAGATTATTTTTGCCAGTGTTACTTTGCCTTCCACTTTTGGGGGCAGGGTGAGGAGGCAGGTCAGATGCCTACCTCAGCCACAACAGGAATCAAACTCATGCAGTTTGTGTTCCTCTGAACCACAGGCTAGCCAACTGAGCTAACCAGCCCTCAAGAATGCAATAACCGATCATTAATTCCATCTTGCTTGTAACAAAATGGCAGCAGCAGCTATCTCCAGAACAACAATCGTTGCATTGAGGTATTTTTAAAAGATGTGAAAAGGTGCTGCAAGTTCTTTCTAATTCACGTTTGTTGATGTTTTTCAGGATTAATAAAGCTCGAAGTTTCACCAGCTGCAGAGAAGCCCACATGCTGCATCACGCCTGAACTTTTACCAGTCAAACCGTATCCTGAAAACCGTAGCCGACCAATCAAAGAAATTCTAGAGTTCCCGTCTCGAGAGGTCTATGTTCCACATGCATCTTACAGGTGAGTGACCCATAGTGCCTGTTCAAAATGCAAATCTGCTGAGTTTTTACCATAAAGCTTGCAATTTTAAAATTTATTTCTTAAAAATAAAATGTCCTTATATTTTCTGTCACTCTTTTCATTTTGCCAGTTGTAGTTTCTGAGGGTGAAGGTCTTTGAAGCGCTTTATTACAGTCATACTTCAGCTGATTCTAAACCATTAATCACATCACCACAGGGTAGTGTTGCCCAAGAACTTTTAATAATTTTGTAGATTACGAGCTTGGCCGAACCTCACAGTGCTTATAATACAAGAATTCAAGAATGGTTCAATACGAACGTTTGAAAAGCCTGGGCTGCAGAAGAGTTATTTTTTTCCTCCTTTTCCAAATTCTCATTCTATTCAGTATATGCAGATAAAGGTTTTGACCTGAAGAGGGAGCATTTGCTTCTGTTTTGCCATTGGACCTCGGGAATCTTAATGCTTAACATTGCTACAGCAGTTTACATTGCAAAACAGATGAAAATGTCATAAAGGATCAAACAAAATAAAGTAATTCAAATAATTAACCCACTCACAATCCACCTTAGCTTGTGAACGAGGAATAAAATAGAAGGAAGGGTATCATGTTGAACTATGCATAATACCTCAAATGTACTAATATACTATAAGAGCTTTACTACGGAGTCTCAATTTTAACTGTGCAAGTGGAATTTTGAGGGGTTAAAATCTCACCCGCTATGTTCATTATCACTATTATAAGAACAAACTGTTTTTCGGTGTGATGCTGTTTGTCATGTTGTTGGATGTGGTCTTTTATAACAGTTTCAGCACTAAGGCAGGATAATAAAGGGGTTAGCTGTCAGATCTTTAGAAAGAGACAATGCAGTTTGTTCGATAGAGTTCTAACACTTTTGTGTGTATATTTTTTTTAATTGGGTTAAAACACTTTTTGAGCTGTATCATTGTGAAATTTTATTCTCAGCATGGAGCTTCCTTAAACTTTCAGGTGAAATATATCAGTGTTACATAGTGGAGATTTTCATCCCTTAACATCACCACCCTCAAAATACTACTGAACCGAGGCAAACCAATTAGTTCATGATAAGTGTTATTATTTATAATAAACTTAGAGATGCCTATTGTTAGAAATATATCTTTATTAGCTGATCGGAGCCCCCATCACCATCCTGCGAGAGACTAGATATCTTGGGGATAAAATGCAGAACCTTCTTGGTCCATGTAGTTCACTCCTGCACTCTGCTGTTGCCTTGTCAATTAAGCCATCAGGAGACTGCTACATTTAAAAAATTGTCCACAAAAGAATTTTTGACAAATAGGCACTTAACATTGGGATACCTTTGAGGTTGATTTTAAGTTGTGAAATTGGCAGTAATGGCTTCAAAAATGAGGTTGGCACACTTACCAACCTGATCTGCACTCAGAGAGGCCCATCACTGAGGGACTGAAGCATCTGCTTATGGGGCTCCAAATCCCATTGTAAGACAGAATTCATTGGAACATGAATTCTGGATGTTACTGGAGGCAGGGTTTTGGGGGGTAAGAGGGGGGGGAATAGATTTCTAGACCAAGGGGGGTCAAGGGATGGGAGGAGAGAGCAGGAGTATGACGTTCATATAGAGGATCAGCCATGATATTGAATGGCGAAGCTGGCTCGAAAAGCCGAATGGCCTATTCCTTCTTTTTTCTATGTTTCTATTACCAGTTTTGTAGGCGATTTAAAGGTGACAAGGGCCTTGAAAGGTAAGTTTTTTTTTTTTTTTTAATTATTTTTTGTGGGGCAAATAGGAGATGGATTCCATGTTCAGTTCCCACAAAAAGAATCTGAGCCACTGCCCAGTCTGGGCTTCCCCAAAATCATAACGCTCCTCCTGGACTTACTTTCGGCCTATCCAATGGTTTTTGGCCTACCTAGCCTGAATCTAGCAAGCGGGATATGCCCATTTGTCACACGCAGGTCAAAACCGTAGCATTTTGATTGAGGCCTCAAAATGATTCCAGCTTTGTTACCCCTGGAATGGGTCCACCAGTTGCCCCAAAGTTATGATCAGTGCCTTTGCAATTCAGTTATGGGAAATGTTGCTTGAAATGTTCTCCTCCGCATCAGAGACTCTTAAGCAGAAACTTTGGCTCTGCAATACACTGGGTGCTGTATTATACAATTGTTAAGATGTTTCCATGGTAATAAATACAGACAAGGCACAGAAACATACGATATGAAACACTGGCTTTCCAGTTCTAATGACAAATTATCATGTGAAATTAGTCGTGCTGATAGCTGCAATAAAATGTCGCTCTGGGAATGTAAACTTTGGTCCAGCTGCTTGAATTCATCGCTCTCAAGTTCACAGAAGTTCAGCATGTTTTCTTAGTTCACAATCTTCATAGGTCTGACCATTAGTTGTGTAGATTTAAAAGAGTAGTAATTTCCTTTCCAAGTCTTCCAGAAAATACCTTTCTTCCGATCTTGCCTTCTACTGATTTGGGATCTAAGATATTTTCCATTCAGATTTGCTTCTCCACATGCACTAAACCACCAGCCACCTATAATGAGAAAGATCACGTTCTAATTTCAGTTTGCAGCAAAACTTTGTCAAGTAATAACAGCACAAATATCTATCCATCCAAATATTGACAAACACGCTCTGTGTTTATGAGTTGGATAGTTGCCATTCTTATCCAAGCCAAAAGTTGGTCAAAATTTTCAGAAATTCCTCTCACTCTGTTAGATTGTCAGGAAACACTTTACCCTCCTCCACATTATATAATTTCTAAATCCTTGTGGAGCATTTTCAAAAGTCACACTTATATTTTGGAAATTCAGTTTAATTGTATTTCCTATTCGTTCTCTCGCAGTTGAGGCAGTTAAGAAACTTGCCACTTGCCCACTCTTTTTAATATTTTAATAATCTTTATTGTCACAACTAGGCTTACATTAACAACGCAATGAAGTTACTGTGAAAAGCCCCTAGTCGCCACATTCCGGCGCCTGTTCGGGTACACAGAGGGAGAATTCTGTATGTCCAAATTACCTAACGGCATGTCTTTCGGGACTTGTGGGAGGAAAGCGGAGCACCTGGAGGAAACCCACGCAGACACGGGGAGAACGTGCAGACTCCGCACAGACACTTGCCCAAACCGGGAATCGAACCTGGGTCCCTGACGCTGTGAAGCAACAGTGCTGACCACTGTGCTAGCGTGTCGCCCATATCTCTGAATCTAGGGCTGTCAAGGGTAACTTAATTTGTAACTTATAATGAAATAAATTAATTAAATATGATGGAAAATTATAAATAACAGCTGTGGGGGAGTGAGCAGGAATGAGAGTTCACTATCTCTTAATGTGTTGAAACCATTAAGTAAAATTCATTAAGCTTGTTAATGTAATCTTGCCTGCATGATAGCAGATGTTACGAAGATAGTGCCACTTAGTATGAAGTGGATGATCATGAGAAAACATTGCCTGGAATTTCAGTTGTGTAAACCATTTTCAGCTCTGAATAATCAATTCACCACTCTGTTAGCCAGTTGATTTAATCAGCCACAGCTTGATGCTTCACTAAAGCAGTCAAAATTGTGATTGTTGCAGTCTATATTTTTCCCTAGCACATACTGGAGAAGAGCATAAAGTCTGAAAACTGCTAAAATAGTTTAGTTAACTGCTTTGAATTTTAGCTACAGCAAGTGTTCATGGATACAAAATAGAAGCCTCATGGTTCGATATTCCACTTTTATTAAATTAATAGCTCAAAGAGCTGTTTGAGTCACTGATGAATATCTGTATCTATTTGGTTTCTTAATTACTTTGCAGATATAGAATTTATAGAATTGTGTACCAGACACAACAGAGGAATGGAATCCTTGTATGTTGGACATGCCTGGTAGGTGTACAATTACAATGTGGCAGAGTGAGTCGAAGACCTAAAATTCAGATATTTATTACATTATTCGAGAAGAGGCTTTTGTTATGGGCCAGGGTTTAGAGAACCCCAAAGTGTATCATGGAGTTCACCTGACCCACAACTTTTAATAGATTGTGGTATGGGGAGCACACGGCCCACTCTACAGATATGGTACAGCAGAAATCGAAAAGTATTTTTTAAAGCAAAACAATGTTTATTCTATTAACTCAAATTAACCTTTTCAAAACAAACAGTGAACATCTTAGCAACCATTAATTCAAATACAACCCCCAAAGAATACAACACTAAGTAATCCTTAATAAATTCCCAAACAACATCCAGAAGACAAAAGAAACACCTTTTAACAGAAGCACATCAGGTTTACATTCACTACTGAGAACATTTATTATTCTGAATTCACCAAATGATCAAGGGATAGTCTTTTCATGGCAGAGAGAACAACACTACACCTGCTTTGTCTGGCTTCAGCTCCAGCACTGAAACGAAACCAAAAAAACACAGACACACCCAGGCTTTTCCCAAAGTGAAACTAAAAAGCAGAGCCAGAGCTCAGCTCCACCCACACTCTGACATCACTGCAGTAACATGAGCAGCCAAACATTTCTTAAAGTGACATTCTCATGACACCTCCCCCCAAGAAAAAAAATAAACTATCAACTTCAAGATGGTTTCATTTTTCACCTTTTCACTATCCTTTAAGAAATGCACACAGTAAATATACTTTTTCGTTTCAAAAAACAACACACACAAACAGGTATAATAATATAGTCCATTTTTTTTTTGTACTTCCTCCAACTGGAATCCTTCTCGATTGACAGTTTCTTTGGATAAGAAGGTCTCTGCAGGATCCATCCATTTCTCTACCCCTCGGCATGACTCTTTAAAGTCAGATATTTTAGTTCAATCTGATCACAGAGTCCCTTGTAATTCTCCAACACCTGAGCATTGGTTATCACAGCTTTCAGGCATTCAAATGCCTGTTGAAACTCCGCTGTTCACTGAAATTTTTGACGTGTCTTCAGCAAGTCCATCAGTGGAGAAACCACGCAACAAAGGTTTTTCACAAATGTTCGATCAAATCCACTCATGCCAAGGAATCGCATTATTTCCCGTTGTGTCGAGGGTATTGGAAACTCCTCAATAACTGTTGTCTTCACAACCCGTGTGACCATTCGACCCTGTCCATTTGCATGGCCAAGGAAAGTGACTTGGGCTTTTCCAAATTCACTTTTGGCTAAGTTTATCACTAACCCGCCTCCTGAAGTCGATCGAATAACTCCATCAGATGTTTTAAATGTTCTGTCCATGTCTGGCTGAAAATTACCAGATCGTCGATGTATACCGCACAATTGGGTAACCCTGAAACAATTTTGTTAGTTAACTATTGAAATGTGGCTGGGGCGTTTTTCATGCCAAATGGCATAACTTTGTATTGGTATATACCATCTGGAGTCACAAAAGCTGAAATCTCCTTTTCCCTTTGAAATACCCACAACAAAAATCAGCTATTTTTTCTCCCAATTACTCCCATGTATTTCCTTCTTTTCCAATAAATCATTTAACTATTGATATAATCCTGCATATTACTGAGTCAAATAGGCAGAACACGAAGCTAAGAAACTGCTTCCATTTGCTGATTATATGATCGGTTTGTTCGCCAGTGCTCATCACTATGGAGGCGGATTTTGTTTTGTTCCCCTGTTCTTTTACCCCTTTTCTCCTTCCTAAGGTACAATTGCTAGCACGTACATTCCACATAAAGAAAGATTTGCACATGTATATCACGACGTCCCAAAGACCTTTTGTTGTGGTGTACAAGGCAGACTTTCATCTGATTCCATAATGAGTTTTACATGGAACAGCTAGCCTACCGCCAGAGGCTTGTAGCTTAAGGGGAGAGTGTCTCGTTCTTCCCCCTGCCATTGGGGTGTTGGAAGGATTTTGCAGGTACTACTCAACCTGTTGGCCCTGTTATGAATGCACCTTCCTTAGCCATCAGGTCCTGGGGAGGGACTCAAACCCGGAGCTTCTGACTCCGAGGTAGGGATGCAAGACCGCCAAAGAATTTTACAGATAATTAATACATTTGAACTGTAGTCGTTGATAATAATCTTTATTGTCACAAGTAGGCTTCCATTAACACTGCAATTAAGTTACTGTGAAAAGCCCCTAGTCGCCACATTCCGGCGCCTGTTCGGGTACACAGAGGGAGAATTCAAAATGTCCAAATTACCTAATAGTTCGTCTTTTGGGACTTGTGGGAGGAAACCGGAGCACCCGGAGGAAACCCACGCAGACACAGGGAGAACGTGCAGACACCGCACAGACAGTGACCCAAGCCAGAATCGAACCTGGGACCCTGGCGCTGTAAAGCCATAATGCTAACCACTATGCGACCATGCTGTAACATAGGAAACGTTTGTTTCAGTAGTGGTTCGGCACAGCTGACTGGCTTGCTAGGCCATTGGCTGTGGGTCAGGAGTTGGATATAGGACACTTGAGTAAGGATGGTAGGTCTTTTCCTGCAGGATATTAGTGAATCACGGGGGTATTTCAAACTAGTTTCATGGTCACCATTACGGAGAACAGCTGTCAGTTCCAGTTTTATTAACTCATTGGATATAAATTCCACCAGATGCTCTGGATGATTTGAACTGCATACCTGCAAAGCATCGCCTGGGCCTCTGGATAACTAGTCCAGTAACATTACCACCACATTACAGTCCCCTCACAAGTGCCAAGTAGCATTAGTGCCACACAAGTGCCAGGCATCGATCATCTCCAACAAGAGAATCTAACCATTTCCCCTTGACATTCAACAGTAAAATGTAAAATCGGCATAATCCCAGATGACCATAGGCTGCTTCCCCTTTAAGATGGAGAGCTCACTGGTGGTGATTTGACCTGAGGATCACCACGCCTCAGGCGAGGTGCAAGATGAATAACCATGAATATATTATTATTAAATAGTATACCATCACTATATCTCCTGAGGGTTACCATTGAACCCAAAATCTGAACTGGACATCAGGTCCGAGGCTGGGAAATCTGTGGCAAATAACTCACCTGCTGAATCCCCAAAGCCAGTTGACCATCTACAAGACACCAGTCAGGAGTGTGGTGGAGTGCTTTAGACTTGACTGGGTGGGTGCAGCGGCAGCAAAACTCAAGAAGCTCAACAAAATCCAGTTCAAAGTAGCCAGCTTGATCGACACCCCATCCAGCACCCACTCCCTCCACCAATAACGATGAGTGGCAGCAGTAACATCTACAAGATGCATTGCAGCAACTTATCAAGACTCCTGAGACAGCATCTTCTAAACCTGCAACCTCTACCGAGAAAGACAATGGCAGCACATGCATGGGAACACCAGAATCTGCAACGTACCCTCCAAACCACATGTCATCCTGACCGAAACCATATTGCGGTTCCTTCACTATTGCGAGGCCAAAATCCTGGAAATTGCACCCTAACAGCATTGTGGGTTCATCTACACCAGATGTACTGCAGCAGTTCAAGAAGGTGGCTCACAACATTTCAGGGCAATTGGGATGTGCAATAAATGCTAACCTTGACAGTGATGCTCACATCCCATTAAAGAAGTTCTTTAGGTATTGAACTTGTGGACCTTCTGAGACAAGTGAGAGAATGGATCTGCTGATTGTAATTAACAGTATCCTACCTGAATGTTGCTCAGCACAGTTAATAACAGTGTGAAGATCATTGTCTCGATCGCTGGTGGAAAAAGGAAGCGCTTTACAGTCACTAATGGCTGACGAGAGGTCTCCAGTCAAAACCTGACCGATTTGCAGGGTGTAGTTGTTGTCCTTGCCGCCTATCTTAAATGTATACTCAATATACCGTGTGTCATTCTTCCAATCCTCCAGTTCAATGCGCAAAATATATTTGGCCCGGTGAGCAACTTGATAGAAACTTTCCAAACCTAACCAGAATTCACCTAAACAGAAAAGAGATCAGTTGATTTGAAGGTGGAGGAAAAGTAAGGTTTTGCCTTAATATCTCATTTATGTTATACAAATTTACTTTAAATACATATAGAACAAATTTTTTTTAAAAAAAGAAACAAACTGCTCGGAAACACACAAAATCAATCCTGTTTAAAACGTCAATGTTTGCAATATTAACTACAGTGCCAGTTTTTTCGATAGGATCTTTGATCTCAATTAATCGCTAAAACCGAGATAAAGGGAGGGATTCTCTGGCCCACCAGCTGCGTGTTTCTTAGCAGTGTACTGTTCGCTGGCGGTGGCATTCTGTGCACCCACCGCTTGTCAATGGAGTTTCCCATTGAAACCACCCCACGCCTCCCGGAAACCGCAGATGGAGGTGCTGTGCCGGCAGGAAGAGAAATTCCCAACAGCTGGAGAATTCCAGCCAAAATAACAAAAGACAGTCTTCTGACATTTCAAACTTGCTTCTGTAGACACCAAGAACGAAGAGTGTTCTCATGATATTGCAGATGATGAGGATTTATTATATTCATTAATATTGAACATTATCAGAAACAACAAATGTTATTAATTGGGACAAAAAATAAAATACTGCAGATGCTGAAAATCTGAAATAAAAACACAAAAATGCTGGAAATATTCAGCGAGTTGGGCAGCATCTGTGGAGAGATACAGTTAGCTTTTCAGGTTAATAACCTTTTAGATTCGCTTTATTATCGCTCAACATACAATATATGATGCAATTGTAATTTACATAGAGGTTTACATAGAATTTACAGTGCAGGAGGAGGCAATTCAGCCCATTGAGCCTGCACCGGCCCTTGGATATATTTTCCTCTACTGACTATTGATTCATTTTCATATGGTGCTGATAGTATAGCATTATCCAACACATCCTGTGTCAGATTCTTACCATGAAGGTCCCCAAATCCAGTTATATAATCCAGCCAGGACCGATCAAAATCCAAAGTGCCATTGTATCGCCGCTGAATTACAGTCCAACCAGATTCTGTTTGAGGGCACAGAAGAGAGAATGAGAGTGGATTAATCTGAGACCAGACATGGCAGGATAGTTGTTCACAGCAGCTCTTTGAAGAATGCTCATTCATATGGCCTTTAGAAGGAGCTGACTAAAATGTTGAAGCACAAATAATCCCCACTAGTAATGCCAGTTCTTTAATTACATTGACATTTGTCTCTTCAATTGTTACATTTAAGAATTGTAACATGTGATGAAATCAAGTGCAGGACTCTCAGCTCTCATGTAGAAGCTTAACAGATCCAGAAAAAAACTGTTCAAACTGACCTGCAGTCATTTGGCAATATGTTTGCAATAGCTGGGATCCTATTGGCTGAATGCTATAAATTCCGCTAGTTCTTTCACCCCTCTTGAAAATCTGATCACAGTCAGCTGGAAGATATAAGGAGTAAACTTCAATTGTCATAGTTGAATCACATCTGTTAAAGAGCATTTAAACAGATTCAATTAGCTAGAATACAATACTCCCCAAATACAAATTGGGGGAAGGTCATAGCAAATGGTTTGAAGATTTTCCTGTCATTGTTCATTTTTTGTGGCAAACACATAGATGGCAACACATATCAGTCGATACATCACCTACATCCTCCTATCAATACAGTGAGTGGTAGAGGTAGCAGGGTGCATCCTCATTTAAAAGTTTAGAGATAAAATGAACACAGATCCATCTGTATTATCAAGTACAGTAAAAACCTGGATTTGTGTCGCAATCCCAGGATGCCAATGCAGAGATATGTGTAGTCCAAGCACTATTCTTCTTTTACATTTGTTTGGACTAATGCTGTTAGCTTGTCCAGTGTGCCGAGTCACCCAAATCACTAAGTGTGGGAATTGGAACATCGGATGATAAAAGCACAGCTTTTTTTCATTTCTGCTTTCTTCTCTCTGACGCACGTTGGTGCAATAGGGCTTCTAAAATTTAATGATGATCCTATAGTGATGCATTTCATTCCTTTAATTGCCATGGCTGACCTCTTAAAATGATCCCTGTATTCAAATTGTATTCCAGTGAAGAATGGACTTGATTCCCATAACACAACTTCATGATATTTAAGGAAAGTTGCATGTAAAATGTCCAGTTTAATTTTGCCTTTAACCAGTAGTTTTGTAATGTAGATGTAGATGTCTATTTTTTTAAATTATAGACTAACAACAAAGATGTACAACTAATGATATACCCCATACCCCCATGCTACACCACAACACAAACACCATTGCAGGATTTTGCTGCACAGAAGGTTACCCCTGCTAGTACCCACCTTCCAAAACCTAATTCAGCACACCCTACCACACATCTCCTTGCACCAGCCATGCCACAATCATTGTTCCACCCTTGCAATTCTCAGAAGGATGCCACCTTTCCATCAATATCAAGCCATCTGTGGTTTCCGATTTTTACGATGCAATGGTTCTTTGTCCAGTAGTTGAAAATATTGCCAGTTATTGTGTATGAGGGTTGTGCAAAAAAGCTTAGATGATTAACAGCTCGATTGATCACATGCTGCTGAACCCATAGATGTAGCCTGGACTGTACCTGCTAAAAATTGGACAATATGGGTTGTAAGATTTGACTGATGTCCAACGGCATTCTTCAAGGACCAGGGA
The DNA here is from genome assembly GCF_047496885.1 of Scyliorhinus torazame. Taxonomy (NCBI): domain Eukaryota; kingdom Metazoa; phylum Chordata; class Chondrichthyes; order Carcharhiniformes; family Scyliorhinidae; genus Scyliorhinus; species Scyliorhinus torazame. The sequence goes on from NC_092715.1 coordinate 182,536,140, forward strand.
GACATTTTGAAAAGCATTGCCTACTTGTAGATTTTCCCTGTGACTGGTTGATTGCTGTCCTTGAGTAGATTAAGTTAATTCTACGACTGGCAGCATGGTGGTGCAGTGGTTAGCACAGCTGCCTCACGGCGCTGAGGTCCCAGGTTTGATCCCGGCTCTGGGTCACTGTCCATGTGGAGTTTGCACATTCTCCCCGTGTTTGCATGGGTTTCGCCCCCACAACCCAAAGATGTGCAGGACAGGTGAATTGGCCACGCTAAATTGCCCCTTAATTGGAAAAACTGAATTGGGTACTCTAAATTTATTTAATTCTACGACGCACTAAATTTACAGAATGGGCAAGTTTAGTGAACTTTCCTTATCACCTATTTGTGCTTTTTTTCCTTTATTAAACAAATAATTTGTCAATTAATACAGTGAATGCCTTAAATCAAGCTTTTCCAGACAATAAATGTTTTTCAGCAGCAGTGTACATGTTTCAGAGATGGTGAAAGTTACTTTAAGAAAAGTAAATTGTTGCTCCACTAAATGCATGCCAAGGGAGCTTAGTTGTTTTCAAGCTCTGACAGCTGATGAGGTTCAGATGAAGTTCAGGTCAATTAAACAGATTTCTTAAATAATGTACTTACAACAAGTTGCTTGGGCATTTGCTGAATATCAGATCACTTCTGTTTTGTTCACTTTAAATATGATGGATACTTAATTGTATTAATCCCTTGCCCAAAACAAAACTAGAGTGAGACCGACCGAACTTGCATGACCCGTTAAAATTCCTAAAAATGTTACACAACTGGGCAAAATGGGCTCTCCTGTGCCATAATGACTCTAGGTTTGCAAAATATATTTCTGATATTCTCAGAGTATTCATATGTTTCATTTTCTTTTAATTAGCTACTAAGAAATGGTTCCCACGAGAGATTGACAATAAGTCTAATGCAGGCCTCAGCCTGAAATATCTCTTTAACCTTTCAGTTAATCCTCTTAATCGTTCTAAAATTCTTTCCATTTCATGTGCTTTTGGCTTTATTATCCTTTTGGCATGGTCATGGGTTGTATGGAATAAGGATTTTTTACACCACTGCAGAGCAACTCTATGCCAATTATGAATTTAATTCCAGGTACAATAAGGATCAAAATTCTGAGATTCTCATTGCAAATACTTTCTTCATACTATCAAACTACTATTTTGGATAAACTTATCCAGTGTTTTGTTTGAGCAACTTTCATTGAGCTGGCAAGTAATTTGGGTATCGGGATAATTTGGGTATCGGGATAATACGGATAAGGACAGCAGCATTATACTATTATATTGTGTTATGAAAAATGTTATTCTACTGCAAAGGTGAAGTCTGTGAAACCTAGCCTGCCTTTTTAAGATCATTTCTGAGGACAATTAGGGACGGACTGAACATATTTTAAAAATAAAGTATTATTGTTTCCTTGTAAATTGGCAGTTGCTTGCAAATCCTCAGCTGCTCCCCAACACAAAAGGTTAGAAAATAAGCAACTTGAAATTTTTACATTTTTGACAAATGGACAATGTGTAAAATTCAAGACCAACTGTTTATAGTAAGAAAAATATAACTGCTTTCAAAGTTGGCTTTGTTTCTCAATGATCTTTCATGTCTTGCGGTATATCTGAATTTGTTGGAAGCCACAAGATAATGATTGGAATTGGAACAGGGCAAAGCAGCCTGCTTGATTGCTACTCCTTCCACAAAACATTCAAACACTCCACCACCGATGAACAGTGGCAGCCTTGTGTACCATCTACAAGATGCACTGCAGTAACTCGCCATGGTTGCTTAGACAGCACCTTTTTAAACCCACTACCACTGCCATCTAGAAGGACAAGAGCAGCAGATACCTGGGAACCCCACCACCAGGAGGTTCCCCCCAAGTCACTCACTACCCTGACTTGGAAATATATTGCGTTCCTTTGCTGTCGCTGGGGCAACATCCTGGAATTCCCACCCTAACAACACAGTCAATATACCTACACCTGAAGGACTACAGCGGTTTAAGAAGAAAACTCACCACCACCTTTCGAAGGGCAACTAGGGATGGGCAATAACTGCTGACCTAACGACGCCCACATCCCAGAAATGATTTTTTAAAAAATAAAATAAAATTACATTTACAATGTCGATGCGATATCTTTGGACTGGTGGGGTGACATAAAGAGGGCGATTCTCCGAGTCCCGGCCGGGCTGGAGAATTGCCGCAACCGCGCCACGACGCCCCGATGCCGGCGCGCGATTCTCTGAGGTGCGGAGAATCGGCGCCATTTGCGCTGGCGCGGCACCGTCCCGGCAGAGTCCCACCGGCGCCATTCACCCCTGGTGGGGGGGCTCCGATGGGGTCTGGCCCACGATCGAGGGCCCACCGGCGGGACGGCCTCTACCCCCCCCCCCCCCGGTGCCTATTTTCTGGCGCGGCCGGCCCCTAAATACCAACCACATGTTGGGTCGGGCCAGTGCGCGTAAGAAGACCCCCGCGCATGGGCAGGTTGGCACGGCCCATCTGCGCAAGCGCAGGTTGGCGCAGTCCAACTGTGCCTGCGCGGGTTGGCGCGGTGCCAAAAGGAGGCTGGAATGGCGTGAACCACTCCAGCGCCGTGTTGGCTCCCTGTGGGGGCCAGAATCCGTCGCACCTGGGCCCGGTTCGTGCTGTCGTGAAACGCGACGGCATTCACAACGGCGCGAACACTTGGGCTCAATGTTGGCGAATCGCCCCCAACAAGTTTATTGGTACTGAAGAGGAAGATTTTGTTAACACGAGTTCTATAAATTATTTCTTCATAGCTGCATTGTTTTGGGTCCCAATTTTTGCCATGAAAGAGAGCCTCTCATTTGTGGCAAAGCTCAGAAATCCTGAGTCCAGCCCCCAAGCAGTGCACTTCCTATTTTTCATGAGTAAGGCCAGGGTGGGATGTTGGCAGGCTAAGGGTGTGAAACCTAGAGTGTGCAGATTAGACCAGGTAAGAGCTAGCCTGACCTTGGTAAATTCATTTGGATAGCCAGAGTACCCCTTTGGAGAGGGACGGTACTGCTTAGGATATGATCCCGGGACACCTTTGGGAGAGGGAAGGCACCTTCTGTAATTGTTAAATATAAACATAAAAGTAACCTGCACATAAAAAGTGCATAAACCCGTTGGAACTGTCAAAGGATTCTAGGTGAGTTGGCATGGAGGGGATAAGGACAGAGATGAGTATGGAGCACGGGTTGGCATGAGTTAGCTGATATTGGGGTTATAAAGAACCATGTAGGTGGCATAAAGGATGAGGGAACCTCCCGGTGGATTCCATACCGCCCCCTCCGCATCCAGCAGCCTCCGCACTCATCCGGGACCAACAGGCCCAGCTTCTAATCTGACCTTCTCTCACCACCACCCCTCAGAATGAAAATCAAACTGTGGAAGGCCATTTTTAAAGGTCAGTGTCCATGCACTCGACCTGGAAGTGAAAATCTGAGCCATAGTGTTTGATTTCCCCATTTCCTGGAATCAGCATTTCTGAAGCCCAGAACCATAGAAGAATTTGACTTTAGAATGTCATGAGGTAATAGCTCGAACAATTCTTTGTTCAGCCGCTAAGAAGCAGACATTTAATTCACCAGTATCTAAGCGTATAATCTCAGATAATTATATTGATTTGGTGAAATATTACTGCAGTGAGACTGAGAGGTAGCACTGTTGTTACTTCTTGTAAAGATAGAGTTGTGTTGAAATTTTTGAAATTTGTTTGTGTTCGTTCTGATGCATTGAAGCCCTGGATTGTCCATCAGAAACTTTGGACTATAACTTCCAGAGTGGCAATCTCCAACGGAGAAGTTCCAAAAGCTTCTGTCTTGCCCAACCTTCCTCACTCAGGTTGGGTGAGACAGGAGCAGCGAAGCACACCCCCAGTTGCATCAGCAAGGAGTAACAGGGAGCAGGGAAGAAAGGAACGCCCCTTTTTAGTCTAGCTATTTAAAAGTGTTCAAAGGGACAACTTAATGGCAGAAAAAAAGTTGCAAACTGAAATGGTTCAGACAATCTGGGAAGGGAGACCGGAAGGGGGGAGGGGTGGGCCAGCCGGGGGATAGGGGGAATTGGGTCGGGAGAGAGAAGGTGGGGGGGTCAACAATGGATGGTCGGGTGGGATGGGGGGTTCAGACCGGACCGGGAATGGAGGGGGGAGGAGGGGTAGGCGAGTGGATCGGACCAGGAAGTGGGGAAGGGAAGGTCGGAATGGTGGCCACTTTGGGCGAGGCGGGGGGTGGGGGGGGGCAGCATGTGCGAATGGTGTGTCCCATGCGAGGCTCAGTCTGGGCGCTGAAATAGTTACTCTGGAGTTACAAGTATTTTTTTCCTTCTAACTCTTTCAGAGTGACTATCGGGATAAAACTGGCAGAACCATTCAAAGTTAGCGATTTAAATCACTGCTAGTCAGGATTATTCCCAGCCCAACGCAATGGTCTGGGGAACTTAGCACTTACTGGGCAATTGCAGGGTAAACCCTTAATGGGAAATTCTTCGAGGGATTCCCCAGCGCATCATTCGATACCCCGAAAATGCAACACTGGGGAGCCAGGAAGCTACGGGCCAATAAATTACTGAAACTTTAATACACACTGACTATTCGTGTTTAATTGCCAATATTAATATTGGCATCAAACTACGAAAGGAAATGCTTCTTTCGCATCATACAATATTATCAGGTGCTGTCAACTCATTCTTGTGCTTTTTAGCTATTTGGAGATTGGTCAGTAATAGTTTTCCCACAGTGGACTATTTGGGATATACTTTGATACAAGTTACCAAATAAAGAGCCCAAGGGCCTGAAGTAATTCTAATGAGGACAAATAACCTGTTTTTCTCTTTAAGTAACAAGCCAGCAACAAACTCATGGAAGCAACAGTGATTGCTGAAAGCGCAATTTCTGTAGCAACTTGTTAATTATGCAGGCACATACCTATCCTCTCAATTTTTGTTCAGTGACAAATTCTAGACTTCCAGCCTATTATCCGAATGCTGGTCCTGGTACATATTCCAATCAAGATTCCTTGACCTACCATTCATTTATGGAATTCTGCCGTGAGAAACGTTTTGCATCATCCCTAGCAATATTTCTGACCTGTCCAAGTCCCCTAGACTGTGCTGTTATCATAAGTAAATGTCTGCATATTTTTTACATTGTGTGACATTCATCATCTTTCAGAATATTGTTTCAGAGAAATGGACATTGATTGAAAATATTCTTTTCATTTCATTTCATCCTTGAGTAAAGTAATTTTTTTAAAATGTGAACATTTTACTTTTGGTTACATTTATTTTGGTTGTCTCCAACCCTATTCCTCTGACAAACTTTGGACTGCTCCCAGACCAATTATCGCTCTGAAGTTGATGTTGGAGTTACATGAAAAAGACACGGATTGGCTCGTGTGCATTTTTGTTTCACTGATCGACCACCAATCTGTGGTAAATACAGTATTTTTGTGATCAGGCGTGCGTTGGAGCAGCAATGAATTGTTAAAAATAGTTCTCAATTTTTCCTTTTCCCCACACACAGCTGAACAACATAAGGCCTGTCATAATATACATCTATGTATACAATGGAGTGCAGATAGGCAGTGATTGACACACAGGATGACCAGTAAGCGCGCACAACAGAGCAGCCAATCACCAGACAGGACACGACCACTATAAAGCCAGAGGGCACCAGTTTTCCCGCTCTCTCGGGACCCAGCCTCTGAGACAGTCCGAGCTCATGAGCTAGCCAGTGCCTACACCATGTGGTAGCTAAGTTAGTCTGGTCATGCTCGTGTCAGGTCTCCAGCCAAGTCAGCATAGTGTCGACCCACAGTTGAACATGTATAATAGTTTAGATGTTGAATAAAATCATGTTGCATTTTATCAAGTGTTGGAGGTCTGTCTCTCGCTACACTGTTTCAAGTGCCGTTCACCTTGACCCAGCCTACCCAACACATCAAGGCCCATTTCAACCGCTATCCACAATATATTCAGGACAGCTCCTATTTCATAAATTAAGATTAAGATTGCAAACATGTACTTACAGTCAGATGAAGCTGCATTTTGGATACTCCATTGATCACCAAGGCTGTTGCTTCCCTTCACATCCTTCTTGAAGTGTTTTCTAGGGTCTAAGTCTGCATTTGAAATCTTCATTCAGGGAAAATAATATCTCCTTATAAATCAATTATATTGGATCCAACTATTACAGCATGTGATTTATACATTATATCACTTGTCTTTTGAGAGGTGGAGAAAAAGGTTTGTTTACGGCAATTACTGGAATAATTAGCATGGGAGGACACCTCAGAGGGCAGTGAGGCTATATTGAGGAATTGAACTAAAGAAAAGAGCATTAGACTGGGATGACCAGTTAGAATAGTGCATTATGGACATTAATTTGGGTTACAGGGAGTGAACAAAGAGATGGGCAAAGCATGGCGAGAGGGGGAGGGGTGGCTATCGGGACTGGTTCTTTGCACAAAGGATGCCACAAAGGATGCTGGGAGGCAGAGGCCCAGAGGAAGGAAAGGAATGTGTAATGAGCCTATCAGAATCAGTGGCAGTTAGATTATATGACCAGGTCAAGGAAAGGGCCTATCGGAAATCTTGTTTTCGTGTATGTGGAACTTGACACTGCATGAATGTATATGAGACCACATGTGTTGCCTCCCTTTGTCTCACTCGCTCTGGGAGTTTCAAGAGACATGGGTCTCCTGCCTTCATCAGAGGGAGTGTAAGCTTGCAAGCTATTTGAAATAAACTAAAGGAATTTCTAAATCCGAACTCAGCCTTTTGATTGAGACCAGACTGGACATAAAGAACTCAATTCCTTCAATATGGGTAGAGATCAGGAATAAGAAGGATGCAGTCACAATGTTGGGGGTTTACTACAGGCCTCCCAACAGCCAGCGGGAGATAGAGGAGCAGATAGGTAGACAGATTTTGGAAAAGAGTAAAAACAACAGGGTTGTTGTGATGGGAGACTTCAACTTCCCCAATATTGACTGGGACTCACTTAGTGCCAGGGGCTTAGACGGGGCAGAGTTTGTAAGGAGCCTCCAGGAGGGCTTCTTAAAACAGTATGTAGACAGTCCAACTCGGGAAGGGGCTGTACTGGACCTGGTATTGGGGAATGAGCCCGGCCAGGTGGTAGAAGTTTCAGTCGGGGAACATTTCAGGAACAGTGACCACAATTCAGTAAGTTTTAAAGTGCTGGTGGACAAGGATAAGAGTGGTCCTATTGCTAAATTGTGCTAAATTGGGGGAAGGCTAATTATAACAATATTAGGCAGGAACTGAAGAACCTAGATTGGGGGCGGATGTTTGAGGGTAAATCAACATCTGACATGTGGGAGGCTTTCAAGTGTCAGTTGAAAGGAATTCAGGACCGGCATGTTCCTGTGAGGAAGAAGGATAAATACGGCAAATTTCGGGAACCTTGGATAACGAGAGATATTGCAGGCCTCGTCAAAAAGAAAAAGGAGGCATTTGTCAGGGCTAAAAGGCTGGGAACAGACGAAGCCTGTGCGGAATGTAAGGAAAGCAGGAAGGAACTTGAGCAAGGAGTCAGGAGGGCTAGAAGGGGTCACAAAAAGTCATTGGCAAATAGGGTTAAGGAAAATCCCAAGGCTTTTTACACGTGCATAAAAAACAAGAGGGTAGCCAGGGAAAGGGTTAGCCCACTGAAGGATAGGCAAGGGAATCTGTGTGTGGAGCCAGAGGAAATGGGCGAGGTACTAAATAAATACTTTGCATCGGTATTCACCAAAGAGAAGGAATTGGTGGATGTTGAGTCTGGAGAAGGGTGTGTAGATAGCCTGGGTCACATTGAGATCCAAAAAGACGAGGTGATGGGCGTCTTGAAAAATATTAAGGTGGATAAGTCCCCAGGGCCTGATGGGATCTACCCCAGAATACTGAAGGAGGCTAGAGAGGAAATTGCTGAGGCCTTGACAGAAAACTTTGGATCCTCACTGTCTTCAGGTGATGTCCCGGAGGACTGGAGAATAGCCAATGTTGTTCCTTTGTTTAAGAAGGGTAGCAAGGATAATCCAGGGAACTACAGGCCGGTGAGCCTTACGGCAGTGGTTGGGAAATTATTGGAGAGAATTCTTCGAGACAGGATCTACTCAAATTTGGAAACAAATGGACGTATTAGTGAGAGGCAGCATGGTTTTGTGAAGGGGTGGTCGTGTCTCACTAACTTGACAAGAGTTTTTCAAAGAGGTGGCAAAGATGATTGATGCAGGTAGGGTAGTGGATGTTGTCTATATGGACTTCAGTAAGGCCTTTGACAAGGTCCCTCATGGTAGACTGGTACAAAAGGTGAAGTCACACGGGATCAGGGGTGCGCTGGCAAGGTGGATACAGAACTGGCTAGGTCATAGAAGGCAGAGAGTAGCAATGGAAGGGTGCTTTTCTAATTGGAAGGCTGTGACTAGTGGTGTTCCACAGGGATCAGTGCTGGGACCTTTGCTGTTCGTAATATATATAAATGATTTGGAAGTAAATGTAACTGGACTGATTAGTAAGTTTGCAGACGACACAAAGGTTGGTGGAGTTGCGATGAGGACTGTCAGAGGATACAGCAGGATTTAGATCATTTGGAGACTTGGGCGGAGAGATGGCAGATGGAGTTTAATCCGGACAAATGTGAGGTAATGCATTTTGGAAGGTCTAATGCAGGTAGGGAATATACAGTGAATGGTAGAACCCTCAAGAGTATTGAAAGTCCGAGAGATCTAGGTGTACAGGTCCACAGGTCACTGAAAGGGGCAACACAGGTGGAGAAGGTAGTCAAGAAGGCATACGACATGCTTGCCTTCATTGACCGGGGCATTGAGTATTAGAATTGGCAAGTCATGTTGCAGCTGTATAGAACCTTAGTTAGGCCACACTTGGAGTATAGTGTTCAATTCTGGTCGCCACACTACCAGAAGGATGTGGAGGCTTTAGAGAGGGTGCAGAAGAGATTTACCAGGATGTTGCCTGGTATGGAGGGCATTAGCTATAAGGGGCGGTTGAATAAACTCGGTTTGTTCTCACTGGAACAACGGAGGTCTACAAAAGTATGAGGGGCATAGACAGAATGGATAGTAAGAGGCTTTTTCCCAGGGTAGAGGGGTCAATTACTAGGGGGCATAGGTTTAAGGTGCGAGAGGCAAGGTTTAGAGGAGATGTACGAGGTAAGTTTTTTTACACAGAGGGTAGTGGGTGCCTGGAACTCGCTGCTGGAGGAGGTGGTGGAAGCAGGGACGATAGTGACATTTAAGCGGCATCTTGACAAATACATGAATGGGATGGGAATAGAGGGACACGGACCCAGGAAGTGTAGAAGATTGTCGTTTAGTCGGGCAGCATGATCGGCACGGGCTTGGAGGGCCGAAGGGCCTGTTCCTGTGCTGTACTTTTTTTTGTTCTTTGTTAGGCAAAAGTATTTTCAGGTAAGCTTGTAAAATTTATAGGATTGAACTGATAACATTTATTTGACTAAAAGACTCATAGCAAAAGCACTGTGTTCAGACATGAATTATAATGGTGTGTACTTCCACAGAGTGATATTTTTTTAAGTACAGTTGAACTTTGCATTGCCGATCCAGTTCCATGTTATAGACTGAATTTCGAAACATTTCCAGTACCAAAATGCACATAAAACTGACATCAACAGTAATGTTTTAGTGTGATGTTACAGTGATTTGGACAGTTTTTTCTACAATAGGATGTCCCATAAACACAGTAGTTTGATCTGAACACACATCTCTCTATATGTTTTGTAAGTATGATATTTCATTAATTTGACATGAAGCATTATTCTTGTATTGAAATACGATGAAACAACATTTCATCATTAACATAAATGGTAAACATTCCATAGTATCGGCGGCATGGTGGTACAGTGGTTAGCACTGTTGCTCCACAGCACCAGGGACCCGTGTTCAATTCCCGGCTTGGGTCACTGTCTGTGTGGAGTCTGCACGTTCTCCCTGTGTCTGCGTGGGTTTCCTCCGGGTGCTCCGGTTTCCTCTCTCAATCCCGAAAGACGTGCTTGTTAGGTGAATTGAACATTCTGAATTCTCCCAGTGTACCCAAACAGGTGCTGGAGTGTGGCGACTAGGTGATTTTCACAGTAACTTCATTGCAGTGTTAATAGAAGATTATTCTTAAAAATATTTATTTTGAATGTCCAGTTGACAATGTTATAATAATCTTGAATGTAGTGAACATAAAATCTATGATCTCTGTTTAAGATTATTGAACAAAATAGAAATAATAACTAACCTCCAAACTAATAAAGTTGTTTGATTTTTATTCTCTATTCTCGACAATGTGGGTGGTAACTATTTTAAATGTAATAATAAAAGTTGCTATTTAAAAGAACATTGTTCCCATAAATAGATATTTGGTGTGCCCTTTCTTGTTTCTTTCGATATTGTTCACTCTAATTTAGCAACAGCACCTAAACTGTATGTTCCAGTCCACTTTCTTTGTCTCTTTGCTCATTCTTCAAACTACTCCCTGCCCTCTTCAGAGGCCATTCATTCATTCACCATGGGCGCGATCTAACCAAAATGAATATCGAACGCATTTAGCCAGGTGTTTCCCGGCACTCGCAGCATCGAGGAAGAACCCCACTATCTGTTGAGACTCTTTTTGGGGCCTCAGTGGGGAAAGCCTGCTGAGGCTGCACTTGGTCCCATTTCCTGCACTGAAGAGCTCCACTCGCAGGAAGAGATCGTGGCGCCCGATCTTGAGACTCCGCAACACGACTCCTGGACTCCCCCAACGCATCTGTAAGGGGACCATCAAGCTCCCCACCAAATAAGGACAGCGCACCCCCACACCCGATCCCTGGCACATACAAAATGTAGAATCATAGAATTTACAGTGCAGAAAGAGGCCATTCGGCCCATCAAGTCTGCACCAACTCTTGGAAAGAGTACCCTACGTAACCCCACGCCTCCACCCTATCCCCATAACCCAGTAACTCCACCTTTTTGGGCACGAAGGGCAATTTATCATGGCCAATCCACCTAACTTGCACATCTTTGGACTGTGGTAGGAAACCAGAGCACCTGGAGGAAATCAACACAGACATGGAGAGAACGTGCAGACTCCACACAGACAGTGACCCAAACTGGGAATCGAACCTGAGACCCTGGAGCTGTGAAGCAACTGTACTAACCACTGTGCTATCCACCCAGGCACTGCCACTGCCCTTGCCAAACTGGCAGTGCCAGGATGCCCAAGTGGCATCAGGAGTGCTAGGGTACCACCATACCCAGAGCACAGCCCTAGATCTCCTGGGATATCCCGCAAATGTCATTCCACCTGATCCCCTTTTGCGGAGACCAATGCTAAACAGTGCCCACCTAGGGTCTCCAAGGCGAAAGGATTGGATCCCACAAGGGTATATCAGGCGACTGCATATTAAAGTGACACTAGCTGCTCACTTCAATATGTAAATTTGCCCAATAGGGATCCCCATAATCACAGGGTCTTGCAAGATCCCATTAGATCTCGCAAGACATGGCAAGCCGGGCAAATCCCGTGAGGAGCCTCCCGCAAGATTTAGGCACAGCATGGCCATTAGATCATGCCCTATATTTCTGCTTCTTGAAATCCTTTCCCCAAATCACTTTGCTCTGCTACTTTCTTTTCCTTTGAAAATCTATATAGAAATAGAAAATCGCTTATTGTCACAAGTAGGCATCAAATGAAGTTACTGTGAAAAGCCCCTAGTCACCACAGCCCCGGAGGTAGCAGATTTTAGAAACATTCTAGAACAACAAACAGAGCGTTAACACCATGACTGGTAACATTATCAAAAAGCAAAATACCATGGGCTGGATTCTCCGTTCTTGAGGCTGCGTGAAATGAAATGAATGAAATGAAAATCGCTTATTGTCACGAGTAGGCTTCAATGAAATTACTGTGAAAAGCCCCTAGTCGCCACATTCCGGCGCCTGTTCGGGGAGGCTGGTACGGGAATTGAACCGTGCTGCTGGCCTGCCTTGGTCTGCTTTAAAAGCCAGCTATTTAGCCCAGTGTGCTAAACCAGATATATCTATCCGTACTTCTGGTTTTCATGTCTTCTCTCCTGATATTTTCTTCTCTCCTGGTATTTTCTTGCTCCATACATCCTCCTTGTAAAGTATTCTGGAACATTCCTTATGTTACGAACAAAAGTGCAAATGAAAGAAATGAAAGTTTCAAATGAATGAAAGTCGCTTATTGTCACAAGTAGGCTTCAAATGAAGTTACTGTGAAAAGTCCCTAGTCGCCACATACCGGCGCCTGTTCGGGGAGGCTGGTAAGGGAATTGAACCGTGCTGCTGGCCTGCCTTGGTCTGCTTTCAAAGCCAGCGATTTAGCCCTGTGCTAAACCAGCCCGAGTTCCTCAATATTGAACAGCAACGTGCACTGCAGCACAATGCACCTTTGTGCCACTTGCCTGTGACATTTTTAGAAACAAAATGCAAAATGAGAAAGTTCTCTATTCCTTCTCAACTGCGAAAGATTTTTTTTACAATTTCTTCCATTAGGTCAATGCCTCTTTGAATATCTATCCCCTTCAGCAGTATGTTGCAAAGTAATGTACCATGGTCATTAGGGGCACAGGAGACTCAGGAAAAGGTTTGCATCATGACAAAATGTCACCATAAAATGTGACACATTGTTTTTGTTGCAAGCTCAAATATAACCAAATTTAGCAATGTTATTAATTCAAAGCTCAGCTAAATTATTGTTGAAAGTTTACACAAATGCCAGTTTTAGTTCTGAAATAATTCATAGTCATGTTGCCTACTCGCCTGGTCTACATATGGTGAGAAATATGCTGAAGACATAAGCCTGGAATCTTCTGCTCATATTGTACTAAACATATGAAAATGTGATGTAAACACCCTCTCAAGTTCATTTCCCTTTTCCCTTCCACAAATATTTACAGTTATGATTGCATGAAATGTTTCTTGTGAGAATTATCTTTTGTACTAAGCATAGAACTCTCAGAGATGGCTGTCGAGGGTACAACAGTGCGCTGAAATGACAAGTCAGAGGGAGGGTGGTGCACCGACCTTGTTCACCAGCAGTTGAATCTGTTGGTTCTGTTCATCAATCTGTTGCTGCTGGGCCTTCAGCAATACGACAACTTCATCTATGCGCTGGTTTTGAAACTCGGTTGCAGACTGTGAAGCAAATTTAATTTGTTGATGTAACCATGTCCAACATTCATTCAAACCAAGTGCATCACATTTTCTATGATGACAGAAGAGGTTTATATTTTCAAAATTTCAATGTATATATATTTTTATTCACCTCCATGAGGTTTTGGAGCAGACTGTCACGATGCAGCAACAGAGCTGTATGGTTATATAAGGGCTTGGCATGGTCAAGTACAGACATGCAACCACAGCAACACAATGCAAATCAATACCATCCTGGACAAAGCAGTCCACTTGAGGGTAATTAGTGATGGATAATAAATATTGGCTTTGCCAGCGATGTTCATATTCCATGAATGAATTAAATAAGCAACATATTGTGATATGAAATCATATACCATCTCCATGACACATCATTCTGTTGGGTAGACGTACTTTGCCAAATTCTTTAAAGATTGTTTTGTTTCCCTTTCTGTTCCTATGTAGGAACAGGAGAAGGCCATTCAGTTCTCTGGTCCCATGTCCTCTATGTACAGTAAACAATGTTGAACCTGAATGCCATCATCCTCTTCCAGGAATCATGCGCTGCTACTCTCTGGAGTGCCTGCATTAAGAATTCTCAAAAAAGGCCACTTTGGGAGGGATTCACCAGCCTCTCAGCCGCATCTTTCTCAGTGGCGAGAGACGGCGTGCTGTCTGCAGGCGGCAGGAATTTCTGCTCCTACCGCTGTCAATTGGAATTCCCACTGGAGCCACCTCACGCCACTGGGAAACCCGTGAGGGGGATACGCTGCTGGCGAGACCAGAGAATCCTGTCAGCATGAACGGCTGGAGAATTCCAGCCTTTCTTTCTCCTCCACCTGAGACCATTTGCTCATAGAATTCTGCTTTCTGCTCCCACAAGAGTTTTCCAAGTTATCATTGCTAGTCACCGCTTCTTTCTAGTCAAAGGCTAAACCCTTCAAAATAATCTCTTAGCATTTTAATAGCTTTCCTACATGTAGCTACTTACTTTTAACTGGTAGCATCCTTTTAAATTTGAGGACTAACCCTTTTGAGAGCATTCTGTGCAAGACTCAAATTGACTTTGCAGTGTCCACCAAGGACAGCTCATCATTTTCTGGCACATTATTTTGGCCCTCATACAGCTGTTCAGTTTGAATCAGTGATTCATTCCTTTAATTTCTAATTCTGAGCCTTGAGCTAAAGCTGAACAATTACAGGAGAATTGAAAATACGACATGGCAAACAGACAACAGATAATATCTAGATCAATACAGTCAGTCAGACAATGGCAATTTCACAAGGAAAAAATATAAAATAGTAAGGATTGTTTAATCACCTAAAACCTGAATGTTTTCTTCATACTGTTAGTGCTGAGTGTATAATTTATGAAAACTACTTATGCTGTAGATAAATAAAATAATTCCCATTGGAATTATTCCAAGGAACATTTTGTGACAAGTATTTGTGTTAAACATTGTATGTGAACTGATAAAATAATGGATCTCCGTTATTACGCAACCTCAGAAACCAATAGATCACCTTTGAACAATTTTGTAACCAACAACTGAATGTTCATTATTGTACTCAAATTACACCAGGCAGCTATTCTTCAACACTTCACCAAGTGACTGTATTCAATTTTAGTTGCTCTTTTTAGCCAACCACAGTTCCACATGCATATACAAACATCCACTTATGACACAATCCACAACCAATAATGTTTTAAATTCATGGTTTGGGAGTTGTATCATGTCTGCACTACCAGTTATTTAATATTGTGAGTTACCATGCCAGTATGTGACATCAATCACCTAATCTGGCATTCAACATGATTCAAACTGAAACAGAGAAAGTTTTGAATAGGATTGCCTTTTCCACAATGAAAAACTAAATCAAAGTAGTGAAAAGAGCTTAAAGAAATTATTCTGCATTTGCAGGTGTGAAGGCTGTCAACTCTTTGGGCTGGGTATGCTTTTGGCAGGGAGGGCATAAAATATAACAGGTGGTTAGCCCACTGCCTTCCTGCCTGCCCCCGACCTGGTCCCTGTAATAGAGTAGCGAGCAGGCTTCAGCCATTTTGCATTTGTTGTTTTCCAATCTGTTGGGACCTTTCCAGAATCTAGAGAATTTTGGAAGAATACAACCAATACATCCATGGGCTGGATTCTCCCAAAATGTGCGGACTCCGGTTGGGAGTCCACGCATGCGCATGGCGGCGGCCTCCAGCGGCCGCGCCGAGCTCCATGGCGGACTCTGACTGCAGAACCACACAAAGAAAGGAGACCCGCCCCCTGATCGGCCGCGCGCCCGAGCCTTAAACCGCGCAGTTCTAATCCCCGGCCGCATATAAGGCCCCCCCCTGGCCTCCGATCCTCCCGCCCCTGCCCAGGGAGGCTGCGGACTGAGTCCGCAGCCGCCACGCCAGCATCCCGACTGACAATAGGTGGTTAGTTCCACACCGTTGGGATCTTGGCCGGTAAGGAGCTGAGGACTGGGCGGGCCTCTGACAATGGACCCCTGGCCGCGCGCTGTACTCCGCGGTCATGCCGATTTTCGGGGCCCGGAGAATCGCCGGACTGGTGCCAGGCCCGATTACGGCGTGAAAGTGGATTCTCCACCCCCACGATGGCTGCGATTTCAGCACGGGACCGTGGAGAATCCAGCCCCACTTCCTTTAAGACACTAGGACACAGGCCATTGGGTCCAGGAGACCTGTTAGCATTTAGTCCCATTAGTTTTCCAAGTACATTTTCTCTAGTGATAATTGTTTTAGGTTCCTCACTCCATTTTGCACCTTGATCTTCACTACAATTGGGGTGCTTTTTGTGTCTCCTTCTGTGAAGAATGATGTAATATACTTGTTCAATGTCCTTGGCATTTCTTTGTTTCCCATTAATTCCCCACTCTCACCCTCTAAGGGAGCAGTGCTCACTTATGCTACCTGTTTCATTTTTATAAATGTGTAGAAGATTTTACTGCCTGTTTTTATATTTCTTGATGGTTTTCTGTCATACTCCAATTTCTCCCTCTTTATTTTAGTCATCTTTCGCTGGTTTCTAAATTATTTCCCAATCTTTTGGCCTACCACTAATCTTTGTAGCATTGTGCATCTTTTCTTTCAATTTGATACCATATTTAATTAGGCACTGATGGTGCGTCCTACTCTTACTCAATGGGATATTGAGAGTTAAGAAATATCTCCTTAACTGTCTATCATTGCTTCGCTATGGTCTAATCTTTTAACCTATTTTCCCATTTAACTTCAGCCAAGTTTGGCTTCATACTCTTATAATTGTGTTCTGTTCAAGGCATGAGTTTCTGACCCACACTTCTCACCCTAAAATGGAATGTGAAATCATGTTATCATAGAATTTACAGTGCAGTTATGTTCCCAGCTGATGTAATTCTTCAATCTCCAGCCACATCGTCCTCCTCTCCTGCCTCTTTCCATTTCCCTTCCCCTCTCCTCTTACCTATTCATCATTCTCCATTCAGCCACCTTGCCCCTTCTACATTCCATTCCCCTCCTCCCCATTCTCTCTCCCTTCCCTTATCTCTTGATCCACTGTCTGGATCCAGTTGATCTCACAGCCGTTTATCCTGCTTGATTTTGATGTGGGTTTGTTTTTTTGATTGTCCATGTGTAATGGCAGAGAAAAGTGAGCAGTGAAGAATTGATAATGGTAATGCAATATGTGCATTTAGCAAAAAAGCAGCAATAGCTAACTTGAGAAAAATATAGAACTCATGTAGAGCTATGTAGGTCCCATGCATTTTAGTTGATCTCATTTAGTGGATGTGGGCATCACTGGCAAGGCTGGCACTTATTGCCCATCACAAATTTTCTTAAACGAGTGGTTTGCTAGGTCATTTCAGAGGGCAGTTTAGGGTCAATTGCTTTGCACATATAGACCAACCTGGCCTTCATGGAAGGGCTTTAATGGACCATGTGGGTTTTTACAATGATCCAATATTGATGTGGCCACCATTACTGATACTGGCTTTTTATCCTGGATTTATTTTAACTGAAACTGCTGTGGTGGGACTCGGTTTTGTGTTTAAATCATTAGTCCAAACCTCTGGATTACTACTTTAGTAACATGGCCACTGTGCTACCATTTCAGGGCAAAGTCTTGGAAAGTTTTATAAGAGATGGATGTATAATCATCTGGAAAGGAATAATATGATTGGAGATAGTCAACACGGTTTTGTGAAGGGTAGGTCATGCCTCACAAACCTTATTGAGTTATTTGAGAAGGTGACCAAACAGGTGGATGAGGGTAAAGCAGTTGATGTGGTGTATATGGATTTCAGTAAAGCATTTGATAAGGTTCTCCACGGTAGGCTACTGCAGAAAATACGGAGGCATGGGATTCAGGGTGATTTAGCAGTTTGGATCAGAAATTGGCTAGCTGGAAGAAGACAAAGTGTGGTGGTTGATGGGAAATGTTCAGACTGGAGTCCAGTTACTAGTAGTGTACCACAAGGATCTGTTTTGGGGTCACTGCTGTTTGTCATTTTTATAAATGACCTGGAGGAGGGCGTAGAAGGATGGGTGAGTAAGTTTGCAGATGACACTTAAGTTGGTGGAGTTGTGGACAGTGCGGAAGGATGTTACAGGTTACAGAGAGACATAGATAAGCTGCAGAGCTGGGCTGAGAGGTGGCAAATGGAGTTTAATGCAGAAAAGTGTGAGGTGATTCATTTTGGAAGGAATAACAGGAAGACAGAGTACTGGGCTAATGGTAAGATTCTTGGTAGTGTGGATGAGCAGAGAGATCTCGATATCCATGTACATGGATCCCTGAAAGTTCCCACCCAGATTGAGAGGGTTGTTAAGAAGGCGTACAGTGTGTTAGCTTTTATTGGTAGAGGGATTGAGTTTCGGAGCCATGAGGTCATGTTGCAGCTGTACAAAACTCTCGTGCGGCCGCATTTGGAGTATTCCGTGCAATTCTGGTCGCCGCATTATAGGAAGGATGTGGAAGCATTGGACAGGGTGCAGAGGAGATTTACCAGAATGTTGCCTGGAATGGAGGGAAGACCTTATGAGGGAAGGCTGAGGGACACGAGGCTGTTTTCGTTAGAGAGAAGAAGGTTAAGATGTGACTTAATTGAGGCATACAAGATGATCAGAGGATTAGATAGGGTGGACAGAGAGAGCCTTTTTCCTCGGATGGTGATGTCTAGCACGAGGGGACATAGCTTTAAATTGAGGGGAGATAGATATAGGACAGCTGTCAGAGGTAGGTTCTTTACTCAGAGAATAGTAAGGGTGTGGAATGCTCTGCCTGCAACTGTAGTGGACTTGCCAACACTAAGGGCATTCAAATGGTCATTGGACAGACATATGGACAATAAGGGAATAGTGTAGATGGGCTTTAGAGTGGTTTCACAGGTCGGCGCAACATCGAGGGCCGAAGGGCCTGTACTGCGCTGTAATGTTCTATGTTCTATTCCTCATTATAAAATTACTGGTGTGTATGTGAGGTTGATGTCCTCTGGCACTGCAATATCTACGTTACTGATAATGTCTGGAATATTTGGACTAGACGTTGATCAGATTATTCAACAACACCTGTAAGGAGTGTGAAAATTGTTGTTGTTTCAGTGAATAAACACATTTCAGGATCCAATGTTGTTTCGTGTTCTGTTATTTCAGTAAAAATCTTTCATTTTTTAAAGTGGATTATTACTTGTGCCAGTGCACAGCATTTTTCCACTGACATGACCAGTAACAAACTCTAGACTTGTATCTACATCATTAATATGGTTATTTTGAGGGGCGCAAGTGGCGCAGTGGTTAGCACTGGGACTACGGCGCTGAGGACCCGGGTTCGACTCCTGGCCCTGGGTCACTGTCCGTGTGGAGTTTGCACATTACCTGTGTTTCACCCCCACAACCCAAAGATCTATGTTTCAATGTGCAGGATAGGTGGATTGGCCACACTAAATTGCCCCTTATTTAGAAAAGAAACAGTTGGGTACTCTAAATTTATTTTTTTAAATATGGTTATTTTGTACTTTTAATAATGTAGGGAGACTATGTTCTAAATACTCTCAATGGCAGCAGATAACATTAGAGATTATTCTGGATCAACACACTGATACGTTGAGGTGTCTGGATGCAGTGAATATTATAAAGCTGGATGCATCGGAGAGTGTCCCAATAAAAGAGTGTACCTCTCAATTTCCCTCCGTTATTTAAATTTGAACAGAAGGAAAATTTAGTTGGCTTCCTTTACAGGCATGCCCTCCAACCCATCAAATTTCTGCTGTTTGTTTTGTCCAAATTAGCACACCTGGCTGCAATCTCAGTTATAAATCTCATATTGTGTTGCAGATTTTCAAAGATAATTTTTAAAAAAAATTTAGAATACCCAATTCATTTTTTTTTTCCAATTAAGGGGCAATTTAGCATGGCCAATCCACCTACCCTGCACATCTTTGGGTTGTGGGGGCGAAACCCACGCAAACATGGGGAGAATGTGCAAACTCCACACGGACAGTGACCCAGAGCCGGGATCGAACCTCGGACCTCAGCGCCGTGAGGCAGCAGGGCTAACCCACTGCGCCACCGTGCTGCCCTGTTTCAAAGATAATTTAAAGTTTACAAAACCCTTTGTCTAACAATATCTGAGAAGTATTGTCTAACAATATCTGACAAGTATTTTCTTCTTTATTCCAAGAATGAGACACGTCTGCAGTGATATTTTGTAGCTCTAGATACTTCCAAGTGAATAATTCCTCTGGGAGAGTTACCCAGTCCTCCAGCAACTTGCTGTAAGAGCCATTAAGTAGTAACATATTAACACCATAAATCTATCAAATCATTATACTTTATAAGTACTGTCAATTTTATTGCATTTCATGGTACTTCAAGATGTGCTTACTTACTCTGTAAAAGGGGACATCGGCAGACTTGTTTTTCTCCACGTAGTTCTCCAGTATCCTCTCCCGCTTTCCTTCCAGGGAATCTACCTTGTTGGCAACTGACTGCTGGTCCTGCAGTGCTTTCATTAGCTCATTTCTGAGCTCCATGATTCTTTTATGAAGCTCCTCATCCTCCATTTCCAGCTTCAGAGCCTTTCCTTGCAGATCCTTTTCATCACTTTCTATAAGCCTCACCTGGCTGCCAAGGTTGTTGATGGAGCTATTGCAAACATTCAGCTGTCCTAAAACATCATTCATCTCTCCCTTAATTTTGTCCGTGTTCTCCTTCAGCCCTTTTCCGAGCAGGTACAGACCATGGGCGAGTATGCTAATGTCATCTGACGAGGCAAATTGAGTTTTCTCTCCTCGGCGAATGTTCCCAGGAAGACCTGACATGGAGCAAATTAGACAAATTATCACAATAAAATGAACGGTGTTCATTATTTACAGACGGGCAGTTCAGTTTTATCAGTTCTTTTCCTACTGTTGGTCCAAAAATAATCTCTTCTGATGTGCCAAAGCAGACGCTGCACTCACTTATGTACTGTTGAAAAGTCCTCCCCGTTCCACTTATTTAAATGATGAATATTTAAACTCAGTGGGAACCAAAGTCACATTGTAAAAAACCACAGCTATGTAGTAACTGCTCTTAAGGGAGTGTCTCCAAAATATGTCTGTGTTTAGCTTATTAAAAGTACTTTTCTCATTTTTTTTAAAACCCTGAACGTATCTAGCTTACCAACAGTACATGTTGAGTATTGTTCTCAAGTTTTTTTATCCTGTACATTTTTGGTTTAATCAAGGTGGGGAAAATTATTGCTGAGAACTGGTATACATAATTGCAGGTATCCGGGATTTGCACCAAACACTCAGAGCCTAAGGGTAACACAAATGGATGCAGAAGGGGAAAAAAGTCCTTCAACTCTGCCTCAATGTTGTGCTTCATTTGCAGCTTCAGAAGAGTACCCTTGTACCGACAACTTCTAATGCCTACTTCACTCTATGGCTTCTCTGAATGAGAATTTCATGTTCAGTAATGTTAAATTAGGGACAGGATTTTGCTGTTGGTGCACACTAATTGTCAACTGAATAGATATTACCTACGTTTGTTTTACACAAGAATTTTAATGGAAATATGATCATTTGTGTTGATCTGCAGTAGATTTAAACTGGTGATTTCAAACCCATGATCACTAGGCCGTGCAGTCTCCCCACTGAAGATATCTTTGAAACAATATTTGGTTTTTTTAACAGATCACCTACTTTTTAACACATTTATCGGGTGGATCATGCCAGACAGCATATTGGTGAGGGTTAGCGTATGGAAAGTGAATGTCCATCAGACGTATGCAAAGCAAACAGATCTTGACATCAGTGTGCAATACTATTTATCACCACTGGTGTCATTTGGAGCTCAGCACACCTACTAATGTCCTCTGTTAACCTGCCAGTCAAGAGCTGAACACAGGTTCAGCAGTAGAAGGGATTTCTCCTACCAGACCAATTTAAAGGGATTACCAATGACCAGTAGGTTTGTTGGTGATTGATTCTTCACCTCCTGCTACGATTCTACACCTCCTGTTACGATTCTACAAGTGTTTGATGTCTTCTACCTTCGTTTCAGGCTCAAAAGATCGACAGGTAGGGATGTAGCAGACACTGAATGATGTTTTGCTTACTTCACAGTAAGGATATCATCACTGAAATCTTCCTTTTGTTGCTGCCACAACTACAGCCTCCGAGCAGAGAAAGCAGTGCATTGCCAGTGGTTGTAAAGGTGGCTGTGGCAAAGCCCCTGTGTCTTGCTCCTTCCAAGCAGGAGCTGGAGATAGTTACAGCACTTTGCAGTTTGAAGTTAACAGTCACTGAGACTTACTCTAGCCAAGACGAGCAAAGTACATTTCATTGTCTCACGCCAGAGGGAAGCCAGGTGAGCGAGCAAGTGGCTTCGTCAGGATTGCGGGATTTCCCATCAGGAAAGATGCCTTTCACTACATGCACTTTGCTCTGCCCTACATTAAAATTGAAAGGGATGACAGGGGGACTGGAGAAGGGGGTAGTATCGGCGGTTTACGGGGCTATTTTGGAAGAGGAGAAGGCGCCGCTAAAAGGGATCAAGGCAAAGGGGGAGGAAGAGTTGGGAGAGGGTATGGAGGAGGGGTTCTGGTGTGTGGTGCTCCGGAGGGTGAATGCCTCCACCTCGTGTGCGAGGTTGGGGCTGATACAGCTGAAGGTGGTGTATAGAGCGCACATTACAAGGGCGAGGATGAGCCGGCTCTTTGAGGGGGTAGAAGATGTATGTGAACGTTGCGGTGGAGGGGGGGCAAAGCACATTCATATGTTTTGATCCTGTCCAAAGCTGGAGGATTACTGGAAGGAGGTGTTTAGGGTAATCTCTAAAGTGTTGCACGTGAAACTGGACCCGGGCCCTCGGGAGGCCATATTCGGGGTGTCGGACCAGCCGGGGCTGGAAACTGGCGCAGAGGCAGATGTTGTAGTCTTCACCTCGTTGATCACCCAAAGGCAGATCCTGTTAGGGTGGAGAGTCACCCTGTGCCCTGGCGTGCCGGGGGGTCCTGCTGGAATTCGTGATGCTTGATAAGGTCAAATTTGAACTGAGGGCAAGGATGGAGGGGTTCTACAATTCATGGCGTTATTCATTAGGCACTTTTGAGAATTGGATCACATCGAAGATTAGTGGGGGGGCGGGGGGGGCTGCTGCTGGGAGGGTTGGGGAATTGGACTGTGTGTGGTACTGGTGACTATGGGTGATTCCTGATTCCTTTTTGTCATTTGTTTATGTTAACAGGTGGGCTAATGTCTGTGGTTTGGTGGGAGGATGGGATTGTTATTGATATGGGGATTGACATTACATTCGGTACTGATTATTGTTTATTGTTGGGTGTAAATTTGGGAGAAAGTGTGAAAAAGGAGAATAAAAAATATATATTTTTTTTAATTAAAAGGGATAACACTTCTTCCATCTCAAGTTGGTGTGTGACCACATACAGAGATGTCCAATATCCTAGGAGCAATCATAATGCTTACAGTCTGTGGCAATCTAATGAAAACCAAACCAAACCAAGAGCTAACTGATGACCATGTAACTGATGACCTAAGTGCACAACCTACATATGTGGGCAGCATGCACACAATGAGAGCCATACTGCCAGACAGAATGTGATTGAGTAGATCATTGGCAGACGAAACAATGCGTCTGCTTTCGGGGCCACTTCCAGGACACCTCTGAAGAAACCCTGCCTTACTCTCCAGAGCAGGTATGAAGAATCGTGATGGTCTGTTACATGCTGCATAACCTGCCAGTCAAGAGGGGCATGAGCATGAAGACGAATAGGAGAATGAGGAGGAAGAAGAATTGAGGAGGAAACCTGGACAACCCGTCAGTTGTCCAAACTGTCCATGAAGTGGTATCAGTAAATTAAACCCCAATTCCCCATTCACCAACAATCTCACACCTTCTCTTCCCCTCCTGTCACTGCCCATCACAACATCTGCTTGACTGAATTGCACACAAAATACGTATTCCAAACCAAATTTACAAATAAAATCACATCATGCTGCATGCAAAAGTCAAATAATCACTCTACATTTCCTTTGTTCCCGTCTTTGGCCTGTTTCTAGCACTACAATGGTGTGCTATTAAGTGACTACAACATGGCTGGTGGAAGGCTGCTGAACTTCAATGGAGGAGACTTAACAGCTCCTGTCTTAAACCAACTGTGGGCATCATCATCATGGCATGGACAGCAGCAGTATGGGTTGGTTAATGGACAGGTAAAAGCAAGGGAACTGGCAAAGTGGCATGAATTATAGGATGAATGCTGTCATCCTGAAAGAGGACAGGAGATTTGTGTTCCGTGCAGCCACATAGAAACACACATAGAAAATAAAAGCAGGAGGAGACCATTTGGCCCTTCGAGCCTGCTCCACCATTCATTATGATCATGGCTGATCATCAAGTTCAATACCCTGACCCCGCCTCTCCCCCCTCCATCCTTTGATTCCTTTAGCCCCAAGAGTGATATCTAATTCCTTCTTGAAATTACACAACATTTTGGACTCAACTACTTTCTGCGGTTGTGGATTTGATAGATTCACCACTCTCTGGGTGAAGGAATTTCTCCTCATAGTATCCCTACAGTGCAGAAGGAGGCCATTCGGCCCATCGAGTCTGCACTGGCCCTTGCTCTGATCGAGCACCCCACCTAGGCCCAATCCCCCACTCTCTCCCCTTAACCCCACCTGATTTTTTGGGCAATTTAGTATAGCCAATTCACCTAACTGCACATCTTTGGACTGTGGGAGGAAACTGGAGTACCCGGAGGAAACCGACGTAGACACAGGGAGAACGTGCAGACTCTGCACGACAGTGATAGTTCCAATCTTGTGCTGATAGGAGATGGGTTGAAGTAGTCCAACAAAGCACTCAGGAAGTCCATTGAATTTATCCAATGAATGGTTGAGCCATGCAGCAAAAGAAATGGGCCAAATTCAAGGTTTCATCAAACTGCCATAATGCAAAGGAGCAATGCCAAGATCTCTACTTTGGAGCAAAATGTAGAAATGCAGTTTGAAGGTTCAATATCAACTTTCACTTTCCCACTCTGCCTTAGGTTCTATGATTCTATTAAAAGGCATTTGGACAGGTGTATGGATAGGAAAGGTTTAGAGGATTATGGGCCAAATGGAAGCAAATGGGGTGAGCTCAGTTGGATCATGGTTGGCTTGGGCCGAAGGGCCTGTCTCCATGCCGTAGATTCTATGATTCTACTAGCTTAACATTTCTTAAATTCCACATTCTTTCCCATGAACATGGATTACAAAATATAGCACATTCGGCATCATATTCGGTGCCAAACTAACAATGTTAAAAACATTAATTCCATGTGACATTAAGAAGTGGCTGAATTAACTGAATGCAGAAATGTTATGGGACCAACACTATAGACCTGAGCACTAGAACCAGCCGGTCCCTGAGTTGAACTATTTCATCTGCAGTTGTAGCATTGCCTGACCATATGACGTATAGCCCAAATATGTCCTATTACTGAAAATCTATCTGAGCCAATTAATACCATCCACAGTCAGCAGTAAACTGATGACAGAAGTGATTGATTAATGTGGAGTATAGATATCACCATAGACCAGTTGGGATGACTGGCTAGTTTTGCGGCTGTATGTTCAATGTAATTCTAATTTCAATAATTTCAAACACTGGTCTTTTTTAAGTTAACTGATCTTGATGAGGGCAATAATTAGGATATTACGATCAGGTTTAGTGTTCCTGGATTGAAAAGGCAAAATCAGCTATGCAACCTCCTCCTGACTGCTAACCAGATATCCAGTATGACTAGATGATGGGTGAAGACAGAATTGTATTTGACAGCTACTCACTATGATCGGTGACACAGTGGTTGGCACTGCTGCCTCACACCTCCAGGAACCCGGGTTCAAATCCGGCATTCGGGGACCGTGTGGAGTTTGCACTTTCTCCCTGTGTCTGCATGGGTTTCCTCCGGGTGCTCCAGTTTCCTTCAACCGGAAACGATGTGTGGGTTTGGTGGATTGGCCATGCTAAATTGCCGCTTAGTGTCCAAAAGGTTTGGTGGGGTTACGGGGATAGGGTGGAGGTGTGGGCTTAAATAGGGTTCTCTTTCCGAGGGCTGGTGCAGACTCGATGGGCTAAATGGCCTCCTTCTGTACTGTAAATTCTATTATTCTATGAAGACTCAGCAAGGCAGCAGCCATTTGCAGCAGAGAACGAACACGGGCTACAGCAGAGAATGAACACGGGCTGCAGCAGTTCAAGAAGGCAGCTTATCACCACCACCGTATCGAAGGCAATTTGAGATGGCCAATAAATGTTGTCCGATCGAGTGATGCTCACATCCCATGAATGAATATTTAACAAAATGAAATCCTTCAAAAGAAGAATGGAAGAGGGAAATTTAGAATCCATGCAGCCAATAGCAGGAAGATTCTTTATTACCTCCATCAGGTTCAGTGCTCTTGTAACAAAGTGACTGGACAAAATGTATGTTTTTAAGGATAGGACCTTGACAATATGCAAAAGCAGAAAATACTAATATGGCATGCTGGAACAAAGGGCTGGATTTTATATTCTGCTTCTGGCTGGTTATAAGGCAGAGAGGCTTGTTAAATCCAGCGGGCGGCCTGCCCACAGCCTACCCCCCCCCCCCCAACACCAACCAATTGAGACTCAGAAGTTAGCGATTAATTCCTTCCTAGTCCTCATTCTGCCACTTCCAGGATTTATCAAGTGACAGGAGACCAGGAGATCGCAACGGTAAGCGGCTAGCCCGACATGTTTCCTTGCATGGGTTGATGGCAGGCAAACTGAGTTTCTCCTTGACAGGCCACCCTATCATGGCAGGTTGCCCCCCACCCCCCCCACCAACCAATTGGTCTCTGAAATCCTAGACCCCATTCCTCTCATTGGTGCCTGCCAGTTTAGCAGCAGACGAGACAACAAAACGCTGACCCAAATTCTAATTCAATATCCTATACGTCGATCAGTTGGCAGCTCTCTAAAGCAGAACGTCCTGTCCCTGAAGGGCAGAGATACCACTACCAGTTTATTGGCTGTGAAATGGTGTTCACTCAGCAGGCTCCCCACCAACTGTTTAGCCAGGAGTGAGGGCAGGGAATCTGGTTCCTCATAATTCAGCCAAAACTGGCCAATAAATATACCATAGATTGTGGACATAAATTCACCTGGCCTATACGATGACCCCACTTTGATGGAGCCAAAATTCGGCCTATTCTCAGCATTTAATTCGTCCCCTCAGCTCCCTTTCTGCTAAGAAATGCTGTACCCACAGGAGGACCCAGCCTCAATTTCTCTCCTCAGGAATACACTTTTACTCACCTTGTAAGGTAACACATTGGATCATGCAGATGCCACATTGCCAAGAAAATGGCCAGGAGTTTAAGACATGCCCACACAGAGAAGATCATGCATGGGTCCTCCAGAAAAGGAATGCAGATTTCAAGTTAAAAGTAGCAACATTTGCTAACTTGTCAATTAACTGTGCTGCAACGCGGATACTGGGTATTAGTGAAAAACTGGTGCAAGAGTGGAAGATGAAAAAAATCCACCCTGAAGAAGATGCCCAATGCCAAAAAGACCAGGGACCAGCCACTGGCCTGATCTTGTGAAGCATGTATTGGTCTGGGTCCTCAAAAATCATCAGGAAATGGTTACCACCACCACCTGAAATTAAACATGTGTATCTGCACTTAAGGGCCAAATAAAACCGAGTCCAGCAAAGATCTCAAGAGTAACAGCTAGTTGGTGCAGCCACTTTACGGAAATAAAATGCTGAGTCTTGTAGCAGAAGACCAAGATAGCTTAGAGACTTCCAAAATACCGCAATGCCCTCATCAGACAAGAGCAAAAACACCCATTGTGTCACATTGGCAACATGGATAAAACGCAAGTACAATTTCATGTCCTCAGCAACTGAATTGTGGAGTGCATAGGTTCAAAAATAGTCCTGGTGAAAACAAGACATGAGAAGGCAGGATTCACAATGGTACTAGCCTCCAAGACAATTGGAACACAATTGAAGCCCATAGCAATTTTCAAATGTAAAACCAGAAATCCAGTTCTCTGCAGGAGGTTTTGTGCATGTCCATGACAATGCATGGATAGATGAGGATGGAGTGAAGTCATTGGTCTATGTGGATTGGTGTTCTGAAGCAAAGAAAGCAGCTATTGCATCCCATATAACCAATGAGATCAAAAGGCACTTGTATACGTCATTCATAAGCCATTCAAAAAATCGTGTTCATGCCAAATGAAAGAAGTGGATGGTTATGCATGCTGCCCTGCTTGATGTTTTGTGTGGTTTCATCATCAAATTGTGGGATGCTATTAACGCTCAAACTGTCGCCAGAGCGTTTAAAAATTAGAAATATCCAATTCCGTGGATGGAGATGATTTATTGTGGAGGGACGATTCTGAAACCAAAGCACCAAATCTGATCTGGAGTGGGATCTTTGACATTGAATAGTCAAAGTGATTCCGAGTGAATTCAATGAACTCTTTGCACCGGATGCCGAAGTTCTTTTTAAATAAGTTTTTGATTGAGGTTAATTCATTCAGTAAAACATAATTTTGAATACCAGTGTTATGGTCTTTTCCTTCATATTTCAAATTGGCGACCACCTATACCAATACAGGCAGTTCACATTTTATCGGAATTTAAGTCAACCTCCATTTTTTGGGAGGATTTTTAGAGGCTAATGTTCGAGTAACATGCCACAATCCACAGTATTTTGTGGATATAGGCCTTAAAGTGTTGTGGCGAATATACAGCACCTCAGCAATTCACTGTGGAATAAGACTCAGTTATTCCAATTGTCCTTCTCTTTTTGAAATAAAATAGCAAAGAACTGACTTTATCTCATATTCCTGACCTTCACCCTATGCAAGGAAGAATGTTTTAGGCGTTCCCTGCACTCGCCAAATGCTAAGCGATTGACATCAAAGTGTGCGACATCCATCCCAATTAGCCCTACCCTGGAGGACTAGTACCATGGTGTAGACATAGAAATATATTACTTTTCCTACACCAGTGTTCCCTTTAAAACAATACAGTTGTGCGTGGCAGTGAACACGCCAGTACAGATGTCCTGGATGGTTTAAATGTTAACAGTGATATAACTTTCAGTCAAATGTAGGAATGTGTTCTCACATAGGTTTGCTCATTTCTGCAGTTACTTGACAAGCACTCTGACCTGGATACCAGGTGGCATACTCTTTATTTATGTTGAATGCTTGCTTCCTTTACAAATTCTGGATTCATGAACCATCCTGACATAGAAAATTATAAGTATTATGCTTTTAATAACACTGTTAGGGCATTGTAGCCTTGAAATCTGTGGGTGTATGAGTTCCAGACAGGAATATGAACATGCAGTGATCAAAATTATTGGTCTCAAAATAGTTGCTGCAATTTGGTTCTTCGTCTTTATAGAAAAAAACTCCCACTGGACTGTGTTTTAAGGAACATAGCAAACAGGTTCTCAAAGATATTCATAAAGGGTGACTTCTACCAATATCATGAAACATTTCAATAAAGCTCCACCAGTCTTTATTTTCTTTGAGAAACGGAATTGGAAGAATGATTTCCACCTGTTAAGTTTTGAAATAAAATAGTAGAGCACTGACTTTAGGATAAGTATGATGTGGAGATGCCAGCGTTGGACTGGGGTCAGCACAGTAAGAAGTCTTAAAACACCAGATTAAAGTCCAAGTGTTGAGATTCTGCCACTTTGAGGATTTAGCCAGTGTCAGGAGGCAGCAATGGCAAGCGGCTAGCCCGACACATTAGGATAAGTGTTGAACATTCTCTGCCTTCCCTGTAGCCTAAAGAACCAGTTTGTTGAACCAGCTTTTCACTGTGTAGTCTAAAGAGCCAGCTTTTCCTGCACTTACCCATGTACTAAGGAACTGACATCAAGATGAGGACACATCATCCAATTGCCCTGCACTGCAGGACTAGCATTTATCTCTCTCTCCCATTTTTAAAAAGTATTTAATTCCATACTACTATTGACTGCTGGCCCAGGTGATCATTATTCGCAGATGAGTTTTGGTAATGAGTATCAGCCTGCTATTGAACTGCATGGGTATCACAGTCAAATCTGATTCTGTTCTCACCCACCATCCAGCCATACTAGATATCCAGACTGGTTAGCAGTCAGGAGTGAGCAGCGGACCTGATTTTGTCCCATCAACCCTGGGACACGAAAACTGACTGTAATGCCCTAATTACTGCCCTCATTAAATTCAGTTAACTCAAACTGGATCAATGTTTGAAACTAGAGTTATATAAAACAATGAGCGCCACTGTACTATTCAAGTGTCAGACTGTAATGATGTTGTGATGAGCTATGAATAATATATCAGGAATCTGTGGGCCGGATGAAAATGTTCTGCAGGCACCATTCAACCTACAGGCTATATGTACAAGGAATTTGTTTAACTATGCTGGAGGATGACACATCGGCTGATTGTCATCCTGCTCAACATCTGCAAGTGCAATTTCCAGCAGTAATCCACTGTTTAATGATCAGCAGCATATATCAAGGCTGTTTCCCCATACCCAGTACAAAGGCATTGACCTGAACTGATTGATTCTCTAATCTTCCTATTCCATGTACATTATTATCACACCTGGCAATACTATACAACTACCTAGTACATCATCATAGGTGCTACATGCAAACAGTAACTGTATTTGATCAGCTTACAGTGCAGCAAATTATCACGATTATATGCTACCCCCAATTTTCCACCAATTGTAATGGTTGGATGTGAAAGTGGGGAGAAGGGAGGCATCTAAATGCCAGGACTTCCAATATCCCTCCATGGCATGAAAGCGCCAAGGTTGGTGAAGTAATGATGAATATATATCTCCGTATTCATACATGTATTGTGCATACTCCATGCTTGTTGATAATATTGATACTTTTTCTTAAGATATCAGCACAATGAAGATGACTGTCTAGTCTGAAATATAAACTTGGGTAATATTTCCTTTTTAAAACAATCTCTCACCACATTTTGATGAGCTAACACATTACTAGCTCTCATGCTAAGACGAGCATTGTGCAATTAAAAGTGTAAATAAACACCATGATCTCACAATGCTGCCTGGACCTTGAGAATCATTGAAACAATTCCAGCTCTGGCCAGCCGTGTGTTGAGCTATCACCTCCTAAATAACAAGAAGAAAACTTTACACCTTATCAGACATTGAAAAGGCAGAATCATTTCCTCATTCCTAAACGTTGCAAAATTTGTGGTAAGACAGAAACACCTTTATAGATTCCATTGATGTGCAGCTATTCCAAAACAGTCCAAAAATGTTGTTAATTTGATACACAAAAGCAATAACTGGAAGTGAGAATCCTTTGAGAAAATAAATCCACATTGCCATAAATTGCCACACTATATTTTTTCAATGGGACAATTCATATTTTGAGCAGTCTGTTCTTCTTTCCCATGTAATCCAGCAGTAATTCTATTTAAGACTTTCTGGGCGTTATTCTCTCACCCCGGGGCTGGCACGGAGAATCAGCGCGACCGGCGCAAATCGCGGCACGTCGCCCCGACGCCAGGAAGCAATTCTCCGCAGAGCAGAGAATCGGCGCCATTGGCGCGGTGCCGGCCGGGGGCCGCTCTACGTGCCCCCCCCCCGGCGATTCTCGGCCCGGGATGGGCCGAGCGGCCGTTCCAAAAAACCTGAGTCCCGTCGGCGCCCTTCTAACCTGGTCTTACCCGACGGGACCTCGGCGTGGAAGGGTCCAGGGCGGCCTGTGGGGGGGGCATGCCTCCAATGTGGCCTGGCCCGAGGGGGGGTCCTCCGCTGTGGCCTGACCCGATCGGGGTCTACCGATCGGCGGGCCGGCCTCTCGGGCTGGGGGCCGCCTTTGTTCCACGCCGGCACCTGTCACCCTACACCATGTTGCATCGCCCTACGCCATGTTGCATCGGGGCCGGCGTGGAGAAGGGAGACACCGCGCATGCGCGTGTTGACGTCGATGCCACTGAACATGCGCGGACCCCGCAGCGCCCATCTGATTCCGGGATCGGCAGCTGGAGCGGCATGGGTCACTCCAGTGTCGTGCTGGCCCCTGTAGGGGCCAGAATTGCTGATCCTGAGAACATGTTGATGCCGTCGGGAAACGCGACGGCGTTTACGACGGCGTCAACACTTAGCCTCAGGATCAGAGAACCCTGCCCTTTATTTGTTAATCCAGTATATGGAATAGTTACAGCAAAATATCAAAACCAAATACATTTAAATTATTACAATAATTACAAAATCACAATGCCTTGAAACTGGGATTGGGAAATGGAATTAGAATAGTTAGGTGCTTGATGGTCGGCATGGACACAATGGGCCGAACGGCCTCTTTCCATGCTGTAAACCTCTATGACTCTCTGTGACTCTAAGTAAAGTTCAGCAATAATATTCACGAATTGCTGATTTTTGCCTTTATACAACATTTTAAATAATCTCTTGCCTAAACTAAACTGTGACTTTTTACTTAGGTTCATCCAAAATGGTCCAAACCTTTAATGTACTGCTTAATCGACTATTTTTCATTTTGGCTGATCCTGTTTTGCTGGTAATAATTTTGGTTTTTGGTTTGTGTTTGTTTGCA
This sequence comes from Scyliorhinus torazame, assembly GCF_047496885.1. Classification (NCBI taxonomy): domain Eukaryota; kingdom Metazoa; phylum Chordata; class Chondrichthyes; order Carcharhiniformes; family Scyliorhinidae; genus Scyliorhinus; species Scyliorhinus torazame. Next base: position 182,568,479 of record NC_092715.1, read on the forward strand.
GGAATCTACTTTATGTCTACCCACAAAGACTTAATTTTGCCAACCGGCTGGCTTCCGCTAGAAACATCACAATTAAAATCCAATTCTTGGCAGACGAGGATCAGAGCCATGCCATGCAGGTAATTGATGAAAATAATCACATTTCATTTTGTGAGTACTGTAGAGGTATACTGCCTGTTGCGACCTTGGATTTACCATCACTGACATAAAGCAAGATCCAATCTAAAAGGTTGTACCTTCATATGGCCCCTCATGTCCTGGAAACCTACAGTTCCATTATACTGGAGCTTGCACATTGCTGCAAAGTGATTTGAATGCGCATTACTGAAAAAGTTATGTAATAACTGAGGAGTCGGAGGTCAGGCTCCCAAGCTGGGCTGCTAAAAGATAAATGATCTTCGCACAGTAGGTAGTCTGGAGGGTTGCATGGCTCCATCTCAGTTTGAAACCACCTTTAAAAAGTTCCCAGGTATCCCAGTGGATGGGTTTTGAACTTGTGAAATGTGGTTTTATATTATTTTAGCTTTAGCAGAGTGCACACTCTTAACGGCTCTCATTTAACAAAATTGACCAGCTCGAATTTACACAAATGATATTGAAGCATTGGAAAACGTGCAAACGTGTTTTGAAAATTATGGGGATGTGATGATCTGGTAAAATTGAACAAGTTGGGACTCTTCTCGGTGGTAAAGGAAGGATGAAGAGAGTGGAGTGAAGAGATGTGTACACAAGAGAGTAGAGAAATTCATAAAGAGAGTGGAAAGAGGTACTTTTAGAGGTTCACATTGAATAGACATGACAGTTGGACTAAATGCCATGTTGCTGTACTGTAATTTAGGAGTAATTCTATGTAATACTAGCAGTGTAATTTGCACCAAGACACAATTATATGGAAAGCTTGAGTAAGTCAGGGTTCTTTTCTCTGATAAGGAAAGACTAAGAGGAATCTTGAAAAGGTTTTCAAAATTATGATTAGGGTCGATATGGTTTATGTGAAGAAATTGTTTCCACTTGTGGGTGAGTCCAGAACAAGGGGCCATGGATACAAGGGAAGGGCAATGTAACTCCAATCTGCTGGCTCTTTGTATAGTGCTCTTAATTCCAATATCTGTAGTGTTCAGACATCCTTATGTGTGTTTTTTATTCCAGAGAATTTATGACGATTGTTGATTCAGATGGTTTTCTTTTGCATATTTACCATCATTTATAATTCACAAACCCAATTGAAATTAATTTTCCACTGGAAATTGTAAGTTCCACCAGATAAAAGTTCATGGGAGATGCTTTCCTTCTCTGGTGACTATTGGTTGATAAACGTTTTCAATGTTCACCTTTATGCTTTTCCTGCGGGAATTTGCTCATCCTCCAATGTTTTACTGGGGATAATGTACAAATAAGATGGGGCTGGTTTAGCACAGTGAGCTAAACAGCTGGTTTGGAATGCAGAACAATGCCAGCAGCGCGGGTTCAATTCCTGTACCGGCCTCCTCGAACAGGCGCCGGAATGTAGCGACTAGGGGCTTTTCACAGTAACTTCATTGAAGCCTACTTGTGACAATACGTGATTATTATTATAAATCAGATTAAAGTGAGCATGTCAATTGGATATTCTCACATTAGCGCAAGTTTTTAGACAACCAGTATCTGGAACAGCCGCTCCACATTTGTGGTTATTTTTAAATGTGCTCCTGGCACAGAGCCTCGCTCAATGGGCACCTCGGGCAAGATCCTTTCTTCTTTTTTAGGAGTGCCGAGCCCACCTTTATGCTGCACGTCTGTGCAACTGGCATGCACTGGTAATGTGACCAGCCCTTTAATAACCACGCCCACGAGTTAACTGACACAAGATAGTTGCCCGGCAGCTGGGCAGAAGGAATTTAGAAAATGGGCTCTGTATCTTTTTGACTCTTGTAACACATAGGGCCGAAGGGCCTGTACTGCGCTGTAATGTTCTATGTTCTATGTCTAAAAATGTCTAACGTATGAAATAAATAAAGCAATAAGTTCTTGTATCTAAGATACTTTGATAGTTCAGAGGTTTTCAGCACAAACATATAGACTCACAAAGGTAGGCTTTGCCGTTTTTATTCATTTCCGAGCTTGAGCCAGGCTGATATGAACAGTAATGAACAAAGACTGTGACAACCACTGACTTGGAGATGGAATAATAGGAGGATAATTTATGAGAAGAGCATTGTGGATTTTAAGAATCTCTACATCCCAATGAGGAGGTAACCTTTAAGGACAGACAAAAAATAGTGTAATAAGTTTAAATAATTTAGATTCTACTGTTTTCACTCATTTTGAGAAAAGAAACAATTAAAAACTTTCAAGTGTTTTTATCAGAATGCCAATTGCCCTGACTTTAAATATTGTTTTTTATTTTCAGGTTATCTTTGGAAAATCCAGCAATGCAGAGTTTGTTTCAGAAACGTACACTGCAGTTACTTACCATAACAAGTAAGTATTATATATAAGTGGGGTCATGAAGCAACAAATCCTGCAATGTATTTTGCAAATAAGAAACGCATAATATATGTGTGCATAACTTCTTAAATGTATTTTTTGTCCTCTTAATGCCTCCCTGTGCATTTTCTTAATCACTGGGGATATAATGGTAATGTGTTATCCTCCTCATTCAATTCGCAATTCAACCCTGTTATGGCATGCACAAAAGAAGCCTGGTGTGAATCATCAGCCCAACCCAATCTCTCAGATGGGAAGCAGGCATGGAGAGTGTAGAAGGGAACCGCCACGTAGATAGGAATGTAAAAATTATTTGAAAAGAATGTAGCTGAAATGAAATTCTCAGCAATAAGCAAAAGGACCTTGTGTGATACGATACTGTGGGCTTGTTTTCTTATGGACAAAAGCAACAGACATACCTCCACTGACCTTGTGCTGCTGTTAGTATCTGCCAGAACTTGGGGACTCTGTGACAGATGTCTGGCCACAGCACAGCTACTATGGGCAATTAGAGCACAGCTACTTGGGTGATAGCGAGAAGTCCAGTTTGGCCCCAGTGGGGCCCCATTACAGTCGTGTGTTGCACTTTTGTACAAAAGAGAATTGTAGACAGAATCTGTGTTTGCACTGTAATCTTACTTGTTTCTATGCCATCACTTTAGGAAGACTGAAATAGCTGGACGTATATATAGCATAATTTAAATTCAACTTTGCCAACCAACTAAGCCTGCCATTGATGATAAATATATAGGAAATGCTTGGCTTTTACATTTCCTAAATAGACTAGACAAACTAAGGAATAGAAATCATCTCTACACAGAAACACTGATTAAACCATGTTGAACTGCCTATATGTCATATTTCAGCAGGATTTCATTATGACTTAGAGTTTGTACTCCTAATGATATTGGTGCAATAATCAGTTACACAGTGGAGTATTAACATCTGTTTTAGAGGCATGATTGAATTCTGGTTTGAAGGTGTTTTAAGAACATAAGAACTAGGAGCAGGAGTAGGCCACCTGGCCCCTTGAGCCTGTTCCACCATTCAATGAGATCATGGCTGATCTTTTGTGGATTCAGCTCCACTTTCCGGCCCGAACACCATAACCCTTAATCCCTTTATTCTTAAAAAAATTATCTATCTTTATCCTAAAAACATTAAATGAAGGAGCCTCAACTGCTTCACTGGACAAGGAATTCCATAGATTCACAACCCTTTGGGTGAAGAAGTTCCTCCTAAACTCAGTCCGAAATCTACTTCCTCTTATTTTGAGGCGATGCCCCCTAGTTCTGCTTTCACCCACCAGTAGAAACAACCTGCCCGCATCTATCCTATCTATTCCCTTCATAATTTTATAGATTTCTATAAGATCCCGCCCGCATCCTTCTAAATTCCAACGAGTACAGTCCCAGTCTATTCAACCTCTCCTCGTAATCCAACCCCCTCAACTCTGGGATTAACCTAGTGAATCTCCTCTGCACACCCTCCAGCGCCAGTACGTCCTTTCTCAGGTAAGGAGACCAAAACTGAACACAATACTCCAGGTGTGGCCTCACTAACAACTTATACAATTGCAGCATAACCTCCCTAGTCTTAAACTCCATCCCTCAAGCAATGAAGGACAAAACTCCATTTGCCTTCTTAATCACCTGTTGCACCTGTAAACCAACTTTTTTTTGACTCATGCACGAGCACACTGTTTTAATATTTTATAATTTAAATAATAATCCCTTTTGCTGATATTCCTACCAAAATGGATAACCTCACATTTGTCAACATTGTATTCCATCTGCCAGACCCTAGCCCATTCACTTAACCTATCCAAATCCCTCTGCAAACTTCCGGTATCCTCTGCACTTTTTGCTTTACCACTGATTTTAGTGTCGTTTGCAAACTTGGACACATTGCACTTGGTCCCCAACTCCAAATCATCTATGTAAATTGTGAACAATTGTGGACCCAACACTGATCCCTGAGGGACACCACTAGCTACTGATTGTCAACCAGAGAAACACCCATTAATCCCCACTCTTTGCTTTCTATTAATTAACCAATCCTCTATCCATGCTACGACTTTACCCTTAATGCCATGCATCTTTATCTTATGCAGCAACCTTTTGTTTGGCACCTTGTCAAAAGCTTTCTGGAAATCCAGATATACCACAACCATTGACTCCCCGTTATCGACAGCACTGGTAATGTCCTCAAAACATGCCACTAAATTAGTTAGGCACAACCTCCCCTTTATGAACCCATGCTGCGTCTGCCCAATGGGACAATTTCCATCCAGATGCCTCGCTATTTCTTCCTTGATGATAGATTCCAGCATCTTCCCTCCTACCGAAGTTAAGCTAGCTGGCCTATAATTACCCGCTTTATGCCTACCTCCTTTTTTAAACAGTGGTGTCACGTTTGCTAATTTCCAATCCGCTGGGTCCACCCCAGAGTCTAGTGAATTTTGTTAAATTATCATGAGTGCATTTGCAATTTCCCTAGCCATCTCTTTTTGTACTCGGGGATGCATTCCATCAGGGCCAGGAGACTTGTCTACCTTTAGCCCCATTAGCTTGCCCATCACTACCCTCTTAGTGATAACAATCATCTCAAGGTCCTCACCTGTCATAGCCTAATTTCCATCAGTCACTGGCATGTTATTTGTGTCTTCCACTGTGAAGACCGACCCAAAAAACCTGTTCAGTTCCTCAGCCATTTCCTCATCTCCCATTATTAAATCTCCCTTCTCATCCTCTAAAGGACCATTATTTACCTTAGCCACTCTTTATTGTTTTATATATTTGTAGAAATCTTTAC